>NW_026596240.1:1892236-1943612 GCF_907164565.1 Psammomys obesus | reverse complement strand
TGTGTGTGTGTGTGTGTGTGTGTGTGTGTGTGTGTGTGTGTGTGTGTTTTCACTGGTTGGGAGTGGGGGAGGTTCTGATGGATGAAGACGGACATAGAACCACACACATCTCTTGCTTCTGCTCTGGGATGGAGGAAGACCCCCATAGCTACCCATCAGGGCACTCCAAGAAGTCCTTTTGAAAAGTGTATATTGACCTAGGCCCTTGCTGTTTCTTCTTCAAGGTGAAGTATGTGCAAATGTTGGGACCCCCCCCCCCCAGCCCCCAGCACACTCCAGCTTTCCTCCTCCTGCCTTCAGGTACGGGGAGCTCCCATACCCCTTATCACACACCCGTATCACAGTGTGTGTAAATTGAGACACTTTAGTCCTATTTTTTTTTTCCTGCTTTATCATTAGGAGCCACTAATGCCCATACGTCAGCTCTGAGCCAAGGCTTCGGAAGTTAAAGTTCAGCAGAAACATCCCAACATGACTATTTCTCCTCTAGGCGGAGATTTCCTCCCCACACTCCTCGCTTTTCATTTTTACATTTATTTATTTTCTGTGTTTGTGTGTGTGTACTTGGGTGCATCTGAGGTGCACTCCCGGGTACCTATATGGAGGTCAGAGGACAACCTTTGGTGGTCAGCTGGGTTCTCTCCTGCCACGAGAGTTCCCGATCCAGCTCAGGCCATCACCGGCTGGCCAGGTCTTTACCCGCAGAGCCATCTCACTGGCTCTCCACACCCATCCCCTAGCCCGCTGGCCTGGGGAATTTGATTCCCATCTCACCCTCATGTCTGTATCTTATCTCCCTGATAAATTGGCCTAACAGAGTGAGTTCAGCTCCCTCGGTGTTTTGGTGTTCCTCCCTACTCAGTTGCAAAGTTCACTGATGTGCTATACTAGGAAACAGTCCTTCTCGTTTGACTCTCCTGGAGCATCATGGCCAGTGAGCAAAGCAGGTTAGGATACAGTTAAACTCTTGTTTGGATTATATGGCTGAAATTATTATTATTTTATTGGTGGTCATATCAACATAATTAATATGATTTTCATGGGATGCAAAATTGGATCTCTGCTGTTTCCCAGTGAAGTAGGCAATTGAGGGATAATGCAGGAGCTGGGAGGTTGGAAGAAGATTCTTGGAATACATGATTCCATCTGTCTTGCTTCCTAGGTCTTGTTTCTCCTCTAAACTGTGCAACTGTAAGCCTTAATGTTTTAAGGCCTAGTATAGAAGTGGGAGATCCCATCTCCCTGCTGTTCTAATTTTCTGGAAATAAACGAACCAGAAGTCAAAGTGGAGACTGGCTGCGGTGTTCTTGAGTTATCTCTGGCTCTTAGGCGTTGTGGACAGGAAGCCTAAGCCCTCATCCTCCGGCAACTTTGGCTGGACAGCGAGAACTTGCCAGTCCTGTAGTCAGGCTGTCTTTCTCCAGGGGTCATCTCTGCTTTCCACTCTGGCTTGGTTGGGGCGCTGGGAGATGGTCTCTTCCTGAGACTCTTGAGGGGCTAAGGGGCAAGTTTTGAGACAGGGTCTCATTGTATGTCTAGCCTGGCCTTGCACTGGGCCCCTCCTATGTTAGCCTCTTGGGTGCTAGGTTTCCAGGTGTGTCACCACAGGTGGGTGTACTTCTATTTCAAGCCCCTGGGGAACCTGCTGCTGTGGAGAAGGGAGGAACTGCCACATTCTGTACTGTTCCTAGTACTTGGAAAGAGGTCATAGGTCTCACCTAGAACTTGCTATACAGACCAGGTTGGCCCTCAACTGCGTTGATCCTCTTGATGACATCACAGGCTTATGCCACCACGCCTAACTGTACCTTCATGCCAGAGGAGGCTTTTCGGGTTTATAAGACAAGACCACTTAGGTGATGTGCATTTTTCTAAGAAAATGTAAATTAAGCCAAGCATGGTGGCACTTGTCACTGCAAGTCTGAGGACAGGCTGGGCTACCTAGGAGGAGTCTGTGCCCAAAACAAAAACTGATGAACACAGGAAAGTGGATGTCAAAAAATATCGTAAAGAAGAGCCAAGTGGGCGGTACTGGATGTGGTTCTGCAAGACAGTTTCATACTGACAGAGCACTTTGTGACCACAGCGTGAGTGCTCAGAAAGGGCCATGTCTAGGGACAGGTGCTGGGCTCCGCGCGTGCGTCTAGGAGTCACCGTCCTGAAGCCCACATCGTGTTCACGTCTGTGTGTGCTGCCCTGTAAGTACTCTAGAGCATGCTTCCCTAGGACTGCGGACACCTTCCCGCTCCTCCCTAACCAGAAGGAGGCTGTTTGGGGGAAATTTCTGTAACAACCAAGGAAAACCTTTTCTCTATTTTTTAAAAAAATGATTCATACTTTGTTACACTTTATTACTTTTTTGGGGGTGGAGGCACATACATGCACCATGTCAGGATTATGTGGGAGTCAACCCTCTCCTACCAAGTGGGTCCTGGGGGTCAAACCCAGGCCACTTGGCTTGGTGGCTGACACTTTTATCCACTGAGCCATCTAGCCACCCTAAAATCCTTTTTTTTTTTTTTTTTCAGATCAGTCAAAACATGCTGTTTTTGGTAAAATTCTTTTAAGTCATTTCATCTAAATATAACTTCTGTTCCATTTTTTGCTAAATATAACTCTTGAGTTTAATGAGGGCTTTTCGCATAGAGTGAGCTTTTGGGAGTGCCCTGCCTGTGTTACCGAAATCTTGGCACTTGGATTGCTGGGGTGACATTTGGTTTCAAACTCCGAGGCGGGACTTGAATCCTGCCAGTCTTTTCCTTAGGTAGGTGGATCTGGCAGGGAGTATGTGAGTTGCTTCGTGACAATTTTAGAAACCTATGGCCTAACCGCACTCTCCATTGATCTCATTTCAAGGGCTGCTCAAGGAGAAGGGGTCTGGTGCACACATCCAGCCACATACGCGGGTGCACGCACATGTAGTTGACCCTAATAATAAATAACATAATTGCAGGGTTGTGTTTGTTTGTGTATGGCCGTTTTGCCTGAGTGTATGTCTGTGTACCGTGTATGTTTAGTGCCTTCAGATCTCCTAGAATGAGAGTTACAGAGGATTATGAGCCGCAGGTGGGCACTGGGAATGGAACCTAGGTCCTCTGTAAGAGTAGCCAGTGCTCTTCACCACTGAACCACACACAGCCTACAAACTTGAAATGTTAACCAATGAAATTGTGGAACGAGAAAAAACCGGCCCACTGGGAATCTTCGGCAATGAGAAGGTTGTACTCACAGTCTGACTGGGAGAAGACTTCCCAGTACTTCCCAGACTTCAGCATTCCCGCTACACTGGGAATCCTGAAGATTTGCATGCTGGGAATTAATCTGTAACGCCTTGACGTCTTCATCTGATGAGTGTTGAGTGCTTATCCTGAGCAGCGGGAAGGACTGGGAGATAAGATGCCTTAGGCCAGATCGTTTGCCTGAAAGGTGCAAACTTGAGTTAGGAAAACAGTAACATTGGCAGTTTACAAGGATTTAAGGAGGTGTGTGTTAAGAAGCAGTTAAATCTGGGGAGGCACTTCTTAGAATATGTTTGGGGAAATTCCTTTGAATTGGGATGTTTCAAGCAAGGCCAGTGGAGGAGGTAACTTACCTTGGAACTCTTTGTTGTTTTTTGGGGCGGGGCAGCCGTGTCTTAGTATGTAGCTCTAGTTGGTCTGCCACTCGCTCGGTAACCCAGACTGTCCTCAAACTCGATCCTATCCTGCTCCCACCTTCTGAGTGCGGGGGTTACAGGCCTGAGCTATGACCAGTTTGTTTTAGTTCAAAGTAATTATTGTTAATTATTAAAAAAAATGTAAATAGCCTGGATGCATTTATCTGTGCTCTTCACTCTGATCTAGAGGGCAGAAGCCAGAGAGAATAAAGACAGGGAGGGAGAAAAACTCACAGTTGTAATAGAACATATTCTGTTCTAGTTGCCTAGAATGATAAGGGGCATGTTAAGCCCTGAATTCTAAGAAAGAATCTGTTCCTACTCACCAGGCAGGAGAGAACCCTCTAGTTTTCCAACGTCTAGGAAATGTGCTTGTTGGTAGAGAAGTTGCCTAGCATGCTTGAGGCCCTTTGTTTGCGCTCAAGCCACACAAAAAAAAAGTCACATGGAAATAGTAAGACTGGCATATGTCTTACCGCTGCTTAGGGAGATGATGATGCGATAGAAGGCCGGGACCTGGAAGGGGCTACCTGTGGAGGACACTCACCGGGAGCCAGACAGAGGCCAAAGGGCTTGCGTGGCAGATAGAAAAGTTGGGTGGGAGAGGAGGGCTGTGCTACCCAGATGGGTCTGGTAGCTGCTGTCCCAGCTGACGCTGGTGTTTGGATGACTCGGGGAATTAATTCAGGGGGTGGGAAACTGGCCTTCTACCCCTGCCACCTTAGTGTAGGATGGGGGCTCCCCATGTAGTTTGGCAACAGCGGAGCTCACACAGGCCGTGAGAGGCCCTAGTTTGAAGGGGCTGTTTGGTGTCAGCATAGAGACACAGTGTGTTCCCCGGGGTTGTTTCGGGAGTAGAGGAAAGGATGTGGGAGGAGAGTGGAAGGTGGTCTCTGAAGGGGATCTCACTGGCAAAGGACTGTGGGTAACCTGGAAGGGAAAGAAATGCTGTATCTTTCATACTTTATTTTTCCTTTTATTTTTTTTAAAGATTTCTTTTTATGTGTACGGATGTTTTGCTTTCTTGTATGTAGGTGTACCATGTGCATGTCTGGTGGCCTGGAGGTTCAGAAGAGGGTGTTGGGTCCCTTAGGACTGTAGTTACAGTTGTCTGTAAGCCATCGTGTAGGTTCTGGACTCCAACCCAGGTCCTCTGGAAGAGCAGCCAGTGCTCTTAAGTCCGAGCCATCTCTCCAGCCCCAGAACTCACTTTCGACCTTGGGTTACCTGAAAGATGGTGGAAGTGCAGGCTTTCGTCAAACCGCTGAAGAGACCTGGCTGAGGAGGAAGAGGGAAGGGCAGAGCTACAGTCTGCAGGGGCCGGAGAAAGACTGTCCAGGGCGCTGAGACAGAGCCTGCATGCTGTGTAGGCTGACAGGACTTAGGATGAGTGCAGGAGAAGAGGACATGGGAGCTTTGGAGGGAGGTGAGCTCGTGTGGGCGGAAGATGTGCTTTATAGGCATCCTCCCAGTGTCCAGGCCAGTTCAGACTGAAGGTGTAGGAAGATGCAGAGGTGGCCTTGATAGCCATTAGGTTGAGTCTCACACTGCATGGCTGGTTGGGCTTTAAAAAAAATTTTTGTCGTATTTTTAAATATGTGTATGTGTGCACAAGAACGCAGGTGCCCACAGAGGTCATGTGTCAGCCCTCGCCCAGCTGGAGTTGCAGGAGGTCGGGAGCAAGCCAGCATGGGTGCTGGGAATAAAACGTGTCTTCTGCAAAAGCAGGAAGTGCTCTTAACTTGGAGCTACCCCAGCCCCTGCCTGGCCTTTTTATACTCAGTAAAACTAAGGGAGTGTTCTTTGCAGGGAGGGTCCTGGAATTCAGTTGACTTTTTCTTTTAAAAATCTATTTTTATTATTATTGTTCCATAAAATGCTGCAAATCAATCTGGAATTTTTTTTTCCTAAAGTAAAATGAAAACCTCTGCTATCACACTTAAATTAAAAAAAAAAAATTATTGTGTGTGTGAATGAGGTATTGGGGAGTGGAAAGTGTGTAAATGGAAGACAACTTTGTATAGTTGGTTCTCTTCCACCTTTCCATGGGTCCCTGGGCTTGACCTCAGGTTGTCAGCCTTCAGAGCGAGCACTGTTGCTTTCTATGCCACCTTGCTGACCCCCACAGCTGGCCTTCTGACCTCTTGACGCTGCCTCCTGGATGCTGGGATGAACCCAGGGCCCCAGGCATGCTGTGCACACACTTAAGCTGGATCAGCTTTAGGAATAAATGCAGAATGCTCATTCTTCAAAACCTTGCAAGTGACAATGAGAGGAGCATGGAGGGAGGGAAAGGCACTCAGCCTTTTCTCTGGGCTGGTGTCTACCCAGTGACATCTTCCCGGCACCGGCTTTTTCCGATGCATCAAGAGGCATGAAGATATGCTTTGCTCCTTTTCTTGGAAACCTTAAGGTTATAAAGCAAATTTCAAAATCCTGAATCTTTTCATTATGTTTATAATCTAAAGTTTTGCTTTTGTTTTTATTTTGACAGGGCTGTGTAGCCCTTGCTGACCTAGTCCAGGCTACTCCTAGCCTTGAGAACAGGCTGGCCTTGCTTGGACTCAAGAAGATCAGTCTGCCTCTGCCTCCTGAATATTGGAATTAAAGGCAAACACCATCATGCCTTGCTTTAGACTCTGCTTTTATTTTTTTATTTTATGTATATGAGTGCATGCGTGTCTGTTCGCCACGTGTGTGCAGTGCCAGCAGAGGCCAGAAGAGGGCATCAGGTCTCCTGGGACTGCAGTTACAGATGATTGTGGGTGTGGATGTGGGGAATAGTTCTTTGCAATAGCAACCAGTGCTTTTAACCCCTGAGCCATCATCTTTCCAGTCTCTCAAAATCCCGCCTTCAAAGCAAACAAACAAACAGAAATATCAAAAGCCGTTTGTCCTGACACTTCATTGCTGGCATGTGTGTAGCAAAGGGCTGTTCTTGAAAGACTGTAAACGGTCTCACCCTATTTGGAAAGCGTTTGGCAGTGGCAACTAAAATCTCAGTGTTTCTCATAGTTTCTGACCAGCTAGGAAGTAGGCTCTTGTTAATCCCATTCTGCTGCTGTGCAAACAGACTTGTAGAGGTCAAGTGTGGCATACAGGCCCCTCTGTTGGCCATTGAGAGCACTAGGATTTGAACATGGTTGGGTCTGAAGTCTGGAGCTGTTTCTCTTTCTCCCCATGATACACATGAGAGAAGGGTGCTGGCTTGCTTCTCAGGGCAGAAATAATTCTGAGGTGACTATCAGCTTGGGCGGAGGCCGGGAGGCTCTCCTCAGCCTTACAGTCACTGGAAATGTCGCATCCCTTGTCTAGTCAGCACTGAGTACGTGTGTGGCTGGAAGCTGTCCGGCCAGGACTTTGCGCCAGGGGTCAGTAACCTTTAACCCGTTGCCCAGGGACTTCACCACCTGTGGAAATAGCCATTATCTACTGACATCTGGAACCTGGAGACTACTTTCTCCTTGTTGAAATCGGTGAGGGTCGGAAGTGCGCACAGGTGTGTCTTTGGCATGGACGAGCCCGGGAGGAGGAAGTCTGCCTGCTCTCCTTGCAGTTTGGATTACAGCATGGTTGGCTTAACAGACCGGGTCCTGAGAAACCAAGCATGGAAATAGTGTTTCCTTATGGAGCCTTTTTATAAAAGGCTTGGTTAAGTCGCTTGCTTTCCTTATGCACTGCCCAAATAAACCACCAGTCCTGCGTGTCTATGACAGACTATTTACAGTGCCATTAATGTTTAAAGAGACAAATACCGAATATTTACATGGTGATTATTTTAGGAATCTCAGAAGAGATATGGGTATCTTTTTATGTTTGTGTGTCGTGGTTTGACATTAGAAATCACAAAGTTCTATATTTTTTGACATAGTGTGATACATGTGAATATATCTTAACATAGTTTAGTTTGTTACTCTATGTGTGTGCGTCTGTGTGGATGTATTATACCATGTATGTGCAGGTGCCAGAGGAGGCGGGAGGAGAGTGTTAGATCTCCTACAGCTGGCATTACAGGCAGCTGGGGCTTGGATGTAGACAGTGGATGTGGGACTTGGGTCTCCTGGAAGAGCAGGAACTGTTAACCACTGAGTCTCTTCAGCCCCCAAAGTGCAGCATTTTTGCCTCTACTTTTCAAACCGCTTGGCCACTGGCCTCCTTTTAAAAGCCACCACACCAGGGAAAGATTGTGGAGGCTCTCTGAGTTACTGTGGGAGAAGCTGGGGTTTCTCATGAGGCTGAAACCATGACTGCTGCAAGGTACCACACCTTTTTGTTTCTTTGTCTGTTTGCTTCCGAACAGTCTCTCTGCTCTAGATTTTGATCTGTAGACCAGGCTGACCTCAAACTGATAGAGCTCCGCCTGCCTCTGCCCTCCCCCAGCCCCCCAAGTACTGGGATTAAAGACATGTGCCACCATGCCCAGAATCTTAGTGAGGTTAAGTATCTTGGATCCCTTAAGGAGAATGGGGCCAAGACTTGTAGACATGACCACAGGAAATGTGTAGAAAGCCAGGAAGCAGAGGCAGGCAAATCTCTGTGAGTTCAAGGCCACCCAGGACTACATAGAGAGTCCTTGTTTCTCAGAGAGAAAGGGGGGGGAGTGAGAGAGAGGAGGGAGAAAACACAAGAAGTAGGCGTAAGCGTCATGCAAATCAGATGACTTTACAAGTCCAGATTTGTTAGCCATAGTGAGTAAGCTCAGGTGATTATTGACCTGACTAAAGCAAACAGTTAGAAGTGAATGAATGATAGACACAGACTGGGATCAGATGTGGTCACTGGAATGTGACCCTCTGCCACAGGGAGCCATACCCCAGAGACAGTGCACCACAAAATACTTCTGTATTTAAACACAGCACCCGTACATGCTAAGTGATTTATTTGTTATATTTGGCAACACAAACATTTAAACATCAGTGTTAAAAACAACTAAAAGTAGCCCTGTAGACGCCTGCCTTCAGTGTTCCTGGAATCCATTAGAACTCTTCCCACAGTGAGCTCCTGTGGATTTGATAGCATAATCTCCCCGATATCCTCCAGGAAGCTGTTCCGTGAAGCCCTGGAGCCCCAAATGTAGTAGAACCTTTGGGGTGGGGAGGGACCTGGTTTCCTGGAGGCTGCAGTTTCCCCAAGGAAAAAAGTCAACCAAATAAACAAGTAAACAAACAAACAAACAAACATGAAGATGCTGTTTGGAGCAAAAGTTAAAGAAATGGTATACGCAAGCAAAACAACTAGCAACTTGTGCATCCTTTCTCTGCAGTGCTATTTCTATCCCTTTCCCTCAGGCACCATTGGTTGATTGACTGTTTGAGATAGGGTCTTGCTCTATAGCTCCTGCTAGCCTGGAACACACTATATAGAACAGGCTGGCCTCGAACTCACAGAGATCAACCTGTCTCTTCCTCCCAAGTGCTGGGAATAAAGGAGTTGGCCCAGTGATCCCTGCTCACTCAGGTACTTTCAGTGCCTGGGGTGGTTAGAGTCTTCAAGCAGCTTTATTTACAGCCCCAGAGATCGTGTTAATTGCTGCCTTAATCTTTCTTTATTCTGTGCTCTGTGCTCCATTTAATCTGCCTACATCCGTTGACCTAGCCTATGGCCTAGGTCTTCCTCTGGACCAGCCTACTTTCTTGTATCTGTGAGCATTCTTGTGTTACGTAGATTGAATGTGGTCCCAATTTCTGATTATCTTGAACTGTTTTTTAAGCGGGCTGATGTAGAGGAGAGCCGTGGTGGGATTGTGCCAGGTCTGTGAAATGAAAACACTTGCTCTTGTATTCATGTTTTCCAGCCTCAGTGTTTGTGTTATGATATGCTTGTCGGGGAAAGACCGTCCTGTCACAGCTCTGCAGTGGGAGAGGTTCATCCTCACAGAGGGGTTCCCAGATAACACCGGAGAGCTGGCGTGCAGAGCTGGTGTGTGGGGAGGGGCTGAGATGGACTCTAGCCTTGACTCCCATTCAGCCTATCCACCAACTGGCTCTGTGCTTGCCTGCAAAATAGATGACCTGAGTAGGATCAACAGAACAGGCCACAACATGCACCTGAAATCCCAGCACTTCTATGGGGTGAGGGGTGGGTGGGTGGAGCTTGAGACAGGAAAATGCCCTGGAAGCCTGAGGTCCAGTTAGCCTGGAGGATGCAGGGTCACAGTAAGAGAGGCCCTGATTCACCAGGTGGAAGGAGAGGACCAATTCCTGGAAGCTGCCTCAGATCTCCACATGTGTACACACCCACAGCCCTCCACACACACAGAGGAGAGAGAAAGAGACTTACAAACAAAACATACACTTAAACCAGGGTGGTGGCGGTGGAGTAGGGGCTGGAGAGATGGCTCAGTGTTCAAGAGCCCTGGCTGCTCTTCCAGAATATCCCGGTTCAGTTCCCAGCACCCACACGTCATCTCACACCTGCCGGTAACTCCACTTCCAGGTAACCTAAGGCCCTCACATAGACATACATCCAGGCAAAATACCAATGCACAACAACCAATCAATAGATAGGTAGATGATAGATAGATAGATAGATAGATAGATAGATAGATAGATAGATAGATAGATAGATAGGAACACAGAAAATGTAGCTCAGCAGGACAGTGTCTGGTTAGCATGCTCAAGGCCCTGGGTTCAATCTCAGCTCCATCGAAAAACACATTGTAGCACCCGGCTTTATTCCCAGCACTCAGAAAGCAAAGGCAGATGGATCTCTGTGACTTCTGGGCCAACCTAGTCTACGTGAGTTCCAGGACAGCCACGGCTACAAGGAGAAACCCTGTCTGGAAAAAACAAACAAACAAACAAACCAAAACCGAAACAGAAACAAAGAAATTGTATAGCTACTGTTGACTAGGACGTTTTAAAAGAGAAAGACACTTTCTTGGGCTAAGAAGGGTTCCGTGTCAGACCACTGGAGGTTACTATGGGTGTTTGTTCTCTGCCACCCTAGAGCAACTCTTGGGTCTACTTGCTTTGGTGCATTCTTTTCTTTCTGGTGTGGAATTCAGTCCACCACTGGGTTAGAATCCTGCTGCCAGGGAGCTGGACCTGGTGTGTGTCCACCTGAGGGAGACTGAGGCAGGAAGTTTAAGAGCCCACCTTGTCTCAAACCATCCCACTCCGAAGCATGTCTGCCAAGTTTCCCCAAGAAATTTACTACATTTCTCTGTTTGCTGGTTTTTTTGTTTGTTCCCCGCCCAAATGAATGAGCATCTTATGGAAGTAAATACGTAGAACTGAGTCCTGAGCTCTGCACCAACCTTTCCCCACTGATTTTAGCAGCCCCTGTGACCGGCAGAGGGATTATTCCTGTGGTGATTGTCAAGCAAAGGGTCCAGTTTCTATACCTCGACGCTGTGACAGGAACAATGATCTGTCAGGCCACTGGTGTATTTGTGAATCCAAATCAGACGGAGGGGCAAGGCATTTGGCGGTCTGTCGGGGGGGGGGGGGGGGAAGCAGGGCAGTAGTGAAGGGCTTGCCTGGCATATACACAGGCCTGATTTTGATCACCAGCATTGTCAAAATAATAATAATAATAATGATAATAATAAAAGCTAAGCCAAGCCCAGCCTCTCTGTAGTCTGTATTATGTCTGGGTCAGAGTGGGCTTATCATGGAATGACATAACAGTGATTTGGGAGGTGTTTTTTTCCTAGTGAGATAGTCGATGTTCTAGTCTGCATTCAACATGGAATGTAAATAACTTACTAGCTAGAATCTGGCTTTTTTTTTTTTATCTCAACTCACTTCTGCAGAACTTGTCACAGTCTGTTATTTATCTTGTTATTATGGGGGGAGCAGGGTCTTGCTTTTGTAGCCCATTTGAGCCTAAAACACAATCCTTGAGTCCCACTCGGGGACTGGCTGCTGTTACGCGTTTGTGCTTCGCCATCCAGCTCCAGATTCACCTTGTTTGTTTGTTTGTTTGTTTGTTTATGAGGTGGACTTCTGCTACATGGGTCCAGCTGGCCTGTAACCCACAATCCTGTTTTAGCCCGCCAAGCATTGGAATTACAGTCAGGCTCTAAGTTTAGGTTCTTTAAAAATTTTAAATTACATTCATTTATTTTATGTGTGACTACAGCATGAGCATGAAGGTCAGGGGACAACTTGTGGGAGTCGGTTTACTTTTTTCACTAGCTGGGTCCCAGGGATTGGACTTAGGTCAGCGGGCTCAGCAGTGCTCTCCTGAGCCATCTCACCAGCTAAGATTTTTTTTCTTTTCTTTTCCAAGACGAGGTTTCTCTGTGTAGCTGTCCTAGACTCACTTAGACCAGGCTGGCCTAGATCCACCTGCCTGTGCTCCTCACCCAAGCACTCTGCTATGACCTCCATCTACTAGCAAGCACTTTCTCCTGCTGTTCTTTCTTCTGCTCATATGGCTTATTCAGGTGAAGCATTTGGTTTGTTTGCTTTGAGTCAGCACCTCAATATGCAGCTCTGGCTGGAACAGGCTCCGTGGACTAGGGTGGCGCCACCAACTCACAGAGATCCTCCTGCTTCTGTGGCATGAGTGCTGGGATCAAAGGCGTGCGGCACCGAACCTGCTGCTATCAGCAGCACCTTTTCAAGACTGCTTCCCAAGGAGAGGCTCAAGAGCTGCTGACCCTCTCTGGAGTCAGCACACCTGCCTTCCTGACTCTGTTAGCCAGCCAAATGTCCTGTAGCATTCCTTTCCTTCTTCAGTCATTAGCTGCATCTTTTAAAATGAAAGCACCTGTCATCACCTATTTAGTTGTAAATAGTAAATCAACATCTACAAATTAAACCCAACCTGACACTTTTATAATACAGTTTTATTAGAACACAGCTATGCTTATTCATTTGCACACTTAGGGCATCTTTGCATGGTAAGGAACCCAGTCTCCTAGCTGAGATGGAGGCCCTATTGGACTACACAGCTAGCAGAGCTACTGGCTAGCTCTTTACAGTTAACAGACCCTTGCTGTGGCCCAGTCATGATTTCAAAGCCTGGCTCTTACTGTTCCTAGGTAGTTTTCTCTTGTCCTGTGAAGTTTAATAATTTGCAGTGAACTTGTGGATTTAAATGCACTCACTAGCCTCCATTCTGTTTGTAAATGCTCCCCTTACTGATACTCAGATTGTCTCATTTTATCCAGTTGGTTCTTTTTCTAATTGGTTGCCGAGTCCTTTGGACAAGTTGAGGCATGGCAGGACGTTCCAGGTCTGCCCTATCTCTTCCTGCCCCAGACCTGAAGAGTCACTTCTAGAAGGAGTTGTCCCCTTTTAATGGGTACAGGGATCCAGAAGCCCCGATGGGAACACCAAAGTGCGCAAGGAAAGTACATGAGGGCACCAACAACGCCGTGGAGTTTAGAAGTGAGATAAATATGCTCATTGTATTTTAAAAACACCTATTCAGAACTTCCTTGCTCTTTTGAGAGAAGGTCTCACTGCACCCTTGTCTGGCCTGCAACGTGCTGTGTATTTCAAGCGGGCCTCAAGCTCAGAACGAGCCTGCCTCCGCCTCCCAGGAATGCTTGGATTAAGTTGCAGCCCCACATGGGCTTCAGTATGCTCTCAACGCTCAGTCATTTTCTCTACTTCCTTAATAATTGTAGTTGTACATGGGAATTGTTCTGTAGATAAAGCCTCTTTCATACTTATTCTTTCAATTTAAAAAACTCACATATATTTCTGTCAGCTGGTGGCATTTCAACAATCACTAGCCGTGGCTAGAGGGATGGGTCAAATGAAGTCAACTGCTTACGGAGAGGACCCAGGTTTGCTTGCCAGTGCCCACTTCCATCACCTCTCAACTGCCTGTAACTTCACCTCCAAGAGACCCCTCGGTCTCCTGGACTCCATAGGCGCCTGCACTCACAGGCACATACCCACACAGTCACACACACATGCATGTAATTAAAAGTAAAAATAATCAGAGAGGGAAAAGTGCGCTGGAGGGTTTTCACTCGCTTCCCATAGAATGTCCATCTGGTTTTGAGAGGGCACATACGGCCGATGAGATCCCATGCCGTGCTTCGTCCCCTAGCCCCGCCCCACCCCCAACATCACCACACTGGCTACAAACATCTGTCAACTTAGGAGAACATCTGGCCATCGGTCAGGTGGACATTCAGGACTTAAAGAGTGAAGCTACAACTCAGTGAGGCTGAGTCTGAGGCCGTAGGACCCGCTCTGTAGTTGCGCAGGCTGGGTATGGCTGTGGCTGGGGTGCAGCAGATGCTTTGTCAAGGGGAACCCGGCCAACATGGCCGTCCTGACTGTCATGTTCTCACTGGCTCCTTTTTGAGACAGACTCTCACTACATAGCTCTATGAAGACCAGGCTGGCCCGAGTTCACATCGATCCACCTGTGTCTGCCTCTACAGTGGTCAGTTTAAGACAACGCACCGCCATGCCTGATCCATATTTATCTGTACACACACACACACACACACACACACACACACGCAGGCGCATAACTCTTGTTTTTCATTTTCATGTGCATGTATAGTGAGCATGCGTGTGTGTATGTTTGCATGTTTGTGGGCACATGTATGAGTGATGAGTGTGCATTTGTGTACACATATGCACACTTCAGGCATACATATATGAGCCTGAAGTTGATGTCAGGAACCATCCCCTATGTGTCTTCCACAGTATTCTTCAAGGCAAGGTCTCTCAAACCCAAATCCCGCCAATATGGAAGACCTCTTCTCTCTACTTTTTGTTTTTGTTTCTCAAGACAGGGTTTCTCTGTGTAGCCCTGGGACTCTCTCTGTAGGCCAGGCTGGCCTCGAGCCCATCTTCTTTCCATTTTTAAAGGCTGGGTTGTAGGTGGGCTGCCTCATTTACATGGGTTCTAGAGTTCAACTCTGGTCCTTGCACTTGTAGGCAAGTGCTTTAATCACTGGGCCATCTCTGTAGTTGTCAGATTGGCTCTCATGTAGCCCAGGCTGGCCTCTAGCTTGCTATGTCGCTGAGGATGACGGAAACTTCTGATCCTTCTGCCTCACCTCCTGAATGCCTGGGTTGTAGGCCTGCACCTCAGTGCCCAGTTTATGTGGTATTGGGGATCAAACCCAGGGCTGTGTGCCAGTCAGATGCTCTGCTACACAGTGAGATCTTTAGCTCCTTGTGTTTGTGTTTGGGTGGCCAGTTTTCTTGAATTCATATTCCAAACGACCCTGGCTATTACATTTCGATTTAATCAGCCTGACTCTGAGACACTGCCTCGAATATAAAGTCTTGCTTCTGTCTACGTGTGTGTGAATACCTGATATTGTCTATTTATACTTTTTTCTATGCACAGTACGTAATAAAATAAATACAAAGACCTGTCTCCTTGGAAATTTTTAGGTTAACAAGAGCAATCATTGTGTGCTTCTGTTGTCTTCCACTGTGTAGTTTTGATAAATCCATCATTGGTGGATGATCATCGCATTTTGCTTATTATGGTAGGTTTTTTCCTCCCAATTCCTCTCAGAATTGAGGCTGCACAGCCTTCTAAAAACAAATACAGCAGAAGTCTGAGCTTTGAACTTGGTTCCCTGGTCCATGTCTGTAGACTTCTCTTCCTCTGTGATGATGAGGGTGTGTGAGGGTTGGAGAGACCATTTGTTTTGATAGGGCTATGCCAAGGAAAATACTTTAGAATTACATTAGCGACTCAAGGTATTTTGGCCGCTCCGAGGGGAGACATGATAGTTTTCCAGTTATGAACAAGGGCTTTTGTTTCATACTGAAGTTTCTTGCGGGCTTTGAGAATAGGCTTCTATCAATGCTGCCCAGAGGTCTTTGGGATGCTAATAGGTAGACCGTGCCATGTTTCATCAGGGGAGACTTCTCAGGCCTTTGACACACCACTGTGGATTTCTTCGAGGGAGTGGGTCCTGCAGGGTTTCTCTGCCCATTTGGCTAAGGCTTTCCTTGTGGTTGAAACCTTACCCTTCTCCATGCCTTCTGCTCCTCCGCCAAAGCCTCACCTATGGCTCCCTGCTGCAAATTCTTAAGCACATTTCACTGTTGGCAAACACATGGCCTCTTTATCCAAAACACACTTGTCTCCTGGATCCTAAGCTTGCTGAGGATGCCAGGGAGTAGATCTGCTATATCCCATCTCTATTACATTCTTAGCACCAGGCACATAGAAGGCCTCACTGGGTATTTGTTGAATGAAGGAAGGGATCATAGAGGAGACTTCCTGGCCTCCAAGTAGACCTAACGGGAGCTACCCTCTACAGAAGCCA
This sequence comes from Psammomys obesus, assembly GCF_907164565.1. NCBI lineage: Eukaryota > Metazoa > Chordata > Mammalia > Rodentia > Muridae > Psammomys > Psammomys obesus. Next base: position 1,927,743 of record NW_026596240.1, on the reverse strand, counting down.
TTTTTCAGAATGAGAACTATAGATGGTTTGTTGGCTGTTCTGCTCTTGGAACTTCTCTTTCAAACACTGCCGACTAGAACGCTAGAGGCCTTTGTCATTTTTAGTTCAGGTACTAGGCACATCCAGCAGGAAGCGGTCAGTTTATTTAAAGATGAAGCACTGTGCTTGAAATAACCTGTCTCAGTGGAGCACCGTGAGCCAGCCAGGATTAGAACCTCCATTTCCTGATACCTGTTCTGGGGCCCGTCACCCAGCCAGCAGCCCTCATCCCCTTCCAACGCTGTAGTTACATCAATGGGAACCAGTGTTTCCGACTGGTGGGGAGGGGAGAAATCAGACTCTCTTGCACACTAATTAGCACAGGCAGAACAAAAGGCCTCACTTGGTTTTCGAGTTCAAGTTTGGCTCATATGCAGTTCTCAGTGAAGATTATGATCTCAGATAAATTAAAAACAAATGTTAAAGAAGTCATAATGAGGTAGGAAGGGAATTCAGAATTCTTGTTTTCAAATAACACTGGGTAAACAGACTTCTCTCCCAAATAGACGTGCTCACCCCTCCTCCACCTCACCATTTTGAGCCTTGGGGTTCAATCTTCTTGGGTCACTCACTGTACCTAAACCTGGAGGGGTGGGCCGGGGTGGGCCGGGTCCCTTGTCAGTGTGCTCAAGCCTCATTCACCAAGCCATTGGTTCTTCAGGACTAGGAAAATAGAACACAGAGGAATTGGGTCCAGTCCACCAAGTCAAAGGGAATCGAACATTTGGCAAAATGCCCCTTGCCTCAGGAATGACCGCCACAGCCTGCTGCCCTGGCGTGGCTTCCTTTTCCTCCCGTCTGCTGCAGGCAAGGACCCGGCCGGGAGCACACAGAAACCCCCTGTGTTCTTTATTCTCCTCTAGGCCGAGTTCCTGAGTACATTCTTGACCAGATGGGGGGAGCTGGGGCCCAGTGAGCCCCTGCCTTCAATGGGACTCTGTATGTATATGCCAAATGAAGTCTACAGGCATCTTTACGAGCCCAGTGACTGGGCTGGCAGATGTAAAGAAACTCAGAGGGCCTGTGTGTGTGTGGAGTCTCGATTCCTGCGGACTTTCCATGAGTGCATTCAAGGCTCTGTACATGGAAATTCGGTCCCTCCACTGACCCCCACCCTAACCTAGAGACGGGATCTCCTGTAGTAAAGGGTGATCTTGATTCCTGGTCCTCCTGCCTCCACCGAGGTGCACATACCACCATCCCTGGTTTCTGCGCTGCTGGGAACGGAACCCAAGGCTTCATGCAAGTGAGGAAAGCCGTCTACCTGCTGAGCTGCAAGCCCAGCACGCCCTGCTTACCCTTTCCTGTATCAGTACGTGTGTATGCACTTGTGCGGCACACCTCGGCAGACCTCGGCCATGTCTAGAGAGATCTGGGATGGTCAAGCCTCGAGGAGGGGGATGTTGCTAGAATCTAGCTAGGGCAGGTCAAGGATGCTTATGCTAAGCAGTCTTAAAAGGACAAAGAGGAGAAGAGACCTTTTAACAAGAAGCTAATGAGGTGGCTCACGAGAAACCGGCCAGGATCAGGACCTGAGCTTCTCTCTCTGATCTGTCTGTTTGTGCTATGTATGTGTGATGTACATGTGTATATGTGTGCGTGTGTGTAGAGGCCAGAGGTTGACATCAGAAATCTTCTTCAGTCCCTCTTTTATTTTTATTTCTCAAATTATTTTTACTACCAGTTTACTATCAGTTCACCTGTGTATGTGTGTGTGATTGTGTGTGTGTGATTGTGTGTGTGAGTGTGTATGAGTGTGTGTGTGTATGAGTGTGTTTGTGAGTTTGTATAAGTGTGTGTGTATGAGTGTGTGTGTGTGTGTGTACATGCCTCTGTGTTTGTGGTAGCCAGAGGGCAGCTTCAGGAGTCTGTTGTCCTCCCATGTGGGCTTCAGGGGTAGAGCTCAGGTCATTGGCCTTTACCTAGAGCAAGCTGGCTGGCGCCCACCTTAGTTTCTGATCTCAGGTCCCTCACTGGGTGTAGGGCTTACTGATGGCCGGTGGGGTGGGCTGGCTTGCCAATAAGCTCCAGGAAGGCCTGCTCCTGCCTCCCTGGCGCTGGGATTTCAGATGTTGTACCTAGCTTTTTACATGGAATCCAAACTGGCAAACACGTTACCAACTGTGTCGTCTCCCTAGCCCCTGAGCACTTTTTTTCCAGCAATAACAATTTTATCCTCTGTTCTGTGGCCCAGAGGAATATGTGATTCATCACTTCACTCGGCACCAGAAAGACTCCGTGTGGGAACCAAAGTTATTCTTGTTTTATTCAAGATGAAGTCAAGGCTCAGAGAGGCCAACATCCCTACTGAAGGCACACAGCAGTTTCGGGGAAGGGATGGGCTTCAGATCCAGATTCACCTCATCCAGCTCCTACTGTGTGGTGTCACAGCCCAGGGCAGCTTGTACGAACCTGCTGAGCAGGTTGCTGCGAGCTAAGGCTCTGTTGCCGAAATGACGGTTTGTGTCTGAGCTTTGGGGGCCCTGAGCTTTAGAACTCACACACAGGGTGGTACTTGCTGAGGTACTTGCAGAGACTGGGACAGTGGCCGTCTGTCTTCAGGGGACTGAAGGAGCACAGTGAGCAGGCAGGACAGGATGGAGAGACCCTGGTGGCTTTACCCTGCCTGAGTCTCTCCACTCTGTTCAGGGGGTGAGTCCAAGGTGAAGGGCAATTAGCATAATTGCTCGTCTTTGTGAAGAGAGGTAGCATGAATTTTAGAGATGACTTCTGGGCTTGAGAGAGCCCTGGGAACTTAAAAGGCTGTCCTGAGAACAGAAAAGCCTCTGCAGCAAGGGGGCAAGCGGGAAGACCTCCCAGGAGGCTGGGTGTGCAGCGGGGCTGTGGGGGCAGAGGGCAGACAGGGCTGGTAGGAACCCTAACATTCATCTAGAGAGCCCACAACATCTACCTGGGAACTCCGCTTCTGCAGCCTAGATCACAACTCCTGCTCACTCCTGCAGGCAAACCCAGGGAACTGAAGGATAAATGGTCTCTGGAACCCCACTTCGAGCTTCCATGTCCAGTGCTCCCCAAGCAGCCGATAACTGTAATGAGCTCTGAGGAGAAACTCCCATCCTTTTTAAAAACATGAGATGATCTAGACGTTCTCTGTGACCGAATTCCCAAACTCCGTCTGGCATAGGTTGGATTAAGTCCTTTGCCCCTCACTTGGGGGCGGGGTGGAGAGTGAAGCTTCCTGTCTCCTCTCTGAAAGGAAGATGCCAGCACTGTCTACCCTTGGTGCGCCTTTCACCCACCGTCCTGCTTTAACATAGATTCCATGCCTCTCTGTGGGTGAATAACTGAACAGAGTAGCATGCTGGTTTTCCCTCTCAGTGAGGTCCCTGGTGGAGCCTGGTGCCTTGGACATGCTTCAAAACCCCATAGATCACTCAAGACCTGCTGGCATTGCGCGGGCCCCTCCCCACACCGTCTGTCCACCTGCAGAAGGTTGTGCTCCACCCTAATGGGGATTTTCCTGCTATTGAAATGTGTGTTTTAGTCTGGCCATGCTTTCAGCTGTGGCACAAGCTGTCCTCCCTCAGGCCGTTTTTCCTCAGAGTGGGCTGTGAGGCCTGTGGAAGCACGCTTGGGCCTTGTGGTGAGGAGGGTTTACAGTGCCCTGCAAGGTGGGGCCAGCCCTGTGTAACAGTAGTGGGCTTGGCCTCAAGAAGATGGGAGTCCTGGAAGGTAAGAGATGGAGCCTACTGCAGAATGCGCTTCCTGATGTTCTTGGGGATTTTTTTTTTTTAAGATTTATTTATTTATTATTTATACAGCATTCTGCCTGCTTTTGTGCCTGTGCACCAGATCTCACTATAGATGGTTGTGAGCCACCATGTGGTTGCTGGGAATTGAACTCAGGACCTTTGGAAGAGCAGCCAGTGCTCTTAACCGCTGAGCCATCTCTCCAGGCCCCCTCTTGGGGATTCTTGTCCTCATTCTTTGCTGTGAACACAGGGTGGGTTCTTGGGCCCTTGGTCCTCAGGTGCTACCCTGGCTGACCCGGGAGCTCCTGGACAGACCCCTATGTCATCAAAAGGTCTCTATCATCATTCCTGCTGTCTCCACAAGATTAACTGTTGGCCACTTTACATGACCCAGGGAATGGCTGGGCTGACAGCTGTTCCGCTTTTGACTTTTCTTCAGACTTTCCTACATTGTGGTGGTGTGCCTACCCAGCGATGGCTTTTGACCGAGTCCTGGAGATCTAGAAGGGCCTTCACTTGCTGTCTACCCTGTAGAGGCTTTGCATGGCATATTGACGAGATCTCTTTTTTCCCTACTGCTTTTCCCAATCCTGCCCGGCCCTCTGTCCTCGTCAGTGTATTTGCCTTTAATCTGTCTGACAAGGTCATATAATCAGACTTCCTTGGCCCAGGATACTGGGAAAGCTCAGTGAAGGGGCTGCTTGGTGGGAAAGGAAATACTTGGCTCTTTTCCTAGCCACCCTCACAGCAGGCCTGACGCCCCATGCTGCAGCCCTTGTCTCTTTCTCCTGCTGTGTAACCAGCTGCCCTTCCCAAGATTCTCTGCTGTTGCCCACTGGACTCTGTTGCCTCTCCTGCCAAGGTGCTCTGACTCGGTCACTTGGTTCTTTGGGTTCCGAGCCCACGTACCTGAATGAGGACAGCAGCATTGGCTCAGGGAGGGGGCTGTGCATTCTGGGACACTGTCACATGCATAGAGAGGGGATGGTAGCCACATACCCGTGTCCCTCCAACCCTTTTCATTATGTGAAATCTTTGGGAGCAGAGCAGTGGTGGCGTAGCTCAGCGGCCAAGAGCTTGTGCTGCGTTTGCAGAGGACCTGAGTTTCGTTCCCAGCACCCACTGGGCGAGGTGGCTTACACTTGCCTGTAACCCCACCTCTAAGATGCCCTCTCCTGGCCCCCACTGGCACTGTAGTCATGTACATATCCACATACATCTACACATAATTACACATTTAAAAATGGGGGCTGGAGAGATGCCTTAGTGGTTAAGAGTGCCTGCTGCTCTTCCCAAGGACCCAGGTTCGGTTCCTAGTCCCACTCAGGCAGCTCACAACCGCCTATAACTCTACTCAGAGCTTCTGAGCCCTCTGTAGGACTCTGAGGGCATCCGTACATATGTGGTTCACACACGGACAGGCAGACAAATACACCCATTAAAAAAGAATATGATCCTTAAAAGTAGGATCTGCTGATGAGTGTAGGATGAGGCATGAGGTCAACCCTAAGCTCCTGAAAGTCTCCCATTTTCCTTGCCCCTGACAACTGTTTTGCCCGGAATCCCTCCCAGCCACTCTTTCAACAAAGACAAACCAGGGCCTCCAGCCACGGCTCAGCAGTTAAGCACTTCCGGAGGACCCTGGCTAGAGTCACAGCACCCACCTGGTAGCTCACAGTGGTCAGTAACTGCAGTTCCAGGGGATCTGACGCCTTCGTCTGGTCTCTGGGGGCATTGCACACACACGGCGCACAGGCATAGAAGCAGACAAAACACCCATGCACATAAAAGAATAAATTAAAAAAAAGTCAGCTCCACCCCAGCCCAGGTGGTCATCCCCCTCGCAGCCAGGCTACAGCACAAGGTTCTGACCTGCAGGCTTGGCTCAAGCCTGCCTTAAAGACGCTTTCCCCAGCTCAGCGCTTCCGGGCCGTGCAGTATAGGAAGAAACAGACGGCAGGAAAGCTGCTCCTGGTGATCCTTCTAAGACTACAGAGAGCCTGAGGGGCAACAGTGAGTTTAGAAAAGTGCTCAGGTGCCAGATACGGTGGTGCACACCTGTTATCTCAGCACCTGGTAGGCAGAGACAGGAGGATTGATACAAGTTCCCGGCTAGTGACAGTTGCACAGAGAGACTCTGTCTCAAAAAAACAAACAAAAACAAAACATTTTCTTGACCATAGACCGAAACTATGTATTTATTTATTCACTTTCTGATCGTGTGTAGCAAATGAATGTGTGAGTTGTGTGGAGGCCAGAAGCCAGCAAGGGGGTATCTTCCTCTGTTGTTCTCTACATTCCGTTTTTTAAACATTATAATTAATTTATTATTAATGGGGGAGGAATCATGCCAAGCCACACATGTAGAGGTCAGAGGACAATTAGGACAAATCAGCTCTCTTCTTCACCTTCCACAGTTCCAGGGATTGAACACAGGTCATCAGCCTTGGGCCGGGAATGCCTTTACTTGCCCGGCCCTCTTATCCTTCCATCGGTTTGTTTTTTGAGGCAGGGCCCCTCAGCAGCCTGGAGTCTGATGAAGGGCCACCTTCCTCCACCTCCCCAGCCCTGGCTTCACAGACTTTATGCCCTCCCGGCTCTTTACATGGGCCCTTGGGATCCAAACTCAGGTCCCCATGCTTGGGTGACAGGTGCATGCTGACTGAGGAGTGAGCTCTTGACTGTAGAGTCTCCCGGATAACTCTGTTGCTATTAATTTCCTGGGGGATCTTCAGCTCTCCTGGAGTTGGGAGCCATGTGGAAACAAAGATCTTTCTTAAGGTAAATAAAGTCTACAAAATGCACTCTGGACACCTGTGTTCTCCTTTATGACATCTTTGGAGTCAATGTCTGTAGCGTGTGCCGGTGCCCTGGTTCTTTCCTACCAGGAACAAATACTTGTGGGATTCCTCTCTTTGCTTGGCAGTGTCTGCTTGTTTGGGAATGACACCAGGAGTCTTGAAACTTCTGGGTGTTTGATTCCGGTTTATCTTTGAGCATCTGGTGCATGGGCGTTTGCTATTCGACCAAAGTTTACTTCGTTAACACTTTTAGCAAATGGAGAGTAGGGTATTTAGCCACTGAACCCTGTTTGTCAGAATTGTTCATTCAGGCAGATGGCTCAGGCCATAAGAGCACTTGTGGCTCAGAGCAAAACTTGTGTGTATGGTGAGGATAAGCAGCGGGTCCTCGGGGCTCAGGGGCCAAGTCACAGAGCTCCTCGTTGATGACAGACCTTGTCTCATAAAGTCAGGTGAGTGCAAATGAAGAAAACACACCATGTCAGCCTCTGGCCTTCACACACATGTACATGTGCACATAGACACAGAACACACACACATCTACTCAGTTTTCCATAAAGGACGTCTTAGACGGAACCTGGAGGAAATCAGACTTCAGGCAGCCCAGTGGCATGCTCCCAGAACCACCAAGATAAACACTAAATGCACTCTGTCCAGATTCTGAGAAAGAAAAGCACTCAGAGGTCAGGGGTCCAGCGGCTCTCAGCCCGGGGCCACACATCAGAATCATCTGGGGAGCTTTTCAGAATGCTCATGCCCAGCCCCCACCCCAAGAGTCATGCTTCAGCTGGGCTGGGGTGGGGCTCAGGCTTCAGTGGAATTTTTCTAAATGCTCCCGAGGGGCTTCTGATCTATGTAGCCAAGTTTGTGAAGCCCTGAGGTTCTCCCTGAATATCTGAATGGCAGGATTCAAAAGATCCCTCCCTGGCAGGCCACTGATGGTGGTAGACCTGGCAGCCGTTCTCCCAAGATCCCCTAAAGTCCCTCCATTGTCCGGCAAGTCTGTGTCTCTTACTTACCCACCCTCCTGCCCAAGCTCTGGACAGTCAGGTCTCCAGGACTGGAGTTACAAATGGCTGTGAGTCACCGCGTGGGAGCTGGGAATTGAACCCAGGTCTTCTGGAAGAGCAGCCAGTGCTCTTGCCCTCTCCAGCACCCAGCACTACTGGTCATCATGATTAAGCCAGAGCATCAAAAAAAAAAAAAAAGAGTCACCACTCTTTTTGGCCACTGACCTTGTGTCCAGCTCCTCTGTTAGGCATAGTCACCCCGCCAGCACCTCCACTGGAATCCCAAAACAGGGCCTTTAGATACTGCTGATTCTTGGCTCTTCATATATGTGGCCCACAAAAGCTAAGGTGGTTCCACTAGTGTTTTAAAAGTGAACACAAATATTACATGTTTCATGATTTATCTTCTGGGCCAAGCAAATCTGGGAGCGTTTTGACACATCAAGCTAGGCTAACTACAGGAAGAGTTTTAAATGCTTTAAGTGTGTTTCACTGTATTTCATTTCCTGCATAATGACAGATTTTTAAGCTGTACATCTAATATCATTCTGATAACAGTACCCCGGCTTCCTTTGCACTGTCAAGCTTTCTTTGGCACTGGAAGCTGGAGCTGTTGGTTTGGGTTTGTGATAACTTGTGGTGCTGGTCAGTTAATAAATCTATAAACAGAGTTTATTCTAGTCTTGACGGCCAATGGATTTAGTTAATATTTATACCATTTTATTTTGGCTCCTTAGGGCCACCTTAGGTGCGCACACACATGTATGCACCATATGTTTGCACAGGTAACTGCCACAGTCACGATTAGTCCAGTTCCCAAGAGAGCCTGTTTGTGGGGCCGGAGAGATGGCTCAGTGGTTACAGCGTGTACTGCTCTTGAAGAGAAGCCTGGGTTTGGTTCCCAGCATGCACACCGGGTAACTGCCTTCCTCTTCTCATAGCCTCACACAGCACACATGCGCATACACAGATAACCGAAAGTCAAATGAACCATTTATTTTTTAAGCAAAACCTTGTTTGTGGGGAACATGGCGCAATGAATTCTTTTCATACCTTTTCAGCTGTCCTGTAGCCTCCAGGTTCAGTGGAGCTCTTAACATCTGCCTCCTGAGTCATCTGCCCTTGAGGCCTCAGGCAGGAGACAGTAATTTAGCGGCGCGGCTGGGCGCCAGAGCCCAGCACTGAGGACAGTAGCATTTGCTCCCGTGCTAAGCACTGGCTGATGAAAAGCTGCAGTCTGGACCTGGAGCACTGCCATCTCAGGTGGCTACTGTGATGGTATACACAGGCAGGCACGGACGGTCTGCGGAGATGGGAGGATACAGGGGCGGGGCATGAGATGTGTCCTGGCAGGGCTTAGGCAGATGTGATGGTTGTAGAAAGGTCATAGGCTGATGGGCATGGCAGTTACCAGGGGTTCTGCTCCATCCTTGTCAAATCCAGAACTCTGTGTACTGAGTACAGGGTCAGCTCAGACCCCACTGCGGGGCATGGCTTCTGGAAGCTGCATGAGAATTGTGGTTTGCATGAGATGGCCCCCATAGTCTAGGGTCTATGAATATTTGGTTCTCAGTTGGTGGCACTGTTTGGGTAGGTTTCGGGGGTGTGACCTTGTCATTGGGGTGGGCCTTGAGGTCTCAAAGCCTCCCATCATTCATTCCCAGTGCTCTCTGTGCCTCACAGGACAGCAGATGATGAAAGCTCCCAGCTGCCTGCTTCAGCCGCACGCCTCCTCTCTGTCGTCTTCTATTCTCTGGAACTATAAGACCAAACACATTTCTTCTTCTATATGATATAGCCTTATGGTCTTTTTAATAGAAAATAATAGATAGAGAAGTTGGTATAAGAGGTGAGACATTGCTGTGACAGGCCAGATCATGCTGTTTGTTTGTTTGTTTATGAATGAATAAAACTTTGAGACTTTAGACTAGGAAAACAGCTAAACACTGCAAGCAGGGCCTTCATGGGCCATCCTATTTGAATCCTGAAAGACAGACCTGAGCAACGTGGCCTCTGAAGGCCCAGCTCTAGAGGATCCTAAGGGGAACAGCATTAACAGCTGAGCTAGAGAGCATTCTTGTGATAGCTTAAGAAATAACATGGCTGCCTTCTACCCTTGTCCTCAGAACTCCCTTGAAGCTAAATTTAAAAGTAACAAACTAATTTCTTTGACAGAGGAGGTTTCAAGGCGGCCTAATATTGGCTCTGAGATGTGTTTATTAGTAACCACTTTTACTCAGGTCTACAATGGAAAAGCAAGTCGAGCAGAAAGAAACAGAAAAATGTATAGTTTGGAGAGAAAAAGGACACTAACAACTGAATGTGGCAGCCCGGGCTTGTGCTGAAAGATGAAGAGACAAGCACTGGGGAAAGAGACCACCAAAGGGAAAGGCAAGACCCCACCCAGCTATGCTTCCAACTTGTGAAAGGCCGGGAGGCATTTGCTGCTTCTGAAAAGAAACTGCATTCAAGCCGTTGCTAATGTGGTTCCAGGCACCAGGGGCCATTCCAAGCTGGGAGCTGAACTTGGCAGTGTCGCTTGGCAGTACAGTACACTCAAGAAAGATGCAAGAGTTAAGGAATGATGGAAGTGTCCTCCACAGTTTCAGAAGGCCACGAAGCCCAGGCTGTCAATGCAGGGAAGTCCCTGTCTGAAGGCTCTGAGAGGACAGGAGTCCTGAGAGACCATTGTGTAAAGCTATGGAGGGGAATCGTGGGTTGTGTTAGAGACCCCAGGATATTGGAGATATCAGAGCAATGAGGTGTTTCCAAAGGAGAGCTGCAAACAGGGAGTGGAACCAGCAAGAGAGGGGGTCAGAGGAAAGAGAGAGACAGAGACAGAGATTACAGGCAGCACAGCTAGAAGGGCAGAGCATCTCAGCTGTAGAGCTAGAGAATTTGGTCTTGCTGTTTTTCAGGCTTCCCTGGACTCAGTTTTTCCTCACTATCCCCCCCCCCCCATTTTTCCCTTTTGGGATGGTAATGTAAATTCAGTGCCATTGTATGTTGGGAGTATGAGTTTAATTTATGCGTTTTCAGAGAGTTATGGTTAAATCAGTGCCTTGAATTGCAGAAGAGACCTTGAACTTGCAAACCTGAGACTATGAAAGACGATGGGGACTTTTGAAGATGGATGAAGAAATGTACTTTGCATTATAGTAAAGTCAAGAGACTAGGTGGCCAAGGAGTGGAATGTGGAAGTTTGACTGAAAAATAGCTCCTACCACCTCAGGCATTTGAATACTCAGTTTCCAGTGGGTGCCACTGTTTGTGTAGGTTTAGGGACTGGAGGAAGTCTATCATTTGGGGTGGGCTCTGAGCTCTCAAAGCCGCCTGCCATTCCTCGTGTTTCTCTGCTTCCTCTCCTGCTGCCATGCTTCCACTCCACCGTCAGCAACTCTCATCCCCAAGTAACTGTAACTTGCTTTAGACGTGGTGTTTTAGCACAGTAACAGAACAGTGGCTAATTGCAATGACAGGTGCTCCTGGACCATCAGGATTCAGGCCTATCGATCATTTGATAACTGCCATGTTGTCACAAAGTTCACACTTGAGAACCTTGGAACTGAGTTGCATTTTTCAAAGAATCTCAATGTACACAAGTTTATGATTTTTGTTTTGGGCCCTTTTCATAACCTGTAAGTTGGAGGGAGGAGCTTAAGCCCTAGAGTACTTTCAAGACCAAGGTGATCTGTTTCCCCGAAGCCAGATATGTTTCTTGTCTCACTGGCACCTCTCAGGTGACCAGGACATCTGATTAAGCAGGGCATCCATTTCTCAACCACAGGGGTCAGTGTTTATAGTGTCTACGCTTTATTGTTTTAGATAGTTTGCAACTCAAGTTCATGTGTTTGTACTGTTTTTTGCTTTAGCTTAGATGCTTACTTCATAGTTAGAAAGGGTTACTTTTGTTCCACCTCTGCCGTACTCCTAGCTCAACCTTGATGTTTGCTGGTCTCGGTAATTTGGGACTCTTTGGTGGGTAGGAACTAGTCTACAGTACAAGCTTGATGAGGGCTAGTGTTGAGGGGCATCTGCCCCAGAAAACAGCGTGGCAGTTACTCAGCTAAAATAAAGGCTGATGAGATGGCTCAGTGGGTAAAGACACTTGTTGACAAACCTGATAGCCAAGCTTCCGTCCTCCAGACATTCATGGTAGGAGGAGAGAACCGATTCCCGTAAGTTGTTCTCTGTCCTCCGCACTCATACACAAAAGAAAGGCATGTAGAAAGAAAGACAAACAGCCAGGGCTTCAGAGAGGGCCTGGCAATTAAAACTTCCTGCTCTAGAAGCCTTGAGTTTGAATTCCCCGCACCCACTTGTTAGCAACTATGGTTTCAGCAAATGTCTTTAGATCTCTGCATGTATCTGAATAATGCTTGTGCACGTAAGCTTACATAGATATACATACAAACATACATTAAACACATCTTTTCTTGAAAGCCTAAAAATGAAAGACTCACCACTTTACGCAGCAATTCCACTCTGGAATGTGTATCCTGGAGGGTGCTCACATCAGAGTCTCGGAAGACAGCTGCTGTCTTTGCATTGCAAGCTTGTGCATTGCAACCTTGTGCATTGCAACCTTGTGCGGAAGAGCCGAGATGCGGAAACAGTGCAGGTGTCCACCTGTAAGAGGAGCGGACAGAGAAAACATGCTGTGCCCAGAGTGTCGCCAGCCTCTTACAGCACAGGGGCCGGGACAGACCTGGAAGCAAACTAGCCCCAGAGAGACAAACTCAGCTCATGAGGATGCTAAAACCACAAGCCTGGAGCCCAGTGGAGGCAGATGACTGTTGCCAAGGAGTAAGGGGAGAAGGCCAGGGGAAGGGGTTCGGCAGTGGGTTCTGAGTTACAGGAACAAGACGGGAAGTTGGGGACACCGGTGCACAGTGCTCTACCGGTGGGTAACAGTATGTTGGTGACTGCAGATGTGTTAAGGTTGGTGAGATGGCTCAGCGGGTACAAGTGCTTGCTGTGCATGCTCAGTGCCCCGAGTTCCACCGCTGGAGTCCATGAAGAAAGACAGGTCGATGCAGGGGTGTACATCTGTAACCCCGATTCTCCTATATAAGATGGAAGTCTGAGAGATAGAGAATCTCCTGGAAGCTTGCAGGCCAGGCAGCCTGCAGCAGCAGGGAACGCAAGAGAGACCCCGCCCAAAAACAAGGTGGAAGGAGAGAGCCCACTCCTGACGGTTGTCCTCTGACCTGCAAACGCATGCCATGGCATACCCGCACCTGTGCTCGCACACACTCATGTAACAATTTCCAGAACTGTGTTAAGAAGGTAAATGTGTTATTGTATGTTACCAGGGAAAGCAGAGGAACTGAAACTTTTGGAGATTTTAGATATACTTACTGCCTCCATTGCGGTGACAGTTTCGCGGTTGTATGCACGCATGTCCACAGGCATTGGTCTGCATATATTAAATATCTGTATGTTTGGGTGTACCAATCATACCTCGGGGAGGCAAGCATGAAGGACAAATGCCAGGGCACTGAGGTGAAGACAGCGCGGCAAGAGCTGAAGAGAGGCTCAGCGGTTAAGAGCATGCACGCACTGCTCTTGCTGTAGGGTCCCAGTGCAGTTCTCAGTACCCACAGGGCAGTTCCCAAGCATGGGCAAGTCTGGTTCCAGGAGATCTGGTGCCCTCTTCTGGCCTCCGTGGCTGCTGCACACATGATGTACTTAAACACGATCAAGTCCCCAACACAAGCATATCAATACACTTCTTTCTTTTTTTAACATTTGTTTATTATTTATACAATACTCTGTATGCGTACAGACCAGGAGAGGGCATCAGATCTCATTATAGATGGTTATGAGCCACCATGCGGGTGCTGGGAATTGAACTCAGGACCTTCAGAAGAGTAGACAGTGCCAGCATCAGGGAACTGGACTGTCTCCCCAGAGTATGAGAGCCCTACTCCGCCTAGGAAAGGTGGGTTTAGACACAGCTGCAGGTTTCAGCAGAGGGTAGGGGACTAAAAATGGGCAGGGGGTTAGATGTGCCACCCCAAGGACAGAAGGCAGGTTGAGAACATCTCTGCCTCTTCCACTGAGCGTAATTAACTGCCCGATAGGATCAGTTCCATCTTCTCAACTTCGTTTTTTAGGAAATCTCTGTCGGCTCCTTTTGCTTTTTTATACCAAATCTGAGTTCCCCCACCAGGCCTTACCTATCTGACCTACCCCCTCACCTCAGTTTCCACCCAGTGCCTTCATTCAGCGGCTTCTCTTGCTATATGCTCCACATCCTCAGTGTGCACTGACTTCCCTCCTCAGCACTTGCTTAGCCTCTGGCCCCTTGCCTAGCAATGCTACTTCCACAACCTGAGCAGTGCCTGTCCTCCTATGGACGCCACAGTCCACACACCCAAATATAACAAATACGCTTGTCCCTCAGGGAGGTCTTGTTCCCTAACAAGGGCCTGTGCTGTGCTGTCCTCTGCTGCATATCTGTGCCACCAGCAAGTGACTGACAAGCCAGCTCCCTGCACTGAGTGTCAGTACCACTGGCCTGGCTCCTGGAGTGCCAGGCTCTTCCAGAGAGGACTGGAATTTATAATTACAGAGTCATTAGCCTGGAATGCAAGGAGCCCGGACCATCAATCAGGATGTTAGTTGGCGGTTTGGGTTTTGCTCAAGTGATAGTTAGACAATTAAACTCATTTCGAGTTAACGGAAAGAACAGAATTAGAAAAAATAAATAAATAAAGCACCGTCTCTCTCCTGTGTATGTGTGGGTGGCGCATGTGTTGTGTGTTGTGCCTGTGTGTGGAGGAAAGGGGTTGGCCTTGGGTGTCTTCCTCAGGCACTTTCCACCTTTACATACTGACGCAGGTCTCTAAGCTTGAACAAAGGGTTTCTGATTTAGGTGCTTTGCCCCGAGGATCCCCTCTCTCCTCTTGGTTTACTCCTGGATTACAGGCAGGCCACCATTGTCTGCCTCACCTCACGCTGATAGAGCCAGCGCATTGCATTACTCACTGAGCCGCCCCCCCTTGTTGCCAGAGGTTTTTTCCTTTTAAATTTATTTATTTATTAAGAATTTCACAAGTACTGTATCCCTCCACAGCTCTGCCTCCTCAGGTTCATGGTCTTTTATTCCTTAATTATTGTTACTCACGTTTATAAATACAACCTGCTAAATTCATTTGGTGTTGCTCATTTGTGTTGAGGGCCGACTTCTTGCTATTGATGAGCCTCTTGGGGCTCATCCCTGAGAAAGAACAGCCCTTCTTCTCTCTCAGCCACCATTTGTGCCTGTAGCTCTCCATCTTGGGGTGGGGCCTTGTGAGACCCCCCCATCTGCACTTGTGTGTGAACTTGTCATTGCTCAGGTCCTGTTTAGATGACCATATGATAAACACTTCATAGGTGTACATTCAGGGGTTTGTAGCTGGGGCCGGGCATGCCACAGTCAGTTATTCTCTGATGTTTGACCAATTGTGGCTTTTGGTGATTGTCTCAATCTGCTACAAAAAGAAGCTTCCGGAACCCGACTAGTCAGTGAGGAGATGGTGCTTGGGTCACTGACAGTCAGAGGAATTCAGCAGACTAAGGTGGTTTATGAGCCCCAAGGCCCGAACTAGGCCTGCCAGCATTAGAGGTGCTGTTGTTTTGTTTTTAATTTAAAAAGTAATCATTTCTTTATTGTGCGTGTGTGTCCATGAGCATGAACATATGGAGGTCAGAGAACAACTTGCTAGACTTGGCCTTTCCCTCCCGGGTCTCTGGCTTGGCACGCCTGCTGAGTAGCCTGGTGTGGTATTATTACCGAAAGCGGATGCAGCTGAAAGCTGCCTTCAAATGCAAACGTGGGCCGTAGGCAAGCGAGGCCAGGTGGACTAAGTGGAGTATTTCAGAGTGACGATGGCCAGATTACAAAGGCCTTGCTGGCAACGCTATGGAATGGCACTGACAGCCAGAGTAGGCTTGTCTGTTCCACCTGCCCCCTGGGGATGGGAACAGAGTATCTTTTGTAGATAGACTTCATTCTCAGAAATACCAAATCTAGCATTTTCTACAAAGTCTGTAGTCTTTGACTATAGAATTAGTTTTGGAGGAAAAAAAAACCACAAATCATGCATATTCATCAAAAGAAAATCGAGCCGGTGTTGCTGGTGGCTCACACCTTTGATCCCTGAGGCAGTTGGATCTCTGAGTCTGAGGCCAGCCTGGTCTACACAATGAGTTCTAGGGCTATGTAGAGAGACCCTGAAGAAAAAAAGAAAGAGAGAAAGAGAAAAGAAAGGAAGGAAGGAAGGAAGGAGGGAGGGAGGGAGGGAGGGAGGGAGAGAGAGAAAGAGGAAGAAAGAAAGAAAGGAGGGAAGGAAGGAAGGAAAGAGAGAAAGAAAGTTGAGTTTTTGTTGTTGGTTTTGGGTTTTTGTTTTTTGTTTTGAGACATGGTCTCATTAGGTCCCTCTGGCTGGCCTGAAACTCTCTGCCTCTCAAATTACTGGGATTACAGGTGTGTACCACAAAGCCCAGCCTGATTTTGTTTTAAATGAGCTTGGTGTGTTGTGACACACACACACACACACACACACACACACACACACACACGAGTGGGTTGGGTATTAGGATTTCAGGGCTGGTTTGGGCTACTTAATGAATCTGAGGCCAGACTAGGATACATGAGACCCTATATCAAACAAACAAATTAAGGAGCAAATGACGACGCTTACGGTTTAGAGTACCAAATCTTTGCTTGTTCCATGCCACTGTGACTCCTAGAGAACGTGTGGTGGCTGCTCCCTAAACCGCCAGTTCATGAAGGGAGTCTGTGCTCCCCATCACTAGCGTTGCCCCTGTCTCCTATAGATCTTAGTTCTGAATATCCCGAGAAAGAAAAGTAACCACCTGCGAACCCATCCAGTAGTGGCAGTTTGAAGGTTTGTTCTTCCCACCTGCCCAGGAAGCCCTTCAACAGCAGGCGTGGAAACCCTGCTGCGGCTGCCTCACAGCTGGAAGAGGTCAGCCTACCACAGAGACAGAGGCTCCACTTGGAGTTTCCGGCCTTTTGTGCCCCGTTGCCAAGGAGAAATGAGTCTTTAGGTTTTACAGGTGTTGGAAGGATTGTGTCAGAATGTTATGCACTGCCTGTGGCGAAACCTTTCATCCCCAGCACTGGGGAGGCAGAGGCAGGTGGATCTCTGTGCCTTTGAGTCCAGTGTGTTTTGAGTACTGAGTATTCTGTCATGACAGAGTGACATGGTGAGGTCCTGTCTGCATCCCAGCACCCACACAAAAGCAAGCGTGCCTTAGGTGGGAGGATGCAGGCTCTCCAGCCAGCCTGGCAGTAAACAGTGAGAGACCCTGACCCAAAACAGTCCTAAGACAAGTCCCAGAGATTGTTGCAGGGTTGAGACATCTGAGCCTTCCCACGCTAAGCTCACCACTCAGTGTCCTTTCGCTCCTGTTCCCTCACTGATATTTATCTTTATTTTTAGTTTTTTCTTTTTGAGACAGGATCTTGTAGGTTTGGCTGGTCTGGAGCTCACTATGTAGACCAGGTTGGCCTCAATTTCAGAGAAACCTGCCTGCCTCTGCCTCCTGAGTGACAGGTTTAAGGGCATGGGCCACCACACCCAACTTATCGATACTTTTTAATTTTTTAATTTTATTTTTATTTATGGATGTGAGTGTGTCAGTGTGAGTATACCCATGTTTGTGTTGGTATCTGAAGAGGCCAGAAGAGGGCATCAGATTCCCTGAAGTTGGTGTTATGGCTGCTCAACATGGCTGCCGGGAGCTGAACTCAGGCCTTCTGCAAGGGCAGCAAGTGTTCCTAAGCATTGAGCCCCAGTTCTTGCTCCCAAGCTCCTTTGGCATGCTCTGTCTCTCTGAACGTGGTCTGTCCTTCCCCGAAAACCTTATTCGTAGTAGCATGCTCCCTCCCTATCCTCTTTGCTTCCTTTGGTTTATAGTCACCTTCTCAGTGACCTTCTATGAGCACATGATTTAAAACTGTCCCCTACCTTCTCCATCCTCCTCCCCTTTATTTGGAGCACCCTCCTGCCACCAGGGGTCATCTTTTGCCTCATCTGCTATGATGTCACCTCCACCAAGGCTCCTTCAGTGTGCCATCCCAACATCTAGCAGGTGCCCAGAAGATTTTCGTTTGTTTGAAAAAAGGGTCTCCGCTAGTCACATAGCCCAGGCTGTCCTCGAATTCATTAGATAAGTAGCCATGACTTTGAACTTCTGACCCTCCTGCCCCTACTGGGATCGCAGTTCAGGCTCAGCACTTCAGGTGCTCCGCAAGCACCACTACCAAAATGAGTAATGCCCGAGGCAGCAGAATTTTAAAAATGCATACATGAACAGCAAAAATATTTGTTGTTTTGTGTGGGGTTTGTTTGTTTGTTTGTTTGTTTGTTTGTTTCAAAACAGGGTCTCCCTGTGTAGCTCTGGCTTTTCTGGAACTCACTCTGTAAACCAGGCTGTCCACCTCCTTCCAAGAGCACCACTATGTTGATGGTATTTTAAAACATCCAAAGGCGCCTCCTTTCCCCACGTCAGTTTGGGTTCCAGAGGAGAGAATTAAACATACTTAACAATTCTTCCTCTCAAAAGGCAAATGAGGATAGCAAGGCCATCTTCTCAGGCTGAGCTGCCCATGCCTGCAGTTGTCCAGGTCAGCATGCACAGGCCTGCCTTTGCCCGAGCTACAGGATTGCAAGACACTGGGGAGGGCAGGGCTCAGGAGCTGGCCTTTGCTGATTGCCGGAGACAGGGCAGGGAAAACACAGGACATACTGCCTGAGGGTTGGATAGTGAGAAGTACTTATGGGTGGGGCCACACATTTTTTTTTTTAACTCACAATCCATGGCTAATACTCAAGTACCTTATTATTATTAATCTAGAGTAAATGGAATCTACACTGTACACAAAAACAGGAGACTAGTTTGCATTTAGAAAAGCTGCAAGGCCGCTTTTTAAACAATAAATTTATTGAGATTTCTGTACCACAAAATTCATCCCTTTAATGGGTACACTTGAGTGATTTTCAGTATATTCCAAAAGTTATGCAGCTCTTACTACTGTCTAAATTTATGGCATTGTCATCCATCCATTGGCAGCCACTCTTGTTCCTCCCTCCCCAAACCTTTTCTCTGCGTTCAAGACCCATCACAAGAAGACACGCAGTCTCCGTGATCAGCTTCTTTCACGTGGCCTAATGTTTCAGCCACTAATGTTCCCTTGCTTATGACTAAATAGTAATCCACTGAATGGATATACATATTTTGTCTACCTAGTCACCAGGCTGTGAACCTGTGTGTTCTTTCTGTCACCACTGAGCCATCTGAATTGTAATGATATGCTTGGTGTTGGTGGAGTTTTAGAAAATGGAGGCAGTGTGGCTTCTCTGGCAGTTGGTGTAAGGCTTGAAGATGGAGAGTACGTCTACCTAGGTCATTGTCTTTCGTTTTTGTATGATCTGTGAATCAGGCTGAATGGTTGACCTTGCTCTTGAGAGTTTCCAGTAACAGCCTAGTCCCCTAAACCTTTCCCTTTCCCTCCAGCCTTCATTTTCTCTGGTCTGCCATGATGTCAGGGTGTCCCCATGTCCTACACCACTCACAGTGGCTGTCTGTGACTGCTGGCCGCTTCGGTGTCTGGGAGTTGGGAGCCCTTTGCTGTGTAACCGGAGAGGGTGGGAGCTGTGAATGGGAGCACCTGCCTGGTGAGCAGTGGTCTGCCCAGGGGGATCAGGTTTACATCATTCCCAAGCTTGTTTTACTCCCTTTATTGCTTCTGAAAGCTCATGGCTGGCCTCACTAGAACAAAATAATCCCTGAATTCTGATAAAAACATAAACCACGGACTTCCTTTCCCCTTAGAACAACAGGTGCCTGGCCCTGCAAAACAGGACCTTTGAATATCTGCGGGCTGCCAGAAGCCCCCTGGGGCAAAAGCGTCCCCTCCCTGAGGGTCACAGGTTTAAAGCTTGGCAGTTAGGTTTTGGGGACAGGACAGGACAGGCCTTGAGATAACAAGTCCTGTGGGTAACAATGAAACCTCTTCGGTCTTTGTCCACTTGTCAACCTCTGATTTCCCGACGGCGATCGGGTGATCTGCCATTAGCAGGTAACTCCATTGAGTGTGTTCACTGCCTCTCATTCTCTGTTTATTGTCTGCATCAACGGTAGCGAACAGAGAGAAAAAGGAAATTAAAATAGGAAGCTGGGAAGGGCAGGAAGAGCAAACCCGAAGCCTGGCAAACAAAAGGTGGTGGTAACCTGAGCCTGGGTGGCCGAGATTCCTCTGGGGCTCTCCCCTGACATCACCAGACATGCTTAGCACAGGCTTTGCTGCCCGGAAGAGAAATGGAGATAAACAGATGTGTCTCTTACAGTTAGGGGTAAGGATTAGAAGGCCGGTTGGGGCTTTTTCATGGAGACAGACTTGCGGCCGGTGGATAGTATCTGCTCCGCCCCTCCCCCACAGGGTCTTGTATAGCCCACCTCTGTCTTCACCTGAGGCTCCCAGGTGCTGAGATTGCAGGGGTTCACCAACATACCCTGTTATTTACATGTGTTATGATGGAAGGAACTGCAGGAGCAGAAAATAATGACATTTGTAGGGTCACTTGGGTAAGCCGGAAAGCCGAAGGGGCCCTCAGCTCGGAGGTCCAGGCTGGAAGTGCCCTTCTTCTGCTCACCGTGTCTCCCTCGTAGCCTGTTTAGGTTCGAAAGAGAGATCTGGAAACCCCTGCAGACAGGTGACACCCAGTTTCCCTCCTCCACATACTGCAGATCCTGGTCAGGAGCCTGAGCCTTGGCAGTTACCTCCGAAGTTGGACAGCTCCACTAGTGGGCGATTTCCTTAGCTGCTGTTAGTTTCTCCAACCCATCATCTGGATCTCCCCCCGCCGCCCTGTGAGTCTGCACCCACTTCCATAGCCCAAGCTAGCTCAGTGGTTCTCAACCTGTGGGTCAAGACCCATCTTTGGGGGTGAGGGATCAAACAACCCTTTCACAGGGATCGAATGTCAGATACTCTGCATATCAGAAACTTGAATTTTGATTCATAACAGTAGCAAAGTTACAGTTATGAAGTATCAACGAGAATAATTTTTTTGGGGGGGTCACCACAGCATAAGGAACTGAATGAAAGGGTCAAAGCCTGGTATCTTAGGGGAATTGGTTGTCACGTGAGTTATAACCCTGTCACCCACCCTTCCCACCCCAGCAGAATCTGTCTTTATGCAGGTTACACGCTCAGAGAAATCAGTGAATCCTGGAAGCCTGTCGTCTTCCTCCATGGGGGTTGTTGTGACAGTGACGTAGATGCAGTAGTTTGTGAACCAGCTGCTTATTTCTTACCACTTTGAAGGGTGGATGGGGTCTCAGAGGTCAGGGTACCAGCACAGTGTGGTTTGGATGGGTGGCTGACGCCGGCTTCAGCTGCATTCCTTCATGGAGGCAGAGCTCTCAGGCCTCACCAGGAGGATTTACGTCTATAGCTTAATCTCTTCCCAAAGACTCCACCTCCAGATCCTGCCATATTAGATTTCAGCCTAAGAATTTGGGGGTAGGGACATGGACATTCAGCCCATAATTCTTAATGTTTTTGCCATCTGTTTAACGTGTTTTGTTTGTGTGAGACTGGGTCTCTGTATAGATGGAGCTGGCCTTGAACTCACAGAAGTCTGTCCGCCTCTGTCTCCCGAGTGCCGCAGTTCAAGGTGTGCTCCAGCACACCTGGCTTTACTTAAAATTTTAAAATATAAAATCAGTGTAAAAAATTCTGGAAAAAAGGGAAAAGATGATGAACCTACAGTCCAACCAACCGCTTTCTGTTTTGTTTGTGGTCTTGGGGGCTGGGCCTCCTACGAGCTTAGGGAGTACAGTGCCGCTGAGTGACCAGCCTTACATCTCATCTACGTGTCTGCACATGCATGTGCGTGCACGCTTGTCTGTGTGTGTGTGTGTGTGTGTGTGTGTGTGTGTGCGTGTGCGTGTGTAGGTCAGAGGACAACTTGTGATGGTCAGGTTTCTGTGTGGGTCATGGGACAGGGCTCAGGCCAGCCATGTTATTGAGTATTTTACCCGCTGGCCCCCTTCTTGCTTTTGACACACGTACAGTAAGTTGTACAAATCAGCTTTGAACTACTCTGTAGCCCAAGCTGGCCTTGAATATGTAATCCTCCTGCCTCAGCCTCCTGGGTAATTGAGATTATTGGCAAGCCGGGTCGAATGAGCACTTCCTTTGTCTATATTCTGACTCATCCATGTTTTGTATGGTTAGGATCAGAGGAAATGCCAGATTTTGGGTGGTCCCACCACCCCCTCCAGTATCCGTGAGTTTCTTCCGTAAGTCTAGGCACTGGAGGTGAAGCCCGCAGAACGTGGACACCCTGGAGCTACAGTGAGCCCTGGGTCATGGCAGTCAGTGCTGTGCAAAGTGTAGACTCCTTCAGGTTTAACCAGTGACATAGACTATGGAGAGCAGGCCTCACCCCTCACAAGAAGGGGTGTGTGTGAAGTACTATGAAGTAGAACCAGGCTCTGTGGCCCCAGAAACATCACCCCATGCCAGACAATATGTTGGACAATATGAAAGGCCTGAGGTTTTTAATCCCTTAAAAGGGATTTTAAAAA
This sequence comes from Psammomys obesus, assembly GCF_907164565.1. NCBI lineage: Eukaryota > Metazoa > Chordata > Mammalia > Rodentia > Muridae > Psammomys > Psammomys obesus. Next base: position 1,905,564 of record NW_026596240.1, on the reverse strand, counting down.
TCTTTTTTATTTTACACTGGGTTTTTCTGTGTTGTTCTGGCTGTGGTGAACTCACTCAAACTCAGATTTGTCTTCCTCTGCCTCCCAAGTGCTGAGATTACAGGCGCGCGCCACCTCTTCCTGCCTGAAACTGCATCCGTACATCCTTTGTAGAACTTCCTGTGTCTCCAGCTGCTGTCAGGGCCTTGCTCCTTAGAGTCCTCTCAGGGTAGTCATTGCTGCTTCTTGTGAGCCATTTCCTTCCTCCCCACATGCCATCACCGATCAGTCTTGCCTTTGACTGATCTCTTTGCTCTCTGGAATCCTTCTTGTGTGCTGCTTTCCAGAGGGGGGTAGGGTTGCAGGAGAAGGTACTGCTGTGTGGGAAGACAGTGGGGCCGGAGCCTCAGAACCCACGAAAATGTTCCGGAGAAGCTGGCTTTCCCCAGCTAAAAGCCAGCCATTAACACTTTTTAGAAAGCGCTCTAGTTTTTAAAGATTTTTAAAATTTTTAATGGCACATGTGTGCATGTGTCTAGGTGTGCATTGCAAGTGTGGGCAGAGAAGAGGAGAGTGTCCCGGGTCCCCCTGAAGCTGCAGTTACAGGCAGCTGTGAGCAGCCCAGTGTGGGTTCTCAGAACCAAACCTGGCTCTTTTGCAAGAGCAGCAAGTTCTGGTAACTGCTGAGCTATCTCGCCAGCATTCAGATGTTTGTCCATTTGATGGACATGAAAACTGAGACCTGCTGGTGTTTTCTCAAGGCCTAATCATACTCCAGAATCTGAGGTCAGCATTGCCTTCACGGATGCCCTGGCTTTGTATCCGACACTCATCCTGTCTAGCTTTGAGAACTTAGGCATCTGAAGGTAGGAGCCTCTCTGGAGCGTCATCTGACCCCACTGTCACTGAGTTCAACCTCCTCGAGTTTGATTCTAAAAATCTGCAGATGTGACCCTAAGAACTTTTAAGAATTACATTCGTTTACTTATTTGGGCGTGTGTTTGTGTGGGCTGAATCTCAGCATCCAGGTGGAGGTCAGAGGATGACTTTCAGGAGCTGGTCCTCTCCTTCCACCCTGCGGATCCCAACTCAGGTCATCGGGCTGCAGGCTGAGCCATCTCATTGGCCTGCCCTTTCTCTCACCGTTCCTTCCTTCTTTCCTCTCCTCCTTTCTTACTGCCAGAGGTCAACATGGGTGTGTCCTCCTCCAGTGTTCTTCCCCTCAGCATTTTAGACAGGGTCTGTCACAGAATTCGCTGCTCACTGATTGGCTGGGGTTGTCCTGTGGACTCTGGGGACCCAGCTACTCTGATCACCCAGTGTATTTTTTATGAGAGTGCTTGAGACACAAACTCAGGTCCTCATGCTTCCACAGAAGACACATACCAGCTCTAACCACACCTGTTCTGAGGTGAATCTGACTACGTGGCTGACCTGGAACTCACTCTGCAGACCAGATCAGGCTGGCCTCATATTCACAGCAAGCCTCCTGCCTCTGCTTCCCGAGGGCCGAGATCCTGGGAGAGGGGGTGGGATGGGTGTTTCTAACTCCTTCTAGGTGCTGCTGCTGCTTGCACCTAGAAGTTAACAACCACTGGATTGTCATCTCTCAGATTTTGCCTTTTATTCTCATCCTTGCCGTCAAAAAAAAAAAAAAAACAAAAAACAAAAAACACCCAACCAGAATGGATAAGACTGGCACTGAGCCCCATGTCTAAAAGGGACTTTCTTTTCAGCTTACAGCAGTTACGAAATGCTGGCCACAGTCCCAGAGTCAAACTGCCCTATGCAGGCATGGCCCTTACCTGGCTGTGCAGAGATTTGATGAGAGGCCTGCGGGCTGGCAGGAGGAGATTCCTGTCATGGTGTTGTTTTGGCTCCTTTTAGCTTGTGGAATTTACTGAGCTAAGCACTTTCCATGGCAAGTGCATAAGAACAATTTCTCATCCTTTTCTCAAAGAATAAAAATGTCTTGTGTCTGCAGTCAAGACATGTTAGATGCTGCACACAAACCTGCCAGTCCCGCTCTGTCCTTTGAGCCCCTTCTCTCTGATGACTTTCTCTGCTCCTAAAGATCTCTGGAGTCAATTTTTAATGGCTGCATGTGTGGGGTTAGTCTGGCTCTCCCGTGTGGGTGTTACCACCCAGGACATGGCTCAGCAAGGTCCTCGGAGCAAGCAACTGCAGGGCTGAGTCAGCAGGAAGGACAGAGAGACATCAGCTGGGGAGAGAATTAAGGAGGCTCCCTCCCTTTTGAGAGAAGGGGGACAGAAGTGTGGGTTCGGGGACTCAGTGCTGTGCTCTGGAGCTTCAGACTTGCAAAATGTCCTGTGGCTAGCAGTGTGCTAGCTAGCTGAGGGCCTAGCTGCCTGTTGGGAGTGTCCATTTGCTTTGGTAGAACAGAACCAACTCGTCATCTATGTGGGAATCCACCCACAGATTTCTCGTGTGTGTGTGTGTGTGTGTGTTCATGTGTATGCGGTTTCACGTGTGCACATACGTGTGGAAGGCAGAAAGGTGCATGTCAGTTGGCACACACCCGTGTGTGTGTGTGTGTGTGTGTGTGTTTGCACCCTAGCATGGATGTGTGTACTCTATGTGGATGCATGTATGTGTGGTTCGTGCACTGACCTCACCTGCCTTATACATTGAGGTGCAGTCTTTCAGCTGAGCCCAGAACCTGGAATTTGCTGATGTGAGTAATCCAGCCGGCCCCCTTGCTCCGGGGACCCCGAGCTGGGATAATGGGTGGCTGCAGCATCCGAGAGGTCTGGAGATGCAGGCTCCAGTCCTCATACGCGTTGCTTGAGAGATGAAGAAAGCACTATACCGAGCCATCTCCCCAAACACCCCAACATCTCGGTGTTTTTTTTTTTTTTTTTTTTTTTTTTTTTGAGAAAGGGCCTCCCACTGCTCTGAGGACCTGGCTGTCTAGCAACTCCCTGAGATCCTTCTGTTTCTGTCTCCCCACTGCTGGGATTACAAGTCTACCCCACACCTGGCCTTCTTCTTTTTTTTTTTTTTTTTTTAAGTTATTTTTAGCCAGGAGCAGTGGCCTGTAATCCCAGCATTTGGGAAGACAGAGGCAGGCAGATCTCTGAGTTTGAGGCTAGCCTGGTCTATAAAAGCTAGTCCAGGACAACCAGGGCTACACAGAGAAACCCTGTCTCAATCTACCTCCCTCCCCAAAAAGGTAATTTTTATTTTTGCATTATGTGTGTGAGTGTGGGGTATGTGGATGTGAGTGCAGGTGCCTGTGGAGTCAGAAGAGTGTGTCAGATCCCTGGAGCCGGAGTTACATGCAGCTGTCTGCACCTAGCTTGGATGCTGAGAACTAAACTTTGTCCTCTGGAAAAGCCAGATTTGCTCTCTAATGTTGATCCATCTCTCCAACCCCAAGTACTGAGCTTTTAGAATGTCAGTACTCCTGCTGCTTGAAAACCAGTACCTTATGAACTGGGCCATCTCCCCACCATCACTCACAGATTCCTAGTAACTCAACTCATCAAATCTTTTCAGTTCGCATGGAAACCTAATGCTATTCTACACGTCTGGCTCCCAATAGAGTCTCGTACTATCCTTTATGCTCTTGGTGGCCTTCAAAGCAAGGAAGTAACAGCTGACCTGTGGGCTGTTTCCTTGCTCTAGGCACTGCTCCAAGTATCTCTGTCCCCTCATGTACAGCAGCCCTAGAAGGTAGGCTAATCTCAATAGCCCCATTTTACAGATAGGAAAGCTAAGATGTCATGAGGTCACATGACTTGTCCAACATCATACAGCCAGCAAGTAGCAAGAAGCCAATGACTTCCTCAGGGCCAGAGCTGAACACAACTCCCAGACTCAGCCTGAGGAGAGCCCTAGCCAGTGACCCCTGTCCTAGCATCTTGCACAGTTTTGCCTGAAGCGTCAACTGTTTCTCCTGTACGGTTTCTAAGGGAGGGAGGCGAAGGAGGCTGTGGGCAGTTTCAGGTTCCACAGACCTGGAGCCAGCTGCCCTGGCCTGGCAGCGATTTTGGTAGGACTAGGGAAGAGCCTTCCAGAAGAGGAGGTTCTTGAGCACCTGACAGAGAGGCTGTACATTGTAATGTGAGAACGGGATGGAATGCTTTCCTGCCTGGTCTGGTGAGTGGCCAAAGACTAGGTGTAAATCAGTAAACCCTGAACTAACCCAGGGAGACTGCGTGTGCTGATTCAGATTCTAGCACTCTGAGGCCGGGGCAGGAAGAGTATGAGGGCAACCTGGGCTAACAGAGTGAGACCCTTTCTCAAAAAATAGGGGGATGTGGACTGGGCTAAGAAGACAGATAGTTCAGTGGGTGTAGTGCAAGCATGAGGACCTGAGTTTGAACACTGAGAACAACACCTGGTGGATACCCAGAGCCCGCTGGCCTGTCAGCCTAGTCAGTGGTCAATGAGAGACCCTGTCTTAAACACACGGAGAGAGAGCAATAAAAGACACTCAGCATATGTGCACACACCTGTGTAAGCCCTTTCCCCCTACCACACACACACACACACAAAGCAAACTGACCATTGGACAGCTTTGGTAGCAGAGGGCAGTGCTCTTATCTTTGATAAATAATCAAACAGAGCAGAGCCTGTCGGGAGCAAAGGGAAGGATTTCTATTTGAAGGAAAAGACCTGGAACATGCTGGGTCCTAGCAGATGACAGCCTGCTGTCTTCATGTCAAGTCTTAGATCTATGGTTTGGAAGGATACACACAGTATCTCCCAAATTGCTTCTGGGGTGCTCTCTACTTCACTGGTCCGTCATTAGGCAGCATTTGGAGGATCAACTTATTAAGCATCATGTATTCTTATTCTTGTCCTGAGTATGGGAGTATGTGGAATGTGTTCCCAACACAGGACACAGCTTCAGGAATCATACATGGATGGGGAGACGACTGTGCAATGGGTTAACCCCACAGACTCCATGAAACCCAAGGCCACAGTGGGCAACATGTCAGATATGGAGTACTAAGTCACACAGGGAGGGGAGCAATCAGAAGATGTGAGAAGGCAGGATGCAAAGGGGAGCTTAAGGAGAAAGTGGAGAGGAAACGGAAAGATAGAGGCGTTAGACAAAACCCGTCAGAGCTGAACTTGACTGTCAGATGGACACCGAAGCCTCTCAGACGGACTGGGACCCGGCTGGGCTTGCAGTTCTAGCTACTGACCTGTGAGAGCTACAGGCCTGGCACCCCTGACACTCATCCTCTGTGAGCTGAAGTCTTGGAGGAAGCACTGGATACTCTCAGCTGAGAAGTGGCGGGCACCCGAACTGGTGCCAGGAGAGGAGGGCGGCTGGAATGTGTCAACACCGGCAGCTGGCTGATATCTGATCCTGGCTTTCCGTGGACTTCCGCTTCAGCCATTGTTAACATACCAAGCAGGCTGTGAGTGAATGAATGAAGTAGGTAGAAGGGCTCTGCATGAGCTCTCCCAGCCAAGACAGAATAACCCTGGTGTCTAACTCCTGCGGCGTGTACTGCCAGCCTTCCGATGCTGGAAAACCTGTTTTAAGTAATGGCTCCAATAAGTGGATTAGACTCAGAGTCAGCGATTATTATTGTTTTTATTGGGGCAGAATCACCACTTTACAAAATAACTCCCCAAAGGCTTAGTAACACAACAAAAGATCTTCTGTGCATGGAACAGTCAGTGTAAGCAAGCATAGAGCATATTGACATTCGTATGGACACTCGAGTCTTTCTCAGCTTCCCTCTGTCTTCCAGAACAGTAGTACTCACTTTGAGTGAGTCTCAATATTACCCAAGGATACCCAAGGATGAGGAATTTGGGGTGGGAAGGTAGCTCAGTCAGTTAGGTACTTGCTCTGTAAGCATGAAGGTCCAAGTTCAATTCCCCAGAACGCACACGAAAGTGTGAGTTCCGGCAGCATATGCCTGTATTCACAGGGCTGTGGGAGGCAGGGACAGCAGCGTCCCGGGGCCCACTGGCCAGCAGGGTTGTCTCAAAAGCCAAGATGGAGAGTAATTGAGGAAGACAACCAACATTGATCTCTGGCCTCTACATGGGCACACACATTGAAACACACACACACACTGAAACACACACACACACACACACACACACACACCACATAGCAAACCCTCCTTATTCCCCTTTCCTTTCCTCATTTATTTATTTATTTATTTATTTATCTATCTATCTATCTATTTATTTATTTAGAGTCAGGGTTTCTCTGTGTAGCCCAGGCTGTTATGGAGCTTGTTCAGGCTGTCCTTGAACTCAGAATCACTTGCCTCTCTGCCTCCCATGTGCTGGAATTAAAGATGTGTGCTGCCACCACCCGTCAAAGAAAACGCGTGTTTGTTTTTTACAATAACTTGTTTTTATTTTACGTGCATTAATGTTTTCCTACATGTGTGTCTGTTGAATCTCCTGGAACTGGAGTTACAGACAGTTATGAGCTGCTGTGTGGGAGCTGAGCCTTGAACCCAGGTCCTCTGGAAGAGGAGCCAGTGCTCTTAATCACTGAGCCATCTCTCCAGCCCCTAAAACCTCCGTATTTCTAAAGTCCTACTTCATTATAGGAAGCCTGAGGACTGCGTGGCGAGGAGTTCCCAGTAGCAGCAGCTGCTGCTGCGTAGGGGAATACCCAGTGGGAAGCGCTGCGTTCGAGTTCCCTCTTGAGGGCTGCTTCCAGCGCAGAGATGAGGGATAGGGGTAAATGGAGGTTGGGTGCAGTGACCGTACTCTCAACCCCAAGGGAACTTGACCAGTGCAGGCCTTTCACGTGCCCAGGAGGAACTTGTCTCTGCTACACTGAGAAAGGCGGCACAGGCCTGGCGTGTGAGACAGCCTAGCTGGCCAGCGAGCCCTGGAGCGCTGCTGTCCCTGACTCCCACAGCCCTGACTACAGGCGCATGCTGCACACATTTAATCCCAGCACTCTGGAGGCAGAGGCAGGTGGATCTCTTGAGTTTCAGACCAGCCTGGTCTACAAAGAGTTCTGGGACAACCAGGGCTACACAGAGAAACCTTGTCTCAGAAAATCAAAAGGAGAAAAAAGAAGGCAGCACAGAGCCTGGTTTGACGTAGTCTCTACCTGATCCTCTCCAGATGAATTCCGACTCTGAACCTCGGTTACTAATAGGCACAGTGGGGCTGGAAGATGGCACATTTGGGAAAGTGCTTGCCAGACAAGTATGAGGACCTGAGTTCAGATCCTCAGCACCCACATGCAAAAACAGAAGCAGCAGCACCCTCTGTATAATAGTGCGAACAGGGAATGACCCCTGGGGTTTGAGCGTTGCCAGTGGAGCCAGTGAGCTCCAGAGTCAGGGAGAGACCTTGCCTCAAAAAGCAGTGTCCACTGGTTTCTGCAAGAATGCGCACATGTGGACACCCACCTGCACATGGACATGTATGTGTACTCAAGTACACGTTCATGTGCACACACACACACACACACAGGGACACATGCATACACATACACACAGACGCCAAGAGAAAGAGAAGATGGATAATGACTGGAACATTCTGTGTGAATGTGGAGTCCATCTCAGGGGCTGGAGAGACGGCTCCGCCCTTTTAGAGAGCACTTGCTGCTTTTGCAGAGAACGGAGTCTGGTTCCTAGGACCATCATGGGAGTGGTGGGTCTGCTCGTTGGCGGTCTGTGACACAAGCTCCAGGGCACCAGCACGTACAGGTACACACACGTAGACCTTTGCATGCACCTAAATTAAAACAAGCAGGTTCCTCAGGCAGATGGTCCCTGGTGCTCTGGCCTAGCCCTTGTATCCTAGGCCAGAGGAAAACACACTAAATCGTAGTCCTTTCGCTCTTGCACATAATGGACCTTGCTTCTGATGGTTCCTTCCTGGTATCTTTGTCATTGCTGTCTCCTACTCTGAGACCCTTACAAACCCCCTTGCCTCAACAGACTTTATTTTTCATTCATGTAATAGTTCAGCCCTGATTTGAGAGCCCATCGCTGGGAGGCATGCTCAGTAGTTGTTTCTGTTCTGTCCCAGCGTGTTGAGAGAGACTGAAGCATCTTGAATAAAAGAAGCGAGTGAGGGTTTGGCTTGGCGTGGTCGTGTGTGTTTCGAGCAGAGGCTGACATTACAAAGCTCAGCTCAAGGTAGAGAATGTTCCAGCAAGCACTGCTCGGGTCACTCAGAACTCCAGGCCCAGCTTGGGCTTGCGGGGCTGGGAGAGTGGTACAGCTTAAAAAGCTGAAGGAGGCAGAGGTAAGCGTGTGGGAAGCACCAAGCGCCGCCCTCTGAGACCTCCAGAAACTTGAGCTGCATTGGAGGAGCGGAGTTGGTGCTGCATGTAGTTCGGGAAGGGAGAACAGAGGTTTGACTTGGGGTGCGTGCTCGAGCCACTCGTGTGGAGCTGGCTGGTTCTGTGTTAAGGAATGTCTTTGGGAAAGAAATTAGTTGAGAAGAATGAGGAAGTGACCTGGCTAATCTCCAGCCAAGCCTTGAGGGCCAGGGAGGATTTGACTGTCAGAAGCGGGAGTAGGGGAGCTTCAGTCAGCAGATGAGTATGGGATGGGCAGGAGGGGGCTTTCACAGCTAGGAGGAAGGCCTGGACCAGGTCTCTGGTCTCCAGCTGAGGACAAACAGGAGACGGGCAGAAGCGGTGTTGTGGACAACACCGTTCATCAGACAGGACCGTGGGATCATCTGTGTCAAAGGTGACCCAGAGGCAGGAAAATCAGAGGACAAGGGGAAAATATAAGTGTCAGTTCACAGGACAAGGCCAGTGGCCCCTAGGAGTTCAGATGTGTATGTCATGGTGAGTACAGAAGTCCGCAACTCTGGTCCTCAGAGCATGGATGTTAGAGACCAGCAGAGGGTGGGGGAAGATGACCGCCTCAGCTCGCTCTTTTCATGCCCCTTTCTCACTGTTCTGAGGCAAGGCTGTAGCTTCCTCCAGGCCTGTGCTGCCCTCTCTGAGCCCACTGGGCAGGAAACCAGGTCCTTTCTTGTTTGATTTGGCCTGTGACCTCCTCTTAGGACCAGGTGTGCTGAGCTCTCACAGGAGATACCTCTTCTCCTCCCAGCACCCCTGTGAGGCAAAGACTCTCACCATCTGCTCCGGTATCTGAGAAATGAGGAAACAAGCTCCCAGGCTCAGCGAGGTCATGGCCTGCCTTGAGTTCTCTTAGCAAAGTTCAGCAGAAGGTTCTGTCTACATCTGGGTGCCTGGACTCCGCCCACGGAGCACATGATCTCCCTTTGTTCAGGATCTTTGACAGCCTGGTAAAGAATTCCGTGTTCCTTCGGAAATGAAGCTGGGCATTTGTAGGCAGGGCAGGCGTTGAGACTAAGTGAGACACTAGTCTCGAGGGAGTGTCAAGCCAGAGAGTTGACAGCCACTAGCTTGTGCACCAGACTGGCTTAGGAACCCGGGAACCCTCAGCAAAGAGTCCTCCTATCAGGCTGTATAGCAGTGTGGGAACCTGGCAGAAGTGCAGTGGGTTTCCCAGAGGTTGCATCTGAGTGACAGGACCAAGGGGTCTCTGTGGTGTCACAACGATCTAGTATTCCCTGGCTTGGGGTTAGAAGGTTACGAAGCAGCAGCTCATGGCCTGTGGTGGTTTTGTGTGTTGGGTGTGGGTGTGGAATCAGAGGACAGCCTTAGGTCCTTGGGGAGCCTTTCCACCTTTTTTTGGAGACCCAGTCGTTCATCAGCCTGGAACTTTGCCAAGCAGGCTAGGCTAGTTGGCCAGTGAGCTCTGGGGCTCTTCGTTTCCACCTCCCAGCTCGCCACCCCGGGATTGGACACAGGTGTCACCATCGACAGGATTTTATGTGGGTTCTGGGGATTGAACTCGGCTTCTTATGCTAGCAAGCAAATGCTTTCCCAACCAAACCATTTCACAGCCCTGTTTTATGACTTTTTCATAGGATGATGTGGGGAGTTAGGGCCCTCGATGACTATAGTCTATACTGGTTGAGGCCCCGCCTCCTACTCTAACTGTGCTCTCTGCCGCCTCATTGAGCTTTTATCTGGGGACGCCAACAGATTTCCTTTCTTTCTTTTTTTCCCCAAGATAGGATTTCTTTGTGTAAACTTAGCTTTGCAGACCATGCTGGCCTTGAACTTTTAGAGATCCCCCTGCCTCTGCCTCCTAAGTGCTGGGATTAAAGGCATGTACCACCACAGCCTGGCTAGTAAGAAATTTCCCAGTCAGCAGTCAATATAAGGAATAAACCCCCTTCTCTCCAAGAAGCATAAAAAAAGTAGTCTAAGGTTATTTTCTGAGCTGTGGTGGTTTCTCCTCCCCACTGAGGGGTGCCATGTCGAGCTGGGACTTTGATCCCTGTCTCCTTGGATGGGACTAGTAAGCCATGATAGCCATTGGGCTCCTGGGAAAGGTTCCATCCTCATTCTTGCTGTGCTGTGTACTTCTCGTGTTCCAGTACAGAAATCCACGACCCGGCAAGTGTCATCACCACCTCTCTTTGGCTTCCGTGTGTCCTCTGAATCATCAGAGGTGATGAAGTTATTTCTCAAAAGAACCCCCTCCCCCAATGCTGAAACAGTGATCGAATTCAGAAGAACTTTTCTTGGGTGGGCAAACAGGAGTAACTCATGAGAATGCCATCTTTTTCTCTCTCTCCCCTCTGCTCCAAGTGCAGAGCACCCTCCGTGCTTTCCTCTTCACTTCCTGGCAGAGCCTCCATGGCTGCCAGCTGCAGGGGACGTGATACTCCCAAGACTGAGTGCACTCACTTCTTATCTCTTCCCAAAGAAAGTTTCTGCATGATTCCTTAGGCCAAAGGCATGACTGTCTGATATGGAATTTCAGTCACCTGGGATGCTGGAGGATCCAGAGAGAGACTCTTCTGGTGTTCTGTGATCGCTCTGCTCTCTCTGTGTACATTCTGTTTCTGTCTCATGGTGACCCAGTATGGATACACGTATGTGCTAGCGCGTGGGGAGACCAGAGGACAATGTTGGCATTCTCTGAGTGCCATCCATCCTGGGGTTTGTTTTAAAATTTTGTTTTTATTTTTATTCATGTGTGTATGTATACATGTTAGTATGCACATATATCTACAGGTACCTGTAGAAGCCAAAAGAGGGTGCCATAAGGGGTTTGAGCCACTTGATGTGGTTGCTGGTCCCTGAACTGGGGTCCTCTGCAAACAAGAGCAGCAAGCATTCTTAAAGACAACATGCTCATCAGCCCCTGTCTTGTTTTTGAGACAGGGTCTGAACTTACCACAAAGGATAGGCTGACTGGCTAGGAAGCCCCAGAACCTGCCCGTCACTGAGGTGATGAGCACACTTTATGCTAATGTTTTCTAAGATAGATTTTGGGGGATTGAACTCAGGTCCTTATGCTTGCAAGATCAGCTGATCGGTCACCTTGGCCCCTACCCACTCACTTTGAGTGAGTTTTTATGTGGGTTAGTAAGGTCGAAATTGATTACTTCTCCTTTATAGAGAAGGATATCCAGTGGCTGAAGAATCTTTGCTGAAGAGGCTACCCTTACAATTGAATTGCTTAGGATGCTGTGCTGTGGGGAAGGGGGGCATGTTTCCCACTTCTTTGTTGTGTGTTATTGATCTATCTGTCTGTCTGTCTGTCTATGTGTGTGTGTATTCACACCCTCAGTAATACCTGCTGTCACAATTAATACTGCATACTACAGATCCTTTACAGGAAGAAATTTTCCTTTATTATTTCTGAGGATTTTTCTTACAGAGAATCCAGAGGTAGCCTAGTTTGTAAAATGAGAGTAGGAACTGTCCAGACTTGAGATACTAAGTTTTCTTCTTTCTGCTCACATAGAACCGTACACCTGTGAATGGTCCTAGCACCGTCATTCAAAATGACCACAACCTGAAAAAGACCCGACTCTTAATCAGTAAAAAGGAGTAGAACCATGTAGATGAATCTCGGGGAAGTTAGAGTGTATGAAAAACCAGCCTCCAAGGCCTATAACTACTACAGTGCGCCTTCTTTTGTTTGAGGCAGAATCTCAGGACAGCCCAGGCTGGCTTCCAACTCATGGTCTTCCTACCTCAGACTCCCGACTACTGTGAACCCCAACCATAAAATTACTTTCACTGCTACTTAATAACTATAATTTTGCCACTGTTAGGAATCATGATGTGTTTTTCCGATGGTCTTAGATGACACCTCTGAAAGGGTCATTCTACTGCCAAAGGGGTGGAAACCCACAGGTTGAGAATTGTTGCCATAAGGGTATTGTATGAGGGTGTTTTGTGATTGTATAGCTAAGGGTCCCGTCCTCTCTGCTATCCCCGTTGCTATGCTAATATACCTCACAGAAACTACTTAAGGGGAAAGGGCTTTGTTAGCTCACAATCAGAGGCTTCACAGTGGTGGGAAAGTCAAGGCAGAACTTGAAGCCACTGGTCACATTACACACACAGTCAGGAAGCAGAGAGCAGTGAATGCCTGCTCAGCTCGTTTTCTCCTTTCTCCACAGATCTCAGCCCAGGGGATGGTGCCACCTACAGTGGGCAGGTCTTCACACCCTGATGAGCAGACTCCATGTAATCCCCCACAAGCATGTCTGGAAGCTCATTCTCCAGTGATTCCACATCTTGTCAAATTGACCCCTGAGATTAGCCATTACAAGTCCCTACGGTGCTGTTGGCACAAAGCTACACATGATAAAATTACACTGAAGTACACACATACATAAAAGTGCTTTAAAAAGAAAAAGCTTTTAAAATCCATGCTATCCATGCAAGCTCCGTGGATGTACCAGTGTAAGCATCCCGGGTTTTGAGGAGGGGTTGTGTTCACTGGTGCGTGTTCGTGTGTGTGTGTGCAGGGAGTGTGTCCGCAGAGGTGCATGTGGGGGCCTATCACAGCAGCTGCCTTCCTTGCTTTTGAGACAACATCTCTCACCCTGGGACCTGGGCTTATTTTTTGGCTTGTCTGGCTCCTCCCATCTTTGCCTGTCTAGGGCTGAGATTACCAACATACTGTCACATCTGGCTCCTTTTTTGTGGGTTTGGGGCTTGAACTCAGGTCTTCATGTTGGTACACCAAGACTGACTGAACCAGTGTCCGAGCTTTTGTTGTGTCCTAACATTGGTTATGCAAGGTATAGCCACTGGGGAGGCTGGGTGAAGGATGCCTAGTGTTTCCCTGTACGTTTCTTTTAAATTTCCTGTGAGTGTGCAATCACTCCAAGTTAGGAAGAGAAAAACACAAAACAACATTACATTATGTGTTGAAAACGTCAGACTTATAAAAACACGTGTGCTTGCTGGTGCAGAAGGAGGGGGGGTGGCTTTGTCTATGCCATAACATTTTGTTTCTTAAAAACCAAACCAAACCAAACCAAACCAAACCAAACCAAACCAAACCAAACCAAAC
>NW_026596240.1:1884270-1892226 GCF_907164565.1 Psammomys obesus | reverse complement strand
ACCAAACCAAACCAAACCAAACCAAACCAAACCAAACCAAACCAAACACCTTGGACTTGAAGCAGATGTATCCAAATATTAGCATTTGTGAATTGGGATGGTTTGATTTATCTACTGGTGCCTCGTTTTATATTTCTCTGTCCTCTTAAATCTGGATCATTCTGTTACTTTGAAAATAAAACAAATGTGAACAAAAGCAAGAATGATGCTCAAGTCTATCCACGTTATCTTGGACTGTTCACAAAATTGATCCAAACACTTCCTATTTCCTTAATGAAACCACTATTCGCTCCCTGACATCGCTGCCCCCTCCGTGAGCTTTGGGCTCTAGGTTGCAGAAGCTAGAATGCCATGCATCTTTTTTATTATGACACACTAATTTCATTTTAATTGCTCATTATAGTATTGCATTATAAGGAGGCACTATCTTTAATTACCCTTGAGGAGGGCTGTTTCTAAAGCAGTGTGATTTCTGAGGCTAAGCCATCCTTTCCCAAGTCACCTGGTTGTGAACTTTCAATATTGGCCTGAATAGATGTCTGCTTCTCAGAGTGGAGTCTTCCTCTCCCCTTGGAGCAGTGAAAAGAATTCCAGGTGAATGGCTCTCCCCTTCCTGGTCTTATTTTAAAATAGGTGTCATCTCAGGGATTACTTACACACACACACACACACACACACACACACACACACACACACACACACCCCAATGTACCAAGTGAGTGACACAAGAACGGCTGTCTCTCCCGGTCTTCATTTAAATATTGGCCATGCCCTTTGAAGATCATTTTTCTTGGTGACATGTTAAACAGTCTCAGGTCATCTGCAGTCCTTAAAGGTCACTGTGGGTGTGAGGAATGCTGTTAGTGTATGTCCGAGATGGGCACGCTGAGGTGTCTTCAGCACAGGCCCTCGACTTGCACTTAAGGAGCAATGGTTTTTGGCTTGTCTGTTGGATGTAAATTTCTGCAGCTTCTCCATGGAGTGCCCTAGGCCTTTGGTTGCCACTGTGGGGGGAGGGGCGCTTCTCTGCAGTTGGCGGCTGGGGGGGGGTGTCATTGAAAACCCAAAGAGACGTCTTCACACTGCTCTTTGTGGTAGGGTGGCCTCCCTTCCCGTGGGCAAAGCCGAGCGAGGCTGGAGCCCTCCCGGCTGCCCAGTGGCTTTTGTGTGCACGCAGCTTTCAGCTCCTGTCCGTCAGACTGAATGGGCCCATTCATGGGCATTCATGCGCCTCCTAGACCCTGGCTGCCGGGACACAATCAGCTGAGAGGGCCCTGTGGGCTCCACACTGGAGAATGTGCCTGTCCTGCCTGCCTCCAGGAACCCCCAATTGTTCAGAGGAGCCTCTGGTACCGGAGGGAGCTCAGAGGGTAACACCAGACAGCCACTTGGGGCTCACTCATGCTGAGCCTTGCCCTCCACCCCCCAAAATGGATAGAAGGAGTGAGCAAGCCCAGGCCTGCTTGGGTCGTTTATCTTTGGCTCTGACCTTCACCTCTTATCTTTGAATACACCCACTGCAAAGAGTAGGAACCTTTACAGGCTGCATACCAGAAGCACTCAATAAGTGTTTATGGAATGAAAGAACTGAGTCCCTGCTGCTTCTGTTTGGCCTTTGAAGAGCCCCGACTCAACTCTGCTTCTTGGGGTGTGGGTAGCCCATGGAAGAATAGGGGCCACCTTGTGAAGCCTAGAGATGAAGGACATTCTCAAGGGAGCACACGGCCATCGACGGCAGCCCATTGGTAGGTAGGCGTTTGCAGTGGAATCGGAGAGCACCGCGCACCTGCAGAGTGAGGTGCCCTCCTCAAGGGGTGGCGTGGGAGCGGCCGGTGGCGTGTGTGTTAGAGGCCACAGACTTAATTGACTTCTGTGTCTTGTACCTTTCAGTAGCCAATGTCCTTAAAAACCTCTGGCCCTTGTTCCAGCTGTGGGCCAGGCGTCTTAGAGCCACACTGAGGACATAGAAATTTTTGAAAAGCACAGGCCCAAATGGCAAAGAAACACTGGAAAACTGTGAGGACTGCAGCCACAGCAGTCTCGGGAGCTGCGGAGGACACTGAAGGATTTTCCTCAGGAATTAATGGAGTGCCTTGGAAACACACCTTCATTAAGACCATCTTTATTTCATTTTCTTGAGCTCGGGGTGGTGGTGCATGCCTTTAGTTCTGACACTCAGGGAGGCAGAGGCAGGTGGATCTCTGTGAGTCAGAGGCCAGCCTGGTCTACAGAGCAAGTTCTAGGACAGCCAGTGCTACTCAGAGAAACCCTGTCGGTGGGGGGGGGGGGGGCAGGTTGAAGAAAGGTCTTCTTCCCTTTGAGCCCAGGCTGACGCAGCGCACCCATTTTGGCAGTAGCCGCCTTAAACATCATTTTTAAGATTTTATTTCTTAGTATTGAAGCATGTGTCTGTTGGGGTTTATGTACCCTCAGAGGTCAGAGGCGCCAGATTCTTCCTGGTATCGGAGTTACAGGCAGCTGTGAGCCACCAGATATGTGCGAGGAACCAAACTCTGGTTCTCTGACAGACTAGAAAATGATCTTAACTGCCAACCCCACCTTTAGAATAATTCATTTAGAGCCCCCGAGGCTGGGAAGGTGGCTGGCGATGCTTGCTGTACAGATAAGGACCTGAGTCTGGCTTGCCAGAACCCATGTAAAGCACATGCATATTTGTAAATCTAACCTTTCCGTGGTGATGGGGAGTAGAGATGGGAGATTCCCTGGACACCTGCTATACACAGTAGTGAAGGAGAGACTCTGCCTCAAACATGGTGGAAGGTGAGGTCCTACATCTGAGATTGTCCTCTGACCTCCATGCACACCATTGCACAATTGTCAGTGTGTACACACACACACACACAGAGAGAGAGAGAGAGAGAGAGAGAGAGCAGACAGAGAGACAGACAGACAAGAGTCTCTAAGAGCCTTACAATTTAGTTAAGGAATCTTAAAGCCCAGCCTGGAACACTTTTTAAACTGACTACGGATGGAGTAGAGACAGTGTCGGGCCAAAGACAAGTAGATGAGAAAACCTCCCCTTTGTACAGACAGTGGGAGGGGGTCACGGGCTCAGGAAAGTTGGCATTCTTTCCAAGGAAGCAGATAACCTGCTCAGTGGTGAATGGTGAAGTGAGGGTCTCCTTGACTTCGTGCCGTTTTCAAACCATCTGGTCCCTGTAAGGCTTGGGTGCTGCCGGACTTCACTGATCCTGGCCCTGTGCTGGCTCAGCCCCAGAGCCCAGTGGGCTTCTGTCTCCTAGCTGTGGAGTCGGGAACGCCCCAGCAGGGTTAGCCAGCATTGGGCCTACCTACTTAGCTCATGTAGAAGTTGATTTCTTCATGGGGGGGGGGGGGGGGTAACCGACTTCTCACAAAGGGAAGTGACTTAATATTCAAGTCTGTTGTGAGTGTGTGTGGTGGGGTACTTTTCACTGGAAGGAGATAAAAATTTGACTCCAGGCTTTCAGAAGCAGTTTGGCAGTATGGAATACAGTGTTGTGTTGTTATTCTCACCATGATCTGAGTCCATTTCTCCACTGTGCAGGACTCTGCCACGTGATCAGGGTGCCCCAGCTGTGTGGCCCCATATTCAATTGCTGCTACAGCCATAGCTGGCCAGGGAGGCAGCAGTCTGCAGCTTCAGTTTCTGTCCAGAAAAGACACCTCATCTTGCAAATGACAATAGCATTTCCTACCTCCTTCATTCCTAGTTCTGAGTTCACACTTTGGAAAGACAGAATCCCTCAGTCCCTCCACGTTCAGCCCTCTATTTGCAAGTGGAGGCTGAATGATAAGATTTTATATACAGTAGGGAGAGCCCAGGCGGATCCAATTGATTAGTGATCTATCGTTTCTTATTTGTTCAGTCTGATGACTTGTATCCCTACCCCGGAACAGTCAGAGGTTGCTGTGGTAGCTGTGACCCCCATTGGTTGATGACTCTGACTAAAAATTGTCCTAGTTCCTGTGCGCTTTGTCGTCACAGGTGGTAGAGGCGGAGCCCTGAGAGGAAAGCTCTCGTCAAGTCTGAACAAACAGTGGCAGGTCTTTATTCAGGGCTGAGCTCAGATGGGCAGCCAAGGTCTCCAACAGGTTCAGGAGCTGTGCGGTCTGGGGGCTAGCCCATGTTCAGCCTCAAAAGCATCTTGAACCAAGGATGATCTTTTGTTTTGTTGTTGTTCTGTTATTACTTTTTCCTCTTGGTCTAAATGGTGTTATTAGGACAAACTGGCAACATGTGAGTAGTCTGTTAATGGGTTGATAGGATTCTGTATCGTTGCTAACTCCTTGGTTATGTAATCACCGTGGTTATGTAAGAGAATGTCTTTTAGGAAATGCACACCAGAAATGCCAAAAAATGAAGAGCCTCTTGCTCTGCAGTGGCTTGGAGGGGGGAAAGTACATATGGAAAGATGTGGAATTAATTATCAGTTTTTTGGGTATTTTGGGGAAGCATATCATAGGAGTTGATTTTTTACCATTTTGGCAACTTTTCTGTTAATATGAAAGTAATTCAAAGCCAGGGGTGGCGGCACATGCCTTTAATCTCAGCATTTGTGAGGCAGAGGCAGGTTGATCTCTGAGTTCCAGGCCAGCCTGGTCTAGAAGAGCGAGTTCCAAGATATCCAGGGCTACACAGGGAAACCTTGCCTTAGAAAACCAAACCAAACCAAAAACCGCCACCACCACCACCACCAACATCAACAACAACAACAGCAGCAACAACAGCAACAACAACAACAAAAACAGCAAAAAGAAACTATTTCAAAATGAAAGCAGTTTGCAAAGATTTCCTTCCTGTGGGCTGAGGATGTGCTTTGCATGCTGAGCTCTTGCAAGGCCCTGGGTTTGGGTGCTCCCCACTGAGTGAACCGGTTGTGGTGGCGCCTACCTGTCACTCCAGCAAAAGAACCCTCGTGTATCTAAACTCTGTATGAAGAGTTGGGGTGTCCAGCGCAGGGACCCTCAAATGGAGAGGATGAGGAGATCTGAGTGAAGTCAGTCTCTTTAACGTAGTCCCTCTACCCAAAAAGAAGGACCACCTTCAAGAAGTGATGTGTGTGACGTCAGAGGCTCAACAGTGTGGGAACTGAGGAGACGGAGGGTGCCCAGACAAGTAGCTCTATTCTGGATCCTGAGAGAGGAAGAAAACGCAAACAGGACACAGGGTTGAGAAGCACACACTTGGAGTCCTAGCACCCAGGAGCTGAGACCGGAGCCTTGAGTTCAAGGCCAGCTTGGGCTACCTAGTGAGAGTCTGTCACAATCAGAGCACTAGGGTGGGTGTGATCAGACCTGCGAGTGTGACCAGGACCCTGTGAGTAAGGCCAGTCAGATTTGAAGAACGTGTGTGAGTATTGTGTTTGTATGTATATGCTCGTGTAGAAGAGCACGCATGTATATGGCCATGCTTGAACATGTGTGCACATGTACATGTGGAGGCTAGAAGTTGAAGTTGGGTATCTTCCTACTTCTTTTTACCCTTTCCAAAAATGGTGTGTGTGTGTGTGTGTGTGTGTGTGTGTGTGTGTGTGTGTGTGGTGTATGCATGTATGGCATAAGTGTGCAGGAGCCCCTGGAGGTCAGAAGAGGAATCAGATCTCCTGGAATTAGACTTACAGAGAGTTGTGAGCCACCGTGCTTGGAACCAAGCCCAGGTCCTGTGCGAAGGCAGTAAGTGTGCTTGATCGCTGAACTGTCTCTCGCTGGCCCCGGAGCTCATCAGTGTGGCCAGACAGCTGACCGGGTGAGTTTCAGCGACTGGCCTGTTCCCTTCCTAGCCCAGGACTACAGATGTACCCAGCTGTTTGTTTGTTTGTTTGTTTGTTTGTTTTTTCAAGACACAGTTTCTCTGGCTGTCGTGGAACTTGCTCTGTAGACCAGGGTGGTCTTGAGCTCAAAGATCCATCTGTTTCTGCCTCTGAAGTGCTGAGAATAAAGACATTCCCCACCAGGCCCAGAGACGGTGCCCAGCTTTTATGTGGGTGCTGGGCATCCCCACATAGGTCCCCATGTATGACCTGCAAGCCAACTCTAAGCCCAGCCTACCCATTTTATGTCTGTGTGTTCTCGTTTGTAAAGAGCATCACAGCTGTAAGACCGCTAAGAATTGTTGTGAAGACAAGGGAAAAAGCGCACTGTAAGCCCTCAGGAAGCTTTGGGGGTCAGGCTCCCTCAGGCCTGCCTTTGCTTTTAGTTTTCAATGGGGTGGAGCCCGGGACCACCACCACTGTAGCTGTCTCCAGACCATTTTGTTTTTATTTTGAGACAAAATTTGCTAACTTGGCTAGGCTGGCCTTGAACTTGTAACTGCTTTCTCAACCTCCTAAGTGTTAGGGAATTTTTTTCCACATGGCTGCCTTTATTTATTGATTTTTTTCCCCCCTTGTAGCTCAAGCTGACCTTGAGTTTTTTATCTTTTCCCCTCAGACTCCCGAGTACTGGAATTACCAGTGTCTGTTACCAGGCCCATCCCACTGCTCCCTTAAAGCAACATTTTCACCAGCTAGCCTAAGCTGGCCTGAAACCCGAGGTAACGGTATAGCAGCATGCCTGGACGTCCGCTTTCTTTTTATAGACAATGGAAAGAATAGAATTTATTTACAGTTTTAGCCCCAAATCGGATATTCCTGATTTGTCTTGGCTTTTATTATAGAAATTTGGCAACTTATAGAAAAATTAAACAAAAGCTGGGAATTAAACAAAAACTAGACAATAATCTTTCTCCAGAGACATAGAGTCAGGGCTGTTTCCTTCAAGGAGAGTACTTCCTAGGGTCCTTGTTACAAAACCACTTACCTAAAGATTGTTTTGTCTGGAACGTTGTGCATATTTTCATCCTCAAAACTTTAAGTAAAGGAAAATTTATTTAAAATTGTCATATCAGTAAAAAGTAGTACCAGGTCCTCTGCAAAGGCAACAAGTATTCTAACCACAGAGCCATTTGTTAAGCCCCCCCCCCTTCTAGCTTTATCTTTTTATAATGGATTTTAAAAATATATATTATGTTCTGATTACACCGTTTTCCTCCTCCATCTCCTCCAGATCTTCCCACTTCCTCATTCACTCCAATCCACACTTTCTTCCTTTCTCTCATTAGAATACAAACAAGCCCCTATAAACAATAATAAGATAAAGTAATGACAAACTATAAAGGAATTCTGGTCATGGTGGATCACCGTGTTTAATCTAAGCACTCAGGCAGGGAGCAGAAGCGGGAAGATAGCTTTTTTTCTCTCTCCCTTTCTCTCTGGTTTTCCAAGACACAGTTTGTCCATGTAGGGCCAGCTGACCAGGAACTCAGTTTGTAGACCAGGCTAGCTGGCCTCAAACTCCAAGATCTACCTGTCTCTGCCTCCCAAGTGCTGGGATTAAAGGTATGCACTGCCTGGCAGCAAAGGGACATTTCTTTAGAGGGCATGAAGATGCTTCCCTCCCCGAGAAGGCTCAACCTATAAAGTCAGGTACACCTTAGACCACAGTCACAATTGTCTCCAAAGTGGAGTTTGCGTTGTGTGTGTTGATGCTGCTGACGCTGTCCGGAGTGGAGGAGGGACCTGCTTCCCCACGGATTCCCATAAGTGAACAGGGGTTCCTGAGCCCAGAGGGCCGTGTGACTTTTGTGCTTTCTGTACTCACATAGATTCACCCTGCTGCTTATTAATTATTGCAAATGCTTATTAATTATTGCAAATGTGTGTGTTCACTCACAGAGGCCCAAGGCTGAAGCTGGGAGTCTTTCCTGATCTGCTTTCCCCCTGACTCACTGAGACTCTCTGGTGTCACTCTCATTTGCACCAGAGCTTGCTTCAGATATCCCCTCTCTGCTTCCTGAACATTCCAAACCCCTGCTTCAAATGTGTACAGCAAGAACTACCTTCCTTCCTTCCTTCCTTCCTTCCTTCCTTCCTTCCTTCCTTCCTTCCTTCCTTCCTTCCTTCCTTCCTTCCTTCC
>NW_026596240.1:1845737-1884260 GCF_907164565.1 Psammomys obesus | reverse complement strand
TCCTTCCTTCCTTCCTTCCTTCCTTCCTTCCTTCCTTCCTTCCTTCCCCTGTCACATAGCCCAGGCTGACCTGGTGGGCTTCTGCTCCTGCTGCCCCTGCCTCCTGTGTGCTGGGATTACAGGGCTGCAGCACCATTCTCAGTTTGTACAGTCCAGGGGCTAGAACTCATGCTCTTCTGGGTGCTAGGTAGACACTCTATCTGCTGAGGAACAACTTCAGTTCTGTTGTTTTCTTTCATAAATCATAGGGTGATTTCAAATTTTAATTGTGTATATTCATTGTACATGGTACTATAAACATCTTAGGATGTATTTATTTTGATGTCATGTGTATGGGTGTTATGCCTGCATGATCGTCTGTAGTGCCCGTGGAGGGCAGAGGAGGGTGTCGAATCCCCCGGGACCACTGCTAACTCTCCGGTGGGTGCTGGGAACTAAACCTGGGTCATGTGGGAGAGCAACAAGTGTTAACTGCTGGGAGAGCAGCAGTGCTAACCGCTGAGTCATAAAAATCTCCCGTCTTAACCACTAACTGTAGCCCAGCAGCACCGGCCACCCCAGGCTCTCTGGAGCCCTCTTCAAGGCCCCAACGACAACTCTGTACCCATTAACTGACCTCTATGACTCCTTCCAACAACCACACCTCATTTCCTGTCTCTTTGAATTTGAGAATTATGAAGATTTTATCATTTCCTCACCAAAGTCATCGGCACAAGACTGATGGCTGAAGAGCAAAGAGATTATTTTGACTGGGAACATGAATGCTCTCTTTTAAGGAAAGCCACGGGGGAGGGAGGGAATCGAAGCCTGCTAAAGGGAGGAACTGGTGTGTTTCAGGTACTTGTGTTGTGCCCGGCATTCTGTCCCAGCAATGTCACCCCGTCCTCACAGGAGCTACCCTCGGGGAGTTTTGACCATTCAGGATGCACAGGCCAGCCTGGCGATGGGTCCCATGCACCAAGACTTGGTAAAGGGCTTATTCAGACAACTCCAATGTGTAGTTCCGGTCAAGGGCGGTGACTTCTCAGGAACATCTGTGTTTGTGACCTCTGCCACCTGGGGAGGGTGACATCACTCTAGACATTCAAGAAGGAACCAAGACTGTCCCACCTTTGCTGTAGGCCATCCTGTTAGGGAGGCCTGTTCCCTGCCCACTCTGAAGCCCAGTGGGTGCCGCTTCTTCCTGGATGGCCCTCCAGGCTCCCCAGCCCCTGTCCTCCCTTTTGGTGCTTGCTCTGCCCACCACAGTGTTCCCTGTCTCCTCACTTGAAGTTCCCACTCACCTGCTCTACTCTTTGTTAACTGCTGTGATCGGTTTTCCTCAGTGCGAGATGTGTTTGTTTTGATTCTCCAGCCGCTAGAGCTGGGTACTCTGCAAACAGGAGGCAAATGAGTGAGAAGAAAGCAGGCAGGAACATGCATCTGTGCGCAGGGAGGGAGGCAGGGAGTGAACGAACACCCTTCTCAGAATGCTGGAGAGAAGAATCAGCCAGAGAGCTTGCTAGATGGCGCTCATTGGGGCCTGGCTTGGATAGGTGTGGTGCCCGGCCTGAGTATTCGATGGGAGGAGATGGTAAGGTTTCAGGGACATAGACCAGAAGGCTGGGAAGGGAGGGGCAGGAGCTGGCACTGGCCCAACTGTGTGGGCACTGTCAGGCAGACTCTCCCGTCAGTTCTGAGCTGCCCTCCGGGCCTTCAGCTGCACTGCTGTGGGTCTGATGCTCAGGGGGAATTCTTGAACATTGGAATGGATTATTTTTTAAAATCCTATTCTTGACATTTACAAATGAGGGACAAAAATAAAACCCACACGATGAAGTATTCATGAGATGTCAGCATTCCAGAGACCACCGGTGCTCAAGCCGGCACTGCCAGGGAGGCAAACACAGCGCACACATCCCCACCCCGCGCCTCTCTGTCTCTAGTGGAGTATCTCGTAAATGTGGCATTGGTTAGGGGGCTTGTAGCCGAGCACCGGCTCTGTTAGATAGGCAGGCATGCTTCCTCGGTTCCTCTCAGAGCGGCGGGCAGATGCTTATGTGTGCCCTCCTCGCTGGGCTTGTCTCAGGGCGCCAGCTGAGTGCGGCCTTGGGTGCTTCTTCACATCTTTTTATGCTCATGACGAAAGAAACGGGAGCGGTTGTTCAGTCACATGGGAAGGCAGTACACTGGGGTTAGGCTGGACCCCACTGTAGCCACGTGGCTCCTCAGTGACCTTGGGTAGGTCATCTAGACCCACCTGGAGCAATTTCATCAGGAGCCAAATGACCATGGGGTTTGTGACACAGCTCAGCAGCGGAGAAGAGTCACCTAGTTAGTGTGAGTCCCCGAGTTCATGCCACCAAGGGAGGACAGTGGGCGTGTGATGGGGACTAGGCAGACAACAGGACCGAAAGATTCAAATGAGTACAAATAAGTAAAATGTTCAAGACAGTACAGCAACTGGTTACCAGGTGGATCTCCTGTATCCAAGACTGGCCTCCAAACTGATTGGTACTCGAAGATGATCTTGAATTGTTGCTCCTCCCACTTTTAATTTCCAAGAGCTGGGCTTCATGCTCGATAGGCAATTGTTCTACCAACTGAGCTATAACCTCAGACCCTCGATATTGCAGTAAAGTTTCTAGCCTGAAACTCAATGTTCTATCAGTTTTTCAAGGCCTGGACCCATTAAACTATGAATTCTCAGAAGGAAGACGGGCAGGCGGTGTCTGACTCCAGTATGGCATGTGGCCTGCAATGGACCACTCTACTTAAGTGCAGGCAATCTGTCTGTAGAAGTATGGCTTTAGGGGCGCCGTACAAGTAGGTAAAATGTTTACAAATGGGTCTTAGAGGACAATAAAAATAGGTAAAATGTTTACAAATGATTCTTGGAGGACAGTAATGAAAGAAAGGCTATCAAACACTGCTGTAAGATCAAACTAGTTTACCTGTTTGTAGTTACTGCCATTTATCTAGGAATCAAAAAAAATTTTTTTTAGCTCTCTGTAATCAAAAGAAATTAAAAAAGAAATTTCTAGGTGATATGGCTACATGGACACCTTTTAAACATGACAAGGGCTCTGAGATGCTCTGAAATACCTTTGTTCTTTTATTTAATATATCTGGAGCTCTCAGTCTGTAGACCAGGCTGGCTCAGAACTCAGAGATCTGCCTGCTTCTGCCTTCTGAGTGCTGGGTTTAAAGCATGTACCACCACTGCCTGGCCTTTTTTTTTTTTTTTTTTTTTTTAAATGTTGGGGGTTTCTATGAGATTTTTGCTTACAACAAAAACGTTTCCTCAGACTCCTGAGTGTGCAGAGAGACCCACCTGCCTGGCCAGGTATCATGTATGTTGCCAGGCTCTGGGACAGCTTGCCTAAGGCCAGGGTCATTGTTCACCCTGGTTCTTGGGGAGCACAGCGCAGCAAGCACAGAAGTTGTGCAGGAGCAAATGCAAATGGATACTTTGGTGCGGAGCTGTGTGTGGGCTGCTTGCAGGCACCCCTAAAAAGTTGGGACTCATGTGCTTGCACAGAGAGACAAAGACCTTCTTTATTGCTATAAATGCGGGCGAGGGGCTGAAGTCCTCATGGGGGACAAGCTTGAAAACCAAGTCCAGTTGACCAATAGCCTTCAGTCACAGTCACGTGACATGGCTACCACTCCTGAGTTTCCTGTTTAGGGTTTTATTAGCTTTTCGTGAAAGGAGACATTGTGGAGAAACTCAGATTAAAATGCAACTTATGGAGCAGCTGAGTAAGTGAGAAGGAGGAATGGAGGAGCCAGAGAGCTTAAAAAAATCACAGAGTGATTACTCAACCAAGTTAGACCCCAAACACTGCTGCGTAGAGTTCTTGAGCCATGGAACTGGGCAAGGAATGCAGAGCAAAGCCCAAGGGAGATGGTGGTGCCTCTCAGGGGCCTGGCGAGCCTTCTGACTGGGGAAGAGTTTCCCACAGGCTGAGGTTGGGTTGGGGTCGAGTCAGCTTCCCACCAGCATACTAATGAACAGCCCACACCAGCCTGACTCTGCCAATTGGAACCAGCTTTGGAGCTCCAGAATAAATGGAGAGCCTAATGAAGACCTGACGTTGGTTTTACCAGTGTATGGGAAAATAATGGAGAAGAGATGAGCAGAGTTCGTATGAGTAGGGCTTGGAGGAGATGAAGATGATATAAACTTTGTCTTCCCAACCCTATGGAGAAGAGCTTTCCAGCCAGGTGTGGTGGCACATGCCTAGAATCCCAGCACTCAGGAGCAGGCCTAGGCAGGTGGGTCTCTGTGAGTTCGAGGCCAGCCTGGTCTACAAAGTGAGTTCTAGGACAACCAGGACTAAACACTGTCTAGAAGACAAGTTGCATTCTTGAGCAGTGGGGGGTGAGGAAGCGATTGCATTTTGCTCAGTCAGAAGGTAGGCAAGCAGAGCTCAAGGCCAGCCTGGTCTGCATGGCAAGCTCCAGGTGAGCCAGGGCTACATGGTGAGATACTGGCTTGAGTTTGAAATTTTCCTAGGTTCTGAGGCACTGCTTAGCATTCTGAGGTTCAGGTTATTGCCTTTCTTACCGCCTTTGTGAAGACGGTTCCCACAGGGTTGGAGTAAGTAGAAAAAGAACTATATTAAGTTCCTAAGGACGAAACTGCAGTTTGATCCCTGCTCCAACTTAGGATGGTAATTGTGCTGGCTAGTTTTATGTCTGCTTGACACATGCTAGAGTCATCTGAAAGGAGGGAGCCTCAATTGAAAAAAACTCCTCTAGGAGCCTGGGCTGTAGACAAGCTTGTAGGCCACTTTCTTACTTAGTGATTGATGTCTAAGGGCCCAACCCACTGTGGGTGGTGCCATGTCTGGGCTGCTGGTCCTGGGTTCTATAAGAAGTCAGGGTCCTGGAGAGATGGTTCAGTGGTTAAGAGCACTGACTACTCTTCCAGAAGGACCTGGGTTCAATTCCCACCGTGCATGTGGCAGCTCACAACTCTCTGTAACTCCGAGATCTGACACCATCACACAGACACACGTGCAGGCAAAACATAAAATGAAAATAGATTTAAAAAAAAAAAAAAAAAAAGGAAGAAAGCAAGCAGGCTGAACAAGCCATGGGGAGCAAGCCAGCAAGCAGTTCCCCTTCATGGCTTCTGCATCAGCTCGTGCCCTTCAGCTTCCGCCCTGCTTTGAGTTTCTGTCCTAACTTCCTTCAGTGATGCACTATGATGTCATGATGTTTTACCACAGCAGCGATAACCCTGAGACAGTGACCTCACTATGCACTTTAACCTCTTTTTCTTCCAAAGTCGTGGTCTGTAAAATAGTCATTTGCTCTTTTTTTATTTTGCTTTGTTTCATTTTTGTTTTTCAAGGTAGGGTGTCTGTGCATATCAGCCTTGGCTGTCCTGGACTTGATTTGTAGACCAGGCTGGCCTTGAACCCACAGAGATGTCGCTGCTGGATTTAAAGGCGTGTACCACCATGTCGTGCCCTTTTTTTTTTTTTAATGCTGACAAAACAAAACAATAAATCTTCTCCTGAGTTCTAACAACCAGAAATAGGGAAGCATTTATACTTTTGTTTAGTGTTTATGAGAAAAGATAAGATGACCAGCATCAGGTACTCTGTTGAGAACTCAAACTCTGGGAGTGTGGTTCTTCACCCCCGCTGCTCACTAGCCTCAGCTTAGAGTTTCTGAAAAACGCCGTCCCAGAACTCCACCCTGGACCAGTGAGATCATCTGTCCTGGGGAGAAGTGCCAAACATCTGTGTGCTGTCCGAAGCTTCCTGAGTGATTCCACCAGGCAACCATGGTGGGACCATTTTTTGGGATACAGCAATTGGATATGAAGTTTCAAGACTATTATGCAAGGTTTTTTTTTTTCTTTTTATTTCCTTAATGGATTTAAAAACTGTGCCCTACAGTTTCTTTAGAATTAACTCACATGACATAAAATCTACCATTGTGTTAAAGTCTACGATTCAGCAGTTTTAGTATATTCATACAGTTGTGTGACCTTAACCACTACCAAATTCCAAACCGTCTCCATCATCCTGCAAAGATATCCTGCAACTGTACTGATTAACAGTCTATTTCCTCCCTTTCATCCTTAGTAACCAGCAATCTAGTGTTTATGGCGTTGTCTGTCTCTCTGCAGTTGTCCTGGACTTTTATGCAAATTGAATAACTCAACATGTGGCCTTTTGTCACTGGCTTCTTTCACTTAGCACAATGCTCTCAAGGTTTATTTAGACTGTAGTGTGAAACAGCACACATTCCTTTTCATGGCTGGATGATATTGTAATTATAATGGATAATTCACCAGTCCATAGATATTTCTCTTTTGTCCCCTTCAGGGCTGTTCTGAATAATGCTACCAAGTACATTCATAGACAAGTTTGTGTGTGTGTGTGTGTGTGTGTGTGTGTGTGTGTGTGTGTTCCTGTGGAGGTCAGAGGTCAGACTCAAGTGCTATTCCTCAGGAGCCATCTCTCCAGGCAAGGTGTTACAAGCCTTCAATCCCTGCACAGGGGAGACAGGGCCAGGCAGATCTGTGTGGTCTCAGTTCTCAAGCTTGATCAACATACATAGAAACGGTATCTCTCACTTCTACCCAGGACCTACCACTTCAGCTAGAGGACTGCTCCTGAGCACCTGCCCCACCCCCTCACCCCTGAGGTTACAAACACAAGCCACCACACCTGGCTCTTTCACATGGGTGTTTGGGGTGGAACTGGGGTCCCGGTGCTTGTTTAGCTAGTATTTTTGCTGACAGCCATTGCCCCATCCCAGATGCAAAAGTCACGACACCGATTTCTCTGCATCTTTCCCAACCCTGCTGCAGTCTCTTCTCTTCATTATGTACGTCCTAGTGGGTATGAATTTTGACCCTCTCCTTTAACAATATTTATTTATTATTTATACAGCATTCTACGTGCATTATGCCTGCACACCAGAAGAGGGCACCAGATCTCACTATAGATGGTTGTGAGCCACCATGTGGTTGCTGGGAATTGAACTCAGGACCTTTGTAAGAACAGCCAGTGTTCTTAACCTCTGAGCCATCTTTCCATCCCTTGAATACCATTTATGTGCATGTTGGCTGTATTTTCTTTAAGACAAACATATATTCAGATCTTTTAACTTTTAAATTTTTTTGCTTACTTTTTTTTTTATATAAGGAAGAGGCTTATAAAGGTTTTTATCCTGTTGTATTACTTTGTCTGCATGTCTGTGGAAATGTGTATGTGTTGGTCAGAGGACAACTTGCAGAACCCAGTTGTCCTCTTCCGCCACGTGAGTTCTGCAAGTCAAACTCAGGTCATTGGCCCGATGGCAGGCTGCTCTACCTCTAAAGCAGTGGCTCTCAACCATTTCACAATGTGACCCCCGAAACAGTTTCCTCAGGCGCAGTGACCCCCGGCCATACAATAACGTTGCTGTTACTTCATAGCTGCAATTGTAATACTGTTACGAATTGTAATGTAAATATCTGATATGAAGATGGACTTAGGTGACCCCTGGGAAAGGGTCGTTCGATCCCCAAAGGGTCACAACCCACAGGTTGAGAACCGCTGCTCTGAACCATCTTGCAGCCTCAGAAGAAGTTCTATGTATTCTGGAGACTAGATCTTTATTAAATATATGTTTACAAATATTCTCTCGGTCCTAGGGCTTTGACTTTTTTAAATTATAATGTAATGGAAATTTTGGTTTCTTTAAAAACTCAGTTATGTTACATGAAAGTTTTTGTTTTAATCCCAAGTGTGGGATTTTAGTTTGAGCTTTAGTTTTTCCACAGCTGATAATTGCTTCCTGAGGGGCGTGGCCTTTGCCAGCTGGAAATGCTAGAGCAGAGAGGGGCATGGTCTAGGACTCTGAGGGATATAAATACAAGAGCCCCAAAAGAGAAGGGTGGCAGTTTGGAGACACCAGAGAGAGACGGTGTGGTGACTTAGAGGAGACAGAGAGAAACATTTCAATGCAGCAGCTTGGAGGAGACTGCTTGCTGTTTGCTTTTGATGGAGCTTGGTAAAACCTCCAAGGAACCCATCGACCGTAAATATCCGGGGAAGGAAAGGGATCTGTGTCCCCTTTCCTCACTAACCCTCTTCTTTACCCAGGGTTGATGGAAGGGAGGTAGAAGCCTAAACACCCCAAATGAAAGAGTGTTTAAAAACAAGTGCAGCATTTTAGTATCTGCTTTGTCTACTTCTTTCCTTCTCTGCAGTTCGTGTATTACATTAAGGAGGGGCAATCGGTGAGTGGAGGCATGGACTGGGGTTTGCACTGAGCAAATGACTGATTGCTGTGACAAGCTAGACTCTTCTTGTGCTGACCATGTGCAGTCAATAGCACGCCATCCATTCCACACCTACCATGCGGTCAGGCAGAGCACAGAGCTGATGAATACTTAGAAGAAAACCAAGAGTGGGGCAGGGAGAAGAGCAAACGTGAGGGTGTCCTTGGGCTTCTCCTGGGTGTCAGAACGCCCCAAGGTGAAGGCAACGTTTAGTAGCTTCCTGAAGGACACATGTACATACACAATTCTCGGCAGAAGCACTGGATCCGTGACCCCAGAGTATTTCCGCTTTCATGGGCTGGTTGTGTCTCACGATGTAGTGTTGGTTATTGCTAAAGTTCCAACGTTCTGTGGAATGGTGGGAACAGCTTTTTGTGTGGAAAGGACAGCTCAAGGGGGAGAAACGATGTTTGTAGCCACATATTTTTTTATATCTTCAGATCATGTTTTATTATCTTGAGGAAGTGATGAATCATAAAAAATGTGATTTTTTTTCCCTCTTTCCCCTCAAGAGTCAATAGGAATTTAATAAGAACAAGATTACTTTTTAAAATATGCTGGGCTTGGCAGGTTCAGCTCCATTTGTGCGTCTCCTCCAGCAGCTGAAGAATTTTACAGGATCATTGGATTACAGGGCTGTGTATTCCTCTTGATCTGAAAGGCGCCACATTAAAATGGGGTGGTCTGGTTCTGAGTTCCCTCCATGTGGGACAGATAAACACCATACATCCAGGTCGATAGAAAGCAAGCAGGCCAGGGCTGAGCACCCAGAATGGCCTCAGAACTAGCTAGAGTGATTTCTTTTGAAATAAAACATCCTCTTGCCATGTGCGTGTTAGAGTAAATGGACAGCGAAGCCTTGGGCGAGCAGCCTGAGGAAAACGCTACCAACATCTCCAGTATAAAGATGGCAATAGCCAGGAAGCCCAGATAAAATCTCTTCTGGTTTCATTTCTGTTGCTGTGACAAACTATCTCAACAAAAAAGCAACTTAAGAAAGGAAGGGTTTGCTTTATTTCTCAATTCCAGGTTATGGTCCCTTATAGGGAAGTAAGGTGACAGGAACTTAAAACAGGTAGTCATGGGAACAGAGAGGTGGCTTAGCGCTTAAGAGCACCCACTGCCTTCTTGGACCTGGGTTCAGCTCCAGGCACCCACAGCAGGTTGTAAACGACTGCCTGTAGCTCCAGTTTATCAGGAAGCAGATCAGACGCCCTCGCTGACCTTTCTGGGCTCCTGCACACATGTGGCACACCAAAATGTATGCAGGTACACACATACACCTCTATACACATATAAACATGTACACATAATAAAAGACCTTAAGTAGTCACATTCCACCACAGTCAAGAACAGAAAAGTGAATGCATTCGTGCATTGCAGTGCATACAATGCACCGCTGGCTTGCTTGTTCGGCTTAACTTCCTCACTCTCAGATCAGGACCTCTTTCCTAGGGAATAGTGTTGCCCACGGTGGGCTGCGTCTTCTCACCTCAACTATCTTATTAAATCAAATTCCCCAAAAGTATGTCTACAGGCCAACTGTTACAGACAACCCCTCATTAAGGGCACTGGGAGGAGTATCGGTAGGCAATCTGCGGTCAGGATGCAATGTACTAAAACTGAGCATCTTGGGTATGGGCGCGAGGTACCCTTTATTCGCCAGCTCTTCTCACGCTGGGTGGTGTGGGAGCTTTGCTGGTTTGCTTGTGCTCCTGGGAGGGACTGACTGAACCCTCAGTGCCCTATGCAGCCTCTTCGTGTCAAATGAGGGAATGAAGAACTAGAAAGAGGGCTCTTAGCAGCTTCCACCCAAATGAGTTGCCAGGGCGGTAGTGCTCAGAGTGCAGGCTACCGACCGTGCTCTAATAATCACAGGGATGTGCTGAGAGTCCCGAGCCTGCCCAAGGAACAGACATACATCGCATTGCGCCCGAGGGCTGATGTGAGCGTGCCTCCCGGCAGTGCACACATGACCCCTGTGGCGGCCACTTGCCTTCCAGATGAACTTTCTCCTTTAAGGGAGCCCAATTTAGTAGGTCTAAGATGCTTCCAGGCAAGGCCAGCAGATAGAATATTAATGGGGACACTGTTGATAGTTTGAGATATGAGTGTTTCCTAGTAATATAGAAAGGCATTTTGCATCTCCATGTATTTAAAATTATGGAGACAAGGGAGATCCACAAAGGTCTGACCTTTGACCTGTAACCTTCATAGGTCAACGTTGATTTGACAGTACTTCTTAAGTCCTGGACACTGATTATACATAAGCACATGCAAGCCAGGCACAGTGGCACATGTCTGTAATCCCAGCATTCAGGGAAGCAGAGGCAGGCAGATCTCTGTGAGCTCAGGGACAGCCAAAGCTACACAGAGAAACTCTGTCTCAAAAAACCAAAGAGAGATAGATGATGGATGGATAGATAGATAGATAGATAGATAGATAGATAGATAGATAGACAGATAGATATAGAGAGATAAGCAAGCACATAAGCTTCTGTGCCTATCTTTTACTAAGGATTCTAAGGTTTACTAAACAAGCACTTTTAGTCACCTAGCCAGATACTCAGTTTCACAGGAGTCAGGACATCAGTCCTGGGAGATGAATCCCCTAGTTTCCCTTGCCATGGTGGTTAGTTGGAGCAATTTGCCCAATGGTCATATGGCTAATGAGTATAAATCCCAGAGCACCAGGCTTCCACATTGTATACATTCATACATATTGGCAAACACTCATACACATAAAACAGAATAAATAAATCTAAAATTGTTTTATGTATAAAAGAGAAATGAAGCCAGGCATGGTGATGAATACTTTTATTCCCAGCACTCTGGAGGCAGATGCGGATGTGGGTCTGAGTTCGAGGCTAGCCTGGTCTATAGAGCAAGTTCCAGGCAGAACAGACAGAGCTACACAGAGAAACCCTGTCTCGAAAACAAAACAAAACAAAACAACACAACAACAAAGACCCAAACAACCACTACCACAACAACAAGCCAAGATCCCACCCCTTGTATTCTTTCTTACCTCTCAGCACACAGCAGGGTGGGTCTTGGTTTTGAATTTGGGGCTGGAGCTGTTGTCTTTAAGGCTCACTTCATTGGAGCTTTGAGACGTTAGGGATCCAGGAATCCAGTGTTTGATCATGATGGGAATAAAGGCCTAGATTGCTAATGAGCCCAAATTAATCACTAGTTTCCCTGTCTGGAACCACCAAAATGTCAGCCCTATGAGCTGAAAGGCATGGAAGTGGAATTGCTGAGGTGGGAGGATGGCCTAGTGGTTAAAGCTCTTGCTCCACAAACTGCAGAAACAGAGTCTGGATCCCCAGAGCCTCTGTAAGTGCTGGGAGGGTGTCATAACCTGCTGTGATCCCAGCACTGAGGGGAAATCGGGGTCCCCAGAGCAAACTGCTTACTACAGTAGTCATATAGGCGAGCTGAGGTTCAACTGAGAGACCCTGCCTCAATGAATAAGGTTGTGAACGATTAGGAAAACTCCCAACATCACCCCTGAACTTCCACATGCTCCTGCACACATGCAAACATGAATACACACGGGCATGTACACCACATATACTTGAGAGAGAAAAGATCTGCGACTTTATGCAAGAGACTAAGTCACATTCCCCATTTGTTTAAAATGAAGCTAGGGCAACCTTGCAGACCCAGTGATCACTGTAAGGACTAAGAGAGATGGAAAGCTTGAGGCAGAGAGAGACTTGTCTCTGTCCTCCTAACCAAGGTGAGATTGCACATAGGATTCCACAAAGCGTGATGGCAATGGGCCAGGCCTCCTACTTTGTAATTTTGAAGCAAAGACTATAAAAACACGAACGTTAAAGTCACAGCTCCAGACTATAGACTTGAAGACTGACCCCCAGCCCCACCTTGCCCCGCCCTGCCCCATCCCACTGCCACTCAGTTGTGCCTGGTCAAGTGCAGGATGTCACTTACAGTAAGCATGACTTATGCCCCGGGGCCTAGTCCCCTTCCAGACGTGGCTTGGGGCGGGGGAACAGTGCTTGTACAATGTTAGAAAACGTTATGCGTGTGGGCATAATGGTGCATGCTTTTAATCTCAGCCTTTGGGAGGTGGAGGTGGGCCGGGTCAGAACTCATCTGTAAAGCATGTTGAAGGCTACCCTCGATTGCCTGAGACTCTGCCTCAAAAGTTTACAAAGTTTTCTTTTTGTGTGTGACGTGTGACATGGGTATGGGTGTATGT
Source organism: Psammomys obesus (assembly GCF_907164565.1). Classification (NCBI taxonomy): domain Eukaryota; kingdom Metazoa; phylum Chordata; class Mammalia; order Rodentia; family Muridae; genus Psammomys; species Psammomys obesus. The sequence goes on along the minus strand of NW_026596240.1, from coordinate 1,871,760 downwards.
GCCTAGATGAGTGCGACGCACGCACGCGTGAAGGACGGAGGTGGGCATTGAACCTTGTCCTCACTCGCTGTCCCCTTCCATCATTTGGAGGCAGCGTCCCTCAGGAAGCCTGAAGCGTCACTGAGCTGCAGTGATGCTCCCATCGCATCCTGTGGTTGCTGGCATTGCAGGCAGTCTACAATTAGCCTGCTTTGGGAGGAGCTCATGTTGAGTTCTGAAATCCCAGCAGTTCTCACCACGGTACCGCTTCCCCGACCAAGAGACACCTTGCCAGCTGTCTCTCTGATGGAGACGCAGTACTCTCAAATAGCCTTGGAGGAACCTCCTGCCTCAATGCTTTATTTGGATGTAAGATTGCTGCATTCATGTGTCACCCGGAAATACTTGAACAAGAGTTTGAGAGCCTCAGGATTTGCCACTTCCGGCTGGGAGCATTACATCCTTTGGAAGTGTCCTATGTCATACTATGCCAACAGCTGTACAATTTTAAACAGCCATGGCAACAAATGGGTGCTAAGCATAGCTAAAAATAGCTACTCTGGGAAGTCAAGCTGGGGCAGTGCCAGGAGCAAAAGGTGGATGGCTCTGTACGATAGAGGGAAGACAGAAGAAAACTCTGCACCCGGGACTGAGTTCTGCTTGCGTGGCATCTGTTTGTGCCATTCCAAGCAAGGAGCCTTACAGCCCCAGCACATCTTGCCTAGCAATTCTGCCCAGATTTGTAAAGAAAGGACTGAAGCAGAGGGCCCCTTCACTGTGCGTGTAGAGGAGAGTCTCTGCCATCCCTATCTTAGCCCCTCAGGACCCTGGGTGAGAAAAGAGTTGAGGGATAATCATGGAGTGCTTTTCCTCAACAGCCAGAACTGTTTTGTCACAGGGAGAGGCCAGGCATCCCAGCCCCATTAATCCTCCTCCTCCCTCTAGGAGCCCAAGCACATCTTCTATGCCCTGATGCGCTCCCTGAGCAGTGAAAGATGGTGGCTGTCAGGATGACGGGTGGCAAGTGGGGTAAACATAGCTTGTTACTCTACCAGATTCGATTACTGGGCATTGCTGGAAGACAAATGACCGAGGGCCTCTCCACCACTCAGAGGCAAGGGTGGTCTCCGTCCCCAGACAGGGTCTGGTGAAGAGGAGTCACAGATGTTGTACAGCATTCTCACAAACTTGATGGTGGCAGACACGACTAATTGTGTTCTCTCAGGTTTTCATCATTGGTGGTTTGGAATTGGGGCCCTGATTTAACCTTGAGAATATCCGAAACTGAAGAAAGATACTGATGCAGGATGCCAGTAATGTCGGAAAACAAGCAAAGTTAGTGATGCCTATCAGGCCAGGGCTGTAGTTATCTGAGGAGAGGAGTGCTGACTTTAGTGAGACAAGCAGGAACCTTCCAAAATGGTCTTCTAGAATGCCCCATGGCCCTAGGTCCTCAAATTCTGACCTGGTCAAGTCTGGACATTTAAAACATAGTCACCGGGCTGGTGAGAGGGCTCATCAGGAAAAGGTCCCTGCGGCTCAGCTACCACAAGCTGGTGTTATCATCAGGTAAAGATGCTGCTCAACTACACAGCTGTTCTCTCACTGCATACTTGCTACATGCCACATGCAGACCATACACGTCACACACACTAGCTAAGCAGACAAGTGAACGCAACGAGATGCTAGCGCAGCCACCTAAGGAGAAATAAAAAATGCCAAGTCTCTCCTCGTCCTGACAGTCTAGACACAAAGCCCGTCTCTCTGCTCCTCAAGTCAGAGGCTTCCCACTCTTCTACTGTTGAGTGAGACTGTGGGCTATCAAAGGCAAGCTTTGAGTTGTCTTCCTGTTGTTGACCAGCACTGAGACATTCTAGAAAAGCCTCAGCATCTCTGAGGCTGATTTTCTTCATCCACGAATTGGGAAATAACGGTTTTATTTTTCCTTTCATTTGTGCGCACATTTACTTGGTAGTAGTCAGCGGTTGGCATCAGGCGTCTTCCTCAATGGCTTCCTGCCTTCTTTTTTGAGACAAGGTCTCTCTCCAAACCTTGAGCTCACTGATGGGTTAGACTTGCTAGCCAGTGGGCTCTGGGGGTGAATGTCTCCTTCCTGGTGCTGGAATTCCAGATGTGCGGTAGCATGCCTTGCTTGTTTTGTGGGTGCTGGGGTTCCATGCTGGGTAGCATGGCTGACACTTTGTTGAACGGTTCTTCTTTTCAGCCCCAAATTGGCTGAGTAGTCGAAGGGCATTCATCAACAGCCATGCCTTAAAAGGCTCCGTCTAGTGCTTAGCCCCTAGCAAGTGATGCTGAAGCTGTGGCTGCTGCTGATTGCCATGGTCACCACCACCACTGGCTGTGCTGGGTTTGCAGGAACTTGCAAGCCACGGGTCTTCAACCGAAGGGAGCCTGTGCCTCCACGATCGCTCCACAAACAGTTCCCACATGCCCCAAACTTTCCTACAGTTGGGCAGGCTCCAGGGCGCACAGGCCCCCTCTGACTTGGCTGGACTGTTTGGCTCAGAGCAGGAGTGTGGTCAGGTTGGCCAACAGTGTACCCACGTCGAAGCAGCTGTGGTGAACATCTGGCTCTGATTATCTGGCTGGGAATGGCTGGGGGTGGGAGCTCTGTGATTTATAGATTGCCCCTTTGGCTGTAAATCCCATCTGTAATTGTGACTTCTCTGTCCCTAATTGTTTGCAGAGAAGGAGGCGCTCAATGGCTTACAATCCCTGGCAGAGTCCACAGCCTTGCTGGGGGGTGAGGGTTGTTGCTAGGATACAGCCGTCTTTGTTTTGGTCCCTGCTCAGCAGTGTTTTTAAGGCCCTGTATACATTTCTCTGTATTGTTAATGTAATTTGTTCAGGCAGTGAACAGCCAAGTTCAGCTGAAGGAATCCGATACTCATAACAGAAACACCAGAGGCCAGGTTTTTGTGGTCAAATTAGGGTTTTGAGGCCTCGAAGAGAATGAGATGTTGAGCTATGCAAGAGGGACAATCCCTCTTTCTCTCCTTGTACTAACGCTGGCCTGAGTTCAACTTCCTCCAGGAGCTTGCCTTTGAGGACACAGAGTCCACTACACCCGGGGCCCTCAGCGGAGACCTGCCCTTCTCCCAGAAAGGGAATGCAGATTTTATTCAAAGAGATGAAAGGAGGCGCTCAGAGAATAAGCTAGCCTTAGCTTTCATCTGGCCAGCTCAGCCTCTCCTGGACCCTTGCTCCAGGCACCTTGATCAGCCCCTCCTCCACTCCAAAGGGCTTGACTGCTGTGGAAATAATAGTCAAGTTCTGTCGGGAAGTTATGTGACTGTGCAAAATGCAATTTGCCCATTTCCGCTGCCCGTGAAGATCTGACAGCCCCTTGCCATCTGGGGACCCCTCGTCCCGCTGTGCTTAGGGTTTTCGGAAACGATGGATTCCAAACAAATCTCATTGAGCCAGCTCATGAGTTCACCCAGTTCATATCCTACCCTTTCCATTTTGCCTCACAAAGCAAAATAACATAAGAGCAAGCATTCCAGCCCACAGACCTGTTCCATGCCTTTGTTGCTCATGGAGCACATCTATGTTGTGAAATTAAGCAGCTTAACATTATTAACGTGTGTGTGTGTGTGTGTGTGTGTGTGTGTGTGTGCATTCATGCCTCTATCCATGTAACAGTTGCCACACACCTTCCATGGTTAGAGCAAGATAAGGTCTCTGGCTTCGTGAGGGGAGTGGCTGATAGGGCACCTGAGGAAAGAACTGTTCATTCGGGGAGGAGCTTAGCTAATCATGCCAAAGGGCACCTAGTGATAGGGGGTCTTAATAGTGACATAAAATGTTCCAGCAAGAGCTTCTGTTTGAAAAGAGAAACAACAGGGCTGGAGAGATGGTTCAATGGTTAGGAGTAGAGGTTGCTCTTGCGGAGCTAGGTTCAATTCCTAGCATCCACATGGCAGTTCACAACCTCTGTAACTCCAGGATTAGGGACCCTGACAGTACCTTCTGCCTTCCTCAGGTGCCAGGCACATATGTTGTACACAGACATACATACAGAGCAAACACTCATACACATAAACATTAATTAAAATTTAAAATTCAAAAATTATGAAAGAAACAGGGCCATACAAATGCAAAGGAAAACAATGGAATGACGAAAATTAAAGCTTGAGAGGATACATGTTTGGTAGAATGCTGGCTAGTGAAAGATGTTTCTGCTGTATCATTGCATTGAAGAATGGCTTGGCAGCATCTATTAAATGTGTATATCATGGGGCCCACCAAGGTGAATATACGTAAAGGACACAAACGAGCATCCCCAGTTGCATTACCTGCTGAAGCTTAAACCGTGCTCATCAGTGCAATAACTACACAGTGCAGTCATGTAACAAAAGCAACCAGGTCTACACATATTAACAGGAATGAGGGCTGGTAGTCTGGTAATGGTTGGAAAGAGTTCTTAAAGAATGTATAAAATATGGTGCTGCTCACGAAGATCTCTGAGAGGATTCAGCGTGTACTTGAGTGCTAGAATTCCATGCAGGGCTCCAGGGGCAATTCACAACTGGCAACAAAGCTCCCAAGAGAATGATAATGCAATCAGGCCCTGCCCTTACTGCATGTGCTTTGAAGACAGAAGCTGGTGCTTAAAGGTGACGGATTTACTAGTGACAGTATGTACAGTTGATTTAGGCAAGACAGAAATATGTGTGGGAATGTGGAGAGGTGAGACAGAGGGAACGAGAAACGAATTTTGGAGCATGTTAATCCTGGTGAGATTGGTTGAAGGTCAAAGCACACAGTATTCTACAACTTCCTTGTACATTTGGAGTTGTTCAAGGTAACTCGTAAAGGAAGTCACTCGGGGTCTATGCATGGTTTGTGGATAATGGGTTTGTAATTGCAGAAACAGAGGCCGGATCTGCCTCGGAGACAGTAATTACGTCTGGGCAGTGTGGGGGAAAGGGTGGCTAAGGCTGAGGGCTTAAGTTTTAGGTGATGCGGAAATGTCTTCAATCTAGATAATGGTACCTTAGCATGGCTAGGTGTTTGCTCTGCATTTTGAAATTAACTATATGTAATTTTTATAAAAATGCAATATCCCGTTAGTTTTATGACTAAACATAACATGTGTGTGTCTGTGTGTGCAGGTGAATGTTTGTATATAGCCAGAGGACAAACTCTGGGGCCCTCCTCAGGATCCTCTGAGACAAGTCACTCTGGCCAGAGCTCACTGAACAGGCAAGGCTGGCTGGCTACTGAGCCCAGAGCTCCTCCTGCTGCAGTCCCATCAGTCATGGGATGGCAGACACACAAGGCCTGGCATTTTGACCTGAGTGCTGGGGGTAAAATTCATGGCTGTGTAATTTCCAGACAAGTACCATCCCCTGACCCTAAAAAAATACTGTATTTAAAAAAATTTATGGGGCTGTAGAGATGGCTCAGGGGTTAAGAGCACTGTCTGCTCGTCCAGAGGTCCTGAGTTCAATTCTCAGTAGACACATGGTCGCTCAGAACCTTCTATAATGTGATCAGATGGCCTCTTCTGGTGTGCAATGTACATGCAGATAGAGTGCCCGTATACAGGTACAACTGAATTAATGGATCTGTTTTTAAAAATATGAGCCAGATGTTGTGGTGCACACCTTTAATTTCTATCACTCGGAGGCAGAAACAAGTAGATCTTTGGGTTTGAGGTCATCCTGGTCTACATTGTGAGTTTCAGTCAATCCAGAGTCACATAGAGAGAGCCTGTCTCGCTTTAAAAAAAAGGAAAATAAATGGTTGGCATTGTGCTGCTGCATGCCTCTATTCCAAGCACCTGGGAAGCAGAGGCAGGCAGATCTCTGAGTTCGAGGCCAGCCTGGTCTACAGAGGGAGTTCCAGGACAGCCATGGATACACAGAAAAATCCTGTCCTGAAAAACCAATAAACAAACTTAGATAGATAGATAGATAATTCACTAGAGAGGATTTTGTCTTCATTTTTAAATTAAAAGTCATTTTAGGGACTAGGGAGATGGCTGAGTGGGTGAAGCCCTTGAGCACAAAACACTCACACCACACACACACACACACACACTCTCTTCCACTTAGGAAAAAAAGTGACACACTTTTTTATTTTTAAATCATTTGTATGCATGTCTGTCTGAGTGTGGGTATGTGCATGCAAGTTCAAATGCCGGCAGAAGCCTAGAACTGGGGACCACGCTTGAGTGATGTACACTTACTGGCTGAGCCATCTCTCCACTTTCTTTGTGACCTTGTCTGCGCATCCTCACTGGCCACAATGAACACAGGGTCCCATTTCCCAGGCATTGTTAGAGAGGCTGTGGCCATGTCCAGATATCCCCTCCTCCACATTCCCCCACCAATCTGAGGCAGTTCCTCGGCCAAGTGAAGGTGTTGTTAGCTCAAGGAGGTCTTGAGGTACTTCCGGAAACGAAGTGCTGCCACCTCAGGCTGCTGTGACCTGTCAGCTTCTGGGCCACTTGCTGCTGGTCCCCACTTGTGGTTTCCTGATCCATACAATTTTCAAAATGTTTGCGAGATGGCAGGGTGAGAGTTAAACAGGGTCTTCTTTATCTTAAAAAAAAAAAAAAAAAAAAAAAAGCGCATGCGTGCGTGCAGAGGACAGTTTGCAGGAGTTGGTTCTCCTTCCACCATGTGTTCTCTGGGATCAAACTCAGGCTTGGCAGCCGTCACCTTTTCACTAAGCCATTTTATGGGCCTCTGTCTACTTTTTTTTTTTTTTTTTTTTTTTTTTTTTTTTTTTTTTTTTTTTTTTTAATACCACAGGAAGGTCTTCCAAGAAGGGCCTCAGTCCCAGAGGAAGATGGAATAGCAATGACAAAAGGGAGGAGCCAGCTCCTCTCAGAGTAAAGGATAGTCCTTTAAATACTGTGAACTTCCCTGTAGTAGAAGCTGGCCTTCTAGTCCTTGTTTTGGCTGTTTAGTCATGTCTCTGGTCTTCCCGTTTTTGTTGGGGTGGGATTTGCTATGAGATAGGTCTAGCCAAGGCTGGTCCTCAGCTCTAGACCCCTGTGAGTGCTGAGATATAAGTGAGTTCGCCATACCTGGCTCTCACCCATTTTTTATGTGCTTTGCTTTCTGTGAATCTGTCTTTCATGGACAGGTTTCCAAGTAAATCTTTAAATTTTGATTTATAAACATTTTTTTGTGGTATTCTGATATTTGTTTTTCATTCAATAAATAATGACTGAGCAGCTCCAGGCAGTCTGGTGGTGTCTGAGGAGCCAGGATGCTGAATGATAAGGCTGTGGAGATGAAGCTTCTTGTGAGAACAATGAGTCAAGTCCATCGCAGGTGGGGACTCTTTGAGAGGGATCTTGAAAGACACTTCAGCGGCCAGGCATGGCATTCGGCCCTGGAAGTGTCTCCAAAGAGTAGGAATTTAGTCAAAGAATGGCAAAGAGGTTGAGAAGAGCAAAGAGGAGGTGACCAACTTCAGAGTTCTTTTTTATTATTTATTTGCTTGTTTACTTGTTTGTTTGTTTAGCACTTCATCTTGGGTAGTCATGATGGCTCAGCAGGTCAAGCACCTTCTGTGGAAGCTTGACGAAGGAAGGGAGTGGAATCCCGGGAACCCAGTGAAAGGTGGGAGGTGAGGACTCGGTTCCCAAGCTGACCTCCACACATCTGCTCTGTGCGCCCCTCTCCCAACCCAAGAATAAGAATAGTAAATAGGGTTTTTAAAAAGGAAGAAATTGAGGTTGGGGGAGAGGGATTGAGGAGGGCTTGTGTGGCATTCGTGAATGAGGCCTGATCTAGGACATTCCCGCTATCTCAAGCCCCGAAGAAACAGAGAAGAGGCTATTTTGAGTTCAAGCCTGGCCTGGACTGCATAGCAAGACCTTGTCTCAAAAACGAAATGAATAGAAAAAGTCTCTGGGAGGGCAGGGAGAATCATTCGAACATGGGCAGATGTGTTTACATGCAGCTAATTCTGCAAACGAGTGAGGAGCCTGGAACGAGGGGGGTTATTTGCACTGAGCAGCTAGAAGAGAGAGCGGGGAAAGTATGTCTATTTATTTGAGGGATGTTAGGTTTTTGTTTTTTATGTCAAGTATTCTGTCACCCACCAATAGCTTTCTCCCGGGCTATATAAGTTCTTTCTCCCTGTGAACTGACTTCCTCACACTAAGGCGCAGCTAATGACCTGCTTCTTTAAGTTATAAACACTGTGTCCAGCTGACTCATCTACCTGTTACCTATTTAGAAACTGCAGTTTTTCTGGTATCTTATTTTCGTAAATAGTGCATGCATGTAGAAAGTGTTCCTCTCTGTGTCAGATGACACACACCAGTCTGTCTCCCCCTCACTCCCTTGCATTGCATGAAGTGTGTATGAAGGTCAGAAGAGGTCCTCTGGTGTCCATCCTCGCCCTCTCCCTTGTTTGAGGCAGGATCTCTTGTTCGCTACTGAGTGCTCCAGGATAACATCAGGGATTCTACTGTCTCGGGCTCTCATCTGGCCATAGGGAGATTACAGACAGGAGAGATCACCACACCTGACTGTGTTTACATGGGTTCTAGGGATTCAAACTCAGGTCCTCATTGTGCACTGCAGGCATCTTGCCCATTGAGCCGCCCCAATCCTGTATCAAGCATTTTAGAATTGCTACCCTAGAGGAGCTTCCCACACTTGGGCTCATCAAATATAACTAGGAACATTTAAAGCTCTGACCTATGGCCAGATTTCTTTGCAAGGGGCTGGATGAGGCTGTCTATTTCCAAGACTGTGGGAAGCCTATTTTTCCTTTACCCCCACATGGCACTATTTTTATGAGCAGTCCTTTACTAGGAACAACCAGCCTGATTATTATAAGTCCTTTTAGACAACAAACTAACAAAATAGTGTCTGTTTCCAGTGTCTGTTTCTTCTCTGCATACCGTGTTGCCTGGGGAAAGCCTGAGGGGACAGTTGTATATCACCTTTTAATTTGCTGTTCCATTTTTCAAGGAAGGAACAAATGTCTAAAGCTTTCCAAACACTTAGCCTGCACTTGGATGGGTCCCTTGACTTTTGGTCCCCTCAGGTTTAGTGCTGTATTGCAGGGAAAGAGCACATAACAGTTCCCGGAAATGTGGTAGGGTCTTGCAGACTGGAGAGGCTGCTGAGCTAACCAGCAGCAACACTCTGCAAGGGAAGTCTGTTTTCCTGGGGATGCCGGTGCAGCGACCCAGCTTCCCAAGCACGTCCTCTGTGTCTCCGAGCACTTTGTTGGCATCTCTTCTTTGAGTTGGAACTCACTTTTGAGTGAGCTCCTTGCTCGGGTGCCTCTCCAGGAGGCCTGAGAAGCAGCTGTTTGCGTCCGAGAGTGATTAATAGTGAGCTGAGATCTCAGGGTTATCCGGTCCAATAATGGTTGTCTGGTATCTGCTGGAACACCTGCAGGGATAGAGCAGCCCAGGGCATATTGAGTCCCCCTCATCCTCGTGACAGAAGGCTCTGGACACCTACATTCTACTCCAGACCACCAGGAATGGTGTGTTCCAAACAAAGCAAGCGCCAGGCCCCATGGGAAACATCAGCCTCCTTTTTGGACACCCATGTTGCTGCCATTTCAGCCACATTCTGCCCCCATACACTCTTCCATCCATCCCGAACAGTTTCATCTCTGCTAATCCTCACCTTGATGTCTTTCTCCCACTTCCTTAGGGGAGTATAAGGGTTACAGATGAGGACTCTGGTCAAGGGAAGTTCAGATCCTGCTGGGAGGCTACACAGAGAGTTCCCTTGTACCCTGTTTCCTTATCCACTAACCAAGACTCTTAGGCTTCCCCTGGTAGTTTTCAGTTTGAATTCAATGAGTTAGTACTAGTAAATCAAGTGCTGAGAGGAACTTCCAGCATTGTATGGCAGAGGAAGTGGGGGCCATTAATTATGACCATCACACGGATGAGGTTCTTTTTGTTTTGGTTTGGATTGGATTATTTTTGGAGACAGGGTCTCACTAAGTAGCGCTGGCTGGCTGTGAACTCAGATAGCTGCCCCCTCTGCCTTCCGAGTGCTGGGATTAAAGTCCCCACCCACCATCAGCAGGCAACTTGGAGAGCTGGGCTCACTCCGTAATCCTCGTCTCCATTTGCCTTCTGTCCTTAGAAGGGGCTGTTTTATTATTATTTTTATTTGTGTGGTGTCTGTGTGTACTATGATGACTACATAGTTCCCCAGTGCAAGTGTGCTCAGCTCATGCTATGACCCCAATGTCGCACTCAGAGGACAAGCCGTGGGCATCAGTCCTTTCCTTCCACCACAGATGTTTCGGGAATCAGTCTTCAGTATTCAGGCTTGATGGCAACTGCCTTTTCTCACTGTGCTGTTTAGTTCTTTGTCAACGTGACATAAACTAGAGAAGGAACCACAGTTGAGAAAATGACTCCATCAGATCAGCCTATAGGCAAGTCTGTGGGGCGTTTTCTTGATTGATAATTAATGGGGACAAGCCGTTACACTGAGGGCAGTGACACTCCTACGCAGGTGGTGCTGGGTTATTTAAAAGACAAGCAGTCCTCCACGGCCTCTGCTTTGGCCTTTCCTCCAGGTTCTTGCAGTGAGTCCCTGCCCGGACTTCCCTCAGTGATGCGTTGTGACCTGTAAGCCAAACAAACCCTTTCCTGTCCAAGTTGCTTTTGGTCATAGTCTTTATCACAGCAATAGAAAGCAAACCATGGCCCATCCCACCAGTCCCATTTGTTTATTTGTTTGTTGTGTTACTGAGTATGGGACCCAAGGCCTCAGGCAAAACACAGAGCTGATTGTCCCCAGCCTTTGATTGCTATTTTAAATCCTTCAGAACTGCTTCATAATACTCAGCCTAGATGAACAGTCTGTATAAATCTTTCCCGTGTAATTATTCTACATTTCTTTTTAATCTGATTTTCTACAACTTTCTGCCTTCGAGACTGTTTCTTGTTCATCAAATACTGATAGTACACTTCTCTGGACCCGATGCTTACTGGACACTGAGCACAGCTGGGACCTGAGCGTCCTGGTGAGCTTGGCTATCCCTGCCTATCTCCTTCTGATAAGACTGGGAGCCCCTGTGGGTGACTCATTTGCTCGCTCCAGTCTCAAAGGCGTTAACCCTTGCGATCCCTAACTGCTACTTTCACATTGTCCTTTCTGCTATCTTCCCCTTTTTAATTTTTTTATTCTGTATGTGTGTGCATGTTGTAGAGGAATATGTGCCATGATACCGTGTGGAAGTCAGAGAACAACTTTGTGGAACTTTCATGTGTGTTCTGGGATCAAACCCAAGCCATCAGTCGGACAAGTGCCTCTGCCTGCTGAGCCTTCTTGCTGACCCATCCTTTCTGCTTTTTTCTATTTCTCATGAAGGAGTATCTTCCCATAGCATACTTAACAGAAAGCCTCAAAATTGTAGGTCCTGATGCCATGGTGTCATTTTTTTGGTTTTTAACATTCATTTTTACCTTGGTCAGGCTGGAGAGGCCAGCCCACAGTTAAAAGCAGTGCCATGTGCTCACAGGGCAGCAGCGGCATCTTGGGAGACAGTTGCAGGTGTCTGTTTTATCTGAGCCTGGAGACCCAGCACTGTTTCCTTCATGCGTTTTGAAGAGCTCAAGTCAAAGCATTTAAAAAATACACCATAGAGGCTGGGGAGATACAAAATACCGGGAAATGCCTGCCACGAAGTCTCAAGAACCAGAGAGCTTAACCCCCTGAGCCCCCAGTTGCAAGGCATGGTGTCACACCCCTGTAATCCCTTTGGTTCAGCGGTGGAGGTGGATGGGCAAAGGCCTCCTTGAGCTTCAGGCCAGTGGGAAAAAACAAGCTGGATAGTACCTGAAGCTGACCTACGGCCTCAACACCCAGGTGCAAACATGTGCACACACACCCTTGCGAATTTGTGTACTGACACAAACGTGCTCTCACACACAAAACATATCATTAAAGTTACTTTTGGAGTCTTGCCAAATTATACCACAGGTTTTTTGTTTGATTGGTTGTTTTGTTTTCTTTTGAGACCGGGTCTCACTGTGAAACCCTGGCTATCCTGGAACTTGGAGATCTGCCTGCCTCTGCCTCCCAAATACTGGGATTAAAGGCGAGTATTACCACCATCCAGCAAGAATCATCTTTTAACAAGGCATTTTACCTTTATCCTCTGATTCTACTCTGATTTAAAGAGATCGCTGATAGAACCTGGCAAAGTACATGGCGACACATCTTTGAGGGACGCTTTCATTCTTTCAAGACTCTCAAGCAAACACCTAAGGATCCCTTCCCTTGAGAAGCCACATCCTCCATCCATAGAATTTTCTTACACCTGAAGTAGATTGATCGCCTCCTTAACTTGTAAGTCTTTGAATTGATTATCTGTGGTAGTTAGCCTTAACTGTCAACTTGTCATTACCTAGTATCATCTGGAAAGATAGTCTCAATGAGGATTGTCTACATGGGTCTGGCCTGTGGGCATATCTGTGAGGGGTTGTGTTAATTAGCTGATGTGAGATGGTGCCCACTGTGGGTGGCACCATTCCCGAGGCACAAGCAGGCAAGCAAGTGTACATGTATATATTTCCTTCTCTCTGATCTTGGCTGGGCTGTGTGTGGCTAGTTGTTTGAGGATCCTGTCTTGATTTTTTTTTTTTTTCCTAATGGTGGATTTGTTAGTTTAATTCCTATTTTCCCTAAGTTCCATTCCTCTACCCCCCCCCACCAGGATATGTTATTATAGCAACAGAAATGGAGCGAAAATAATATCTCTTTGTGAGAATGTCTTATGTGACCTAGGCTGATCTCAAACTCCCTATGGAGCCAAGGGTAACCTTGAATTTCTGATCCTCCTTCCTCTACCCTCTGAGTGTTGGGATTAAGCCCTGTACCATTATTGTCACTTTTATATGATACCAGGGTAAGCTTTCTATCAGTTTAGCTATACCCCCAGCCTTGAGTTGATATCTCTATAGATTAAAAGAATAAAATAATATTACGTTAAGCTGGTGTGGTGGTGTAAACCTGTAGTCCCAGCTACTGAGGAGGTTGAGGCAACAAGAGACAAGAGCCTTGGAGTTCAGTAGTTGAGTCTAGCCTGGGCTACATAACAAGACTCTTTCCTCAAAACAAACAAATAAATAAATAAATCTCCACCAACACATAATAAACAAACACCCCTGAACACTGAAGGCAGGATAAAGATGCTAAAGGTGGGATAGTCAAGGCACAGCATCCAAGTGGGCCTGTCCTCGCGGCCTTAGGCATATGGGAAGAAAGGGAGGTAAGCAGTGGTGTGTAGACACTGGCATTGTCCCACACAAAGGGGACATTGCTTGTGGAGACTCTATTCAAGGGAGCTGTGTGGGGGAAATGGGGATGAGGCTTGGGGATTTAACTTGTTTCTGAAGGGTATTCCCAAATCCTGCTCTGGGTAATTCCCTGACTACCATTTAATCAGCTCCATTAAACCCTGCCCTGTCTAGTGCACTGTGGTCCAGACACGGCTCTCCTGGGCTCCCAGTAATAGCTCAATTGTGTGTAAGTGGCTGTGAAGAGGCTCTGTGTGCTAGCTGAATAGGATTCATCTCTATGGAAACCAGCTCTGGCTGAGGGGCTGACCTTTGACCCACTTGTTGCCACCATACTGTTAACCACTGGTGTCTGTTGGATGGAGAGAGAGGGCAAGTAAATGGCTGTCAGAGCTGTTCTCACTTGCCTTTAGTCTAAGCCTAGGTGTATACTAAGTAGAAATAACACACCAGTATTAACCCAAATCAAAAGAAAACACTTGTTTTGATTATAGGTTCTGCTCCTCTCTCCCAGGCATTTCTTTTCCTTGTCCTACAAGGCAGAACCAACCATGTCATCAGTTGATTTCCCAGTTGGTTACCACCGTCCTCTGGCTTCAAAGAGACACTACAGGCAGCAGGAGGGTTCTGTCCTGTAACATAGGCTTTGTGATGTGGCCGTGGGTACTGCTTCCTCTCTCCCCGGACCAGGAGTGTGCTCGGCCTTAGAGCTGTGATGTGCTCCACCAGCCCAGGTGTTAGTCATGCGTCCTTTAGAGACGACATCAACAAAACTTGGCTGCCTAGCAACTGCATAGGTCAGGGCAAGATGACTTTAGCAACCCTGAGGGGAGTGATTAACTTGGGTCCCATGGCTGTGGCTGCGCTGTGCCTCCCTGTAGCTCCCTGCTTGGACAAGCAGAGCTTTCCTGACTCCATTCTTTGATGTAGGTCATGTGATTGCCATCGCCCCTGGACACGTTCTTGATTTTGGAGTTGGGTCTCCCCAGGCTCTTCTGTAGCGCGGTCTCTGGCCCGGGTCAGAGTCCTGGCTGCTTCCTCTCGCGTGCTGCTCCTGCCAGTGCGTCGCTACGTTCTGTTTGTTTGCTTTACTTGAGTCATGGTCTTGCTATGTAGCCCTGGCAGGCTGACCCTTGCCTTGTAGCAATCCTCCTGCCTCAGCCTCCCCAGTGTGGGGATTACAGGCATATGTCATCATGACCAGAAAAACCCCACAATTTTCTAGTGAATGTTTCAAAACAAAGAAAACTGAAGGATTCTGGGCTTCTCTGCCGGGGCCGCTCTGTGAGTAAGGCAGGTAAGGTAATGTTTGAAATATAAAAGGGTTGGGGCGGGGACAGGGCTCCACGGGTAGGGCACACACCCAGCATATAATGCCCTTGGTTTTCTTTCTAACACCAAATCAGGTAGTTGGCCCACACTCTGGCTATTTAGTTCTAGACCAGTCTTGCATAAATTAGACCCTGTGTTGAAAAAGAAGGAACAGGAAAACTTGATGAATTCTGTAAGTGGAAAAGGAGAGACCTTTGAGGTGTGAGTTGTGCATTCCCAACCCCTTCCTCCATCATGCTCTTGGGCCAGGACGGAAGTGCAAAAGCTCCAGGCTGAGGTCCTTCAGGAAAGTCAGAATGAAGAGTGTGACTGCTCTGCTTTTAGTATCAGATGCCTCAAAAATCTCATGGCTTTCTAGGGATTGTAGAATGAAGGGGGCAAGAAAGAAAGGAGGGGTTTCAGGGACATTTGCAGTGACTTGAGATTGCCAAATCAAAACCTGTTGGCCATCCTCACATTAAGATACCAGCTTGTCCTGTGTCATGTTCTTGAAATCTAGGACAGTGTCTCAAGTTCTCTTATTCTTGCATCTCAGCAGATCCGAACTACTCTGGAACACTGCCTCTAGCAGCTCTGCCTAGCATGGTGATTTCTACAACTATCCGGCTTGGCTTGCTTTTCCTATATACCCTAAGATACAGTTCCAGCAATGTTCAGTTAGAACACTTTGTAGAACTGCAGATACCCCAAACACTGCTGGAACTCCTGGACACTTGGACTTGCTTCGTTTCCATTTCTATCTATGTGCTCACAGCACTTAGCCATGTCTCGGGTTCTGGGATATCCTACTCGAAGGTCGCCATTCTAACTGTGCCTTCTGTCTGGAGCTTTGGTGACCCTGAGGTCTGCAGGGTGGCTTTCTCTATGGTTGTCACTCGCTTTTCAGAGGCTTCTTACTTGTGGAGTAGCAGCCCCTTCCTTGGGCATCAGGAAGGCCTGAACCAGCCTCTCCCATAAGGTCACAAACAGTAAGTAAGTGGTTTACTATGCTTTTCCCTCCCCAGAAAGCACCAGTAGCTGTGGTCTATTTACAGGAGGTTGCCCCTATAGCATTCCCACTGCCTGAGTTGTGGGGAGCCAGAAATACACATATATTTAACCCTGGGCTTGCGAAGGGGAGAAGTTGCATCCCCTCATTCTGCAGCTGTGTAAACAGTGGGAGGCAGGAGACAAAGTTAATGCTGAGACAAGGAGGGGGGAGAGATGGAGGTACCCGATTGTACAGAGTGAGGGGGACTGGAGCACTGGACACAGAGGAGAGCACACAGGCCCTCAGACTTCTCACATACCTGGAAGACGCACTTGCCAATGCAGAAGTGTTGGGGTGGGGAGGAAAATTCTAAGAGCTTGGGCTGACAGGAGCAGATGAGACGGGCAAGCCAGGGCAGGTGATGGCATTCCAGATGAGAGATGTTTCCGCCCTGGACAGCTCTGGGCCTCCGGGGTCAACAGGAGGAAGAGCTTTCATTGCCTAAGTAATGGTGAGGTCTCAGCTGTATGCCCAGGAGAGTTCCTGCATGGGGCAGCGAATGAGGGCTTAGAGACTCAGACACAGATCCTACCCTAAGCTAGTGTGGAAAAAAAGGGCCACACATAAATTGGCCCTGTCCTTACTCAGGGAAGAACCAGACTCAGCGTCTCCTCTTCCTCATGGAGTGGAGTGGCTGCCTCACTTCGTTCAGTGCTCCCTCCCATGTTGCTCCTTTCCCTTCTTTCTGAAGGTAGCTAGCAGAAAATTTTAATTCATCCCTTCAGCTCATCTTATATCTTTACCTTGCAGCACTGTTCTACAAAGATCAGTGCAAAGACCGCAGAGAGGGCAGGAGAAGCCCAGTCCACGGCTTACATGGTAGTACTGGGATACGGTGGCGTTTCTTGGGGGACAAATCAGGAGAGCTTTGCACACTGCACTTTGCCCAGGGCATGAAGGATTCTGTCTGTCTGTCTGTCTGTCTGTGGCCACATCAGGATGGCAGGAGGAAACCTGTTAGCAGCTGGGAAAAGGGTATATGAGGACCACAGAGAAGGTGGTTCCTCAATCTGTCAGTTCAATCCAAAAAGGAAAGCAGGGTACGCAGCCCTATAAACAAGGACCCCCTAAGGGGTCTGCCTCTGCCCACTCTGTGCCAGTCAGCTTCCATCAGCCTGGCACCTGAGAAGAGGGGACTGTTCCATCAGACTGGCCTGTGGGCATGTCTGTGAGACATTGCCTTGATGGTTATGTGAGTGCCCAGGCCTGTGCCCAGTGCTCTCCCTGGACGGGTGGTGGTCCTGGTTGTGTGAGATAGTAGTAACTAAGCAAGGCCTGGGAGCAAGCATGGTCTCTGCTTTAGTTGTAGCCATGGCTTCTTGGGTGGAGTGTGACCTTCCCTTTCCCTCCTAAGTTCCTTTTGATCAGCGCTTTATCACAACAGAAAGGCAAACCAAAAGCAGCCTTTTGCTATCTCTTTTCTGCATAGTAGTCAGATAATTACTTTTAAATGTTTATCAGTGCTGGAGGAGGCTGGGTAGCTTGGTGGTAGTGCTTGCCTAGCATTCTGTGAGGCTCTGGGTTAGATATCTAAGATCACTATACGAACAAATAGCAGCGTGCGTGTGTGTGTGTGTGTGTGTGTGTGTGTGTGTGTGTGTGTGATGAAGTCCACCAGAAGATCCCTCCCAATCAAAAGCAGTACCTCACCCTTAGCCTGTGACTCACTACAGCCTGTCAGAGCTCTCGGGGTGGCTCTATTTCTTCCTCATCTTTCTCCCGTTTGTAGGCTTGGATGCTGGTGAGGACAGACCTGGCCTGTCTGGGTTTCTTGCACGCTCTCATCCCAGACCTATGATGGTTGACGAATGAGTTTCAAAGACCCACTTGGCTGTGCACCTCAGTAACAGAAGCACCAGCAGCCACTTGTTTGTAGGAGAGCTCTGAGGACCCAGACTCAAGTTCTCGTGTTTATGGGCAGGCACTTTATCAGGCGAGCCATCTCCCCATCCCCTAAATCAACCAAACAACCTCAATCTCTCTCTCTCTCTCTCTCTCTCTCTCTCTCTCTCTCTGACACTTCGCTGTTGAGTCATCTCACCAACTCTTCATAGGAGGGTTTGGATGTGTTGCATGTGCCGAACCATCCTGAGAGCCCAGCAGCTACGCCGGAGCATGGCCCTGGGAGCCTCTCCAGCTTCCAGCGCACAGCAGACACCGTCTCATCCCTGCAACCCTGTTTCTCCTAGACGTTCTAGAGGCTGCTGGGTTGGCCCCTGAATCCAGGGGTCGGCAAGGGTGTGGTGTGGGCATCTCCCTCCTGAACCTCACAGTTGCTCTCTGAGATGTGAGGAAGGTGGCTGAGGAACTTCCCCAGACAGTGACAATCGCTGGATAGTGACCTTAGGCTAAGCCGTGTGGGACACCCAGCTCGGTGCCTGTGAGCAGCAGAGAAGGAAAGTCCTGCAGCAGGGCAGGAAGGGAGAGTTTTGCACCTAAAACACAGTAACAGTAGAAGCCAGTGATACTTTCGGGGTAAGTTGGATCTTAATGGATATATGAAATCTGCGTCTTTTGTTTTTGTTTTTTAGGAAATGGAGAAAGGAAGGAAGCTGGAGGGTTTGAATTTGTTCTGCTAGCTTTGGAATTCTGCAAAATCAGGAAATCAGAGCGTAGCAGTTCTCAGAGCAGTGACATTTAACTTGAGTGGAAAGGGCACACCCAAGGTCACCCTTTAAAAGGCTTTGTCTTCCTTTGCAGCATTTTGTTTTACCCTGCGTGTCTTTTGGAGCTCAGCACTTGGGCTTTTTCTCGAAGTGTGGGAAAACAAAGCTGGAACATGACTGTTGCCTGGCTTGACTCTTAAGAGGCTTTCTCTGGCCCCAAGTCCTTCTCCAGGGTGGAGCTCTATAGAAGTTTGCTGATTGACTTACAGATGGAAGTCTACAGGAAAGGGGTGGGAGGGGGGCCTTCCTTCCACTCTTTGGCCCAGAGAACTGGATGTGTTCTTATGCAGACCTTGCTCATGAAAGATAATTTAGGCTCCAGGTATATTTTTAGTTTATTGGTTTAAAACTTAAAAAAATAATAATAATTTGAATGTAACCACCATTTATTTTTAGGATTGTAACTAAACTCTCTTAAGACACTGTTATTTGTACTTTCTTAGGCCTGGATAATGCCGTGAACCCAGAAATAGCCTGTCCTTGTTGCTCAGTGAATATTCCTTTCAGAACCACCCTTGTCCCTTCCCTCTGCAGAAACATCTAAGTCTAAGAGACTTTTTAGAAGAAGACAATGAGAATTTCTTCTTCTACCTTTGCCTCCGATTGCCTGCGAGGCTCCAAGGGGCAGGGAGGTGTAGCTGTAGCTCAGCGGTCTTTCTCAAGCTCCATGATCTCCTCCTTCATGATCACATCATTCTTCCCCTTGGACCATGAGGTTGGGAACCTTACGGTGTCTGGCTTCTCCTGGGCAGTCCTGTTCATCTGGGGCCGACGCCAGTGAGGTCTCCGGTCTTCACTTTTCTACTCACAGACACTTTGTGCTGAAGAATTCTCCCCTTCCCAGGCTGGAGGGATGGCTCAATGGGCAGAAACACTAGAAGTGTGAGGTGGCTGGAATCCCCAGCGTCCGCTTAAAAGCCAGCATGGTGACTGTGCCTGTGACCGCACCCCCCAGCACAGCCGGGCTGGCACAGGTGAATTCTGATAGATCATGGCTAGCCAGCCAGCCAACCCAGTGAGTTTCCAGCAACGCCAGAAAGTAACGGGTGATAGAGAAGAACGCAACATGCCCTGCTCTGGTCTCCACAGACATGCACATCCCGACACGCATGTGCAACACACACGCACACACGCACACACACACACACCCCACATCCACACTTCATCTGTGGCATACCCCAGATAACAGCAAGGGTGATCCCGTGTGCAGGCTGGAGGCTTTATCAGCTAACTTTCCCCTCTGCCCTGACTGAGGTCCCGTGCCTCTGGGTGTACAAACACTGCCCATCCTGCCGGCAGAAAGCCCGCCTTCTGCCGCACTCTCCCTCAGCCTTTGCTGAGGCGTAGTCACTGAGGCCTGATGGGCCTTCCCTCTCCCTGCTTGGAGAAGGTAAGTATTTGGGGCAGCTTGCTTCAGTGTACTGAGGGCATTTTCTGTCTGCTAGCAGCCACCTGTACTCAGGCCCTGTGCTGGGCGAGGTGTTCCATTTCTCCTCTTCACATACTTCATTCTGTGGCTCATTCAAGATGTGCCCCCACCCAGACCTCATTTCTGCCTCCTCCCTGTTGTTACACGAAGCTGTTTTACGTCAGACTTTCCTCACAGTCTACAATTTCAAAGGTCTTAAACGAAAGGGCATGTTTTCCCTCCCTTTCCTCATTTAGATTACATTTCTGTCATAGTGGGACCTCCCACCCATCTGTAGACCTCAGTGCACCAAAATACCAGAGAGGGTGTCAACGGTGACTAACTGTTAAATTGCCCTCTAGCCAAGGCTCTTCTGGCTATGTGAGCGTGCAAGGTTGGTGTTAGTTCAGTTCTGTTTATTCTTCCCTTTTTTCTGGTTTATTAATAATAAGTTATACTGAAGTCTTAAATATTAATTCTAGAACTGGGCATGGTTATACAGGCTTATGATCCCAGCACTAGGGAGGCAGGAACGGGAGGATTACAGAAAGTTCAAACCCAGCATGGTCTATATAGTAAAACCCCGTCTCCCCGCCCCCAGAATGAATGAATGAATAAGTAAATGAAATTACCAAGTCCATAATAAAATTACTAGGCTTGGAGTATATATAGTTCAGTGGTAGAGCACTTGCCCAGGCTGCCCATTGCTCTTGGCCTGACCCCAGTGTTACATATGTACATAAAAAAAGAGCACTCTGAGTAGGTGTTATTTAGAAGTTTTAGCTCCTAGGGTCACCTGGCATATTTAACGAGGCTGTAGAGAAGACTTACTTACTATAGCTTGCCGACAAGTGATGGTAAGCTTTCTGGTAATGTGGTTAGAGCTCCCAGGCCTTGTTTGGAGTTGCTGAAGGGTCATTTTGGCACCTTATCCATGAAGAGCCTTGTATGACACTGTGCCCACCTCTGTACAAAGTCTAAGAAGGAACTGGGGGCATGCCCAGTGGCTGTGCACGGGAAAGCTGTGTTTACACATTATTCACAGAGGACCCAGTGTTTTGAAATAATCTGGGTCTGAATAGCATCAGAGAACCTGGAAAGGGGGCGAAGAGGCCCAGGAGTGTGAGAGAAAGAAGCTACTTGGCCAGAGGGAAGCCCAAGGCACAGGAGAAGCGATCTGAAAGGCAGGTTACTGGTTGCCACACTTATCGGAGAGGCTAGCTATATATTGAATCGTTCTTTGTACACACAAAGCACCCTAAGGAGCCAAATGCATATTTTGTGTTGCATGTGTTTCTGTAGACTTGGTAGGAGAGTTTTAAGAGGCATTGCTGCTGATCACAGACCACAGTGTGAACGGCGCCCCCTAGAGGTTGGAGACTCACACAACTCCCCCCCTTAAAAAAAAAAACGCAGACACACACAGCAACTGTGAAAATTGTGAAGTCCCAGTCACCAGTGAGGGTTCAGGGGAAAGCCTCAATTCATTTGTTTCTTCATTTAATGGATAATTATTGGAAGCATTGTTGAAAGTGATTTTTAGCAAAGGTAAAAGGCAACAAGCTATATAGACCCGTCGCAGAGAGGCAATCCACCCAAAACGCAAGCCCCCTGAGGTGGGCTCATGCTAGGTAGTTGGGAAGCAAGGAACAGAGTGGATGGGCTTGGTGGTGGCATCAAAGAAGGTGCAATCTGAAAAGATGGACAGGAGTCCACTCAGGGCTCCCTTACAGAGCCTGTTGGAATTTGGCCTCACTGTGAGATGGAGAGGGTGCCATGGAGGGTCTTGTGTGGAGAAGCAGCGTGGGCTGACCTTCACTGGAGCTCTGTGACAGCAGGGGAAAACAGGCAGGAAGGAGGCGGGATAGAAAACCCAGCAAGTTGTGGACCCTGGAGTAGAAATGGGGGTGTGTAGAGTAGAAATAGAATGGGGATTTCATATTACAGAGTGCAAGAGAATGCTGCCTGAGCCACAGGAAGGAAGGAGGAGCCATTGCTGGGAGTAGGGAAGGCAGTGGAAGGATCAGGGCTCTGGGGAAATGGTCAGGAACGGTTAAGATGCTTTGGGGGTGTCAGGTGAGGATGTTGAATAAGTCAGGAAAGAGCTGCCAAGAGGCCGTGAGCCCAGAGTTGCAGGAGAATGAGAGAAGAGAGAAGACAAGGTTGCTTGGTGGACACTGCAGCCTTCACTTAACTTCTGCTGGAAAAAAGAGTAAGAACTGTTTAAGGGGGCTGACAGTGAACAGTCAGGGAGCGGGGCTGGACTGCGTGGCTCCCAGGAGAGGTGCATGGCAAAGAAGGAAAGAACCTGAGGAGGAAGCTGCAGAAGGGGATTTCAGCTGGGACGGTGTGTGGCAAAAGGAGCTCATTGTTGCTCACACAGGGTAGATATAGCATTCTGATAGAGCTGGGAGCAGAGACACATGCCAGGCCCTGGTGGCTACTCTGCACAGTCCCAGGACACCCCTTAGTGTCTCAGAACACTCGAAATCCAACGTAGAGACTCCAGTGTAGACTGGGTCAGGCTCTCAGGTTCCCATGGCTAGCAGCCTGGCGCTGGCCATGGTCCATCGCCATGGAGTATTGGACCCAGGAGCTTCTCTGGTAGTGAAGGGCTGAAGGTGAGTTTCTATGGCAGGCATCACACCGTCCCCTCTTCCATTTGGGGGAGGGTGTAAGTTGACTGAACGAACTTCTGGCAGGCTACAGTGCAAATGAGAAGACTGGACAAGAACCATATGGTGAATTCCGTATGGGCCCAAGGATCTCTTTAAAACAGGCCAATGAATATCAATCCCCAGAAGGGGTGTTGTCAAATGGAAGCCACCAGCAAAAGGCCATGCCTCACCCTCTGCTTCGGGCAGTACAGGGTTGCCTTGAGATGCTATGGGGGGCCTTCCATGTAATGGCAAGCTGCTATTTCTTCTGACTATTGGCTTCAGACAGAACGGTACCCATGGTGGACTTCAGGTCACATTGCTGTTTATTGCCATCCATGGAAGAATGGCTCGGGCCTCCAGATGTGGCAAAGCCCTCAGTGGCTTAGTGCTACACCAGGAGAAAACTGACATGGATACCTCAGCAGAAGGGAGGGTGTGGTTACCTCAGCCTCCAGTGTCTCCCAAGCTTTCAGACCAGAGGGAGACTTTCAGCTGCCTTCAAAGGAAAACCCAATTAGACTGTAACAGAGTGATTTCTAACACGTTGAAATGTAAAGGCAAGAGCTGGGCACCTTTATTCGTAGCACCCTGGAGACAGAGTTGAGGTCCCTAGGAGTTGAGGCTAGCCTGTTCTCCATAGTGTCAGTCCAGCTAGAGCCACATAATAACACCTCAAAAGCAAATAAACAAGTAAAGAATAAAGGCAAGCTCCTTAGAGGGTTAGGGAGGCAGGTACAGGGAGAGGCCACACACCACTTGTGATGGTCCAGGCCCAACACACGCAGGTACAATACACCTTAATCGAATACTCCAGACGGGCACACCTTCGACCACACCCACTGTCTCATTAGATCTGCACACAGTTGTAAGAGTATTAGGAGTGGAGCTGGTGTGGCCACTCCTATTGAGTAGACCTGAGGTCCACTGACTTCCACATCTAGCTGTTGAAGGCTGAGGCAGAGGAGGTGTCCCTTTGATAAAGGCACCCCCGCATTCATTAATGACACACTGCCAAGGGTGCTGGCCCCAAGCAAGTAACTCTCCAAACAGTTCCTTTTCTCATGGTATCATGCTGTCACTATCTGATACATGGACTCCCCTCGAAGAACTGGCCAGCATCTTACTTAGTACAAGGTAGCGATGAACAAACTGGTTTCGTTACAATACATTCTAACGGAGCAGGATAGATAGTTTGATGGCTATTTCCTTCAAAATCGAAACAAGCCATTGCCTTATTAGCACATCCTATTTATTTGCCCTACCAGAGGCCCCTTCAAAAAGCTTTGAGCAAGTATTTATTTCATAAGTGGCTCAGAAGACTCCATTCATGTTGATGGAGAAATTGAACTTTCCTAGTTAGCAGCAACTGTCGACGGGATGCAGCTTAGAATCACTCAGAAAACTCCTAAAGTGAGTGATCATCTTTATCAGACTGGCCTGTGGGCATGTCCAGAGCAGGGTTTTGTCTTTACTATTTTAACATTTGTAGAGGGCCCAGCCCACTGGGCACAGAGCTGTTTCCTCAATAGAAGGCCCTGGACTGTGTAAGGAAACTAGCTGAGCCAGAGCCTGAGAGCCAGGGAAGTGAGCCAGCAGTGTTCCTCCGTGTTTTCTGCTTCAGAGTCCTGCCTTGCTTTTCCACCCTATGCACTTTCAGTGAGGGACTATGGCCTGGAGGTATAGAGGAAAGTGAACCCTTTCCTTCACCAACTTGCTTTTGCTCGTGGCATCCCTCAGAAAGGAAAATAGAACAGAATTCGAGCTTACCAGGATAACGAAGATGTCCAAACCAGAACATGGCTTGTTAGGGTTATGATGGCTGTTGTGGCCACTAACGTCTAGGCATTATCTCTGTATACTAAGGTGTCTTGCCTTCATGTATGTCTGTGTACCACATGTGTGCCTGGTTCCCAGGGGCCAGAGGAGGGTGTTGGAACCACTGGAACTGGAGTTATAGACAGCTCTAAGCTACCATGTAGGTGGTGGGACTTGAACCTGGGTCCTCTGCAGGTGCAGGCCGGTGCTTTGACCACTGAGCCATCTCTCCAGCCCACAGTCTTGTTTTCTGAAGCAGTGTCCCACTCTGTAGACGACCAGCCTCAAACACACAGAGCTTTGTCTGCCTCTGCCTTTGAGAACTGGGGTTAAAGGCGTGTACCAGCACACCAGGCCTTGTTTTGTTTTTTGAGACAGAGTCTCACTATTAGCCACAGGATGCCATTGAACTTGTGGTCCTCCTACCTCAGCCCCCTACTGTTCAGATAATAGACATGTATTTCCACAGTGAGCTTAGATTTATCTTCCTTTTTTTATCCTGGGTCTAATACAGTGTTCACATTTTACTTTAAACCCTGAAACAAGTCTAAGAAATCAGAAAGCATTAGACAGCTATGTCAGAGCCTTGTCTAATTCCCAAAGCCTCCTAACAACAACAACAACAAACCTCTTCCAATTGGGCGAGGAGGGTCCTGCCCCCAGGTGAGTTTTTGAGACACTTTGCTTCAAATTGATTTAGACACTTTTATTTAATTTCCAAAACCTACATGGACTTTTTTCTACTCACACTGTTTTAGGATTCACAGAACAATCAAATCCATTCTTCTAGCAGTAGAATTTGGGGTTTTTGCCAAAATTTTGAGGGTTTAAAAATAAGCTTTAAATGTAGACCATGCCCGCGGTGAGGCTGTCCATGCGCCCTGTGGCCCCACAGAGTTAGGCATGAAGGCTGCAGCTGGATTCCATTCCTTTGTGAACATGCAAATTAACATCTTCGGTGGCTCCCTCTGCCAGCACACTTATCCCAATCTCCAAATGTGTTATTTGTTATTAAAATCACCATATTTATATGGGGGGGGTTGTGGTGACTCTCCCAGATGCTGAGATCCTAACTGTAACCGTGCAGGTTAGTCAGACGTCCCTTGGGAATTTAAGAGATCTCCAGTCCATGATGTAGAAGTAAAAGGGCACTTTGTGGTCAGAAGTATGTGGCCCTGTTAACCCCGAGCTGGAGAGATAGCTCAGCAGATGTAGGTGCCTGCTAAGCAAGTCCAGTGACCCAAGACCTTGCTCCACAGCGTTGTCCTCTGCCCTCCACACGTGCACTGTGGCACGAATGCACACACACGCTTAAAAGAAAAGAAGAAGCCTTCTGAGGTCAAACCACATGTAATTGGCCAGGTGTGGTGGGGAAGTGGCAGCAGGAGAATCCTGTAGTTGGCCTTGGCTGTATGAAAGCCTGTCTCTAAAACAAGGGGGGGCACAGCTGTGATCACAGCACCGGGAGTTCAACAGCCAGGGCCATCTAGTGAGGTCAAACAAAACAAAACAGCAAACTGTAATGACCGGGTCCATCCAGTTACTTATTTTCAAATCAGGACTGGTATATTTATTTATAAATTGTTAGGCTTTATGTGAATAGAGGAAGATAGAGGGAGCCCATTAACTTCTCTCAACAGTGTATATCCCAAATGTGACTTCGGGAAACCTCCTGGGTTAATGGTGGCACTTTTTTGGTTATCTGGAAGGGTGCTTCTCCATGCTTGGTTGCATGGGAGTTGCTCAAGGGGTTGCAGATTGGAGCCCCAAACTCTACCCCCTCCTTTTTATCTATCTATATCTATCTATCTATCTATCTATCTATCTATCTATCTATCTATCTATCTATCT
>NW_026596240.1:1840418-1845727 GCF_907164565.1 Psammomys obesus | reverse complement strand
TCTATCTATCTATCTATCTATCTATCTATCTATCTATCTATCTATCTGTGTGTGGTGCTGGTTGTTTTGACTGCATGTAACTCTGGTGCCCTCAGATGGCAGAAGAGAGTGTCAGATTTCCTGGCACTGGTTACAGATAGTTGTGAGCTCACATGTAGGTACTGAGAATAGAACCTAGGTCCTCCAAAAGAACAGCCAGCTCTCCTCACCAGTTAGAAGATGCTCAGAGTGACTGGTCAGTGATGCACCCTGTGAGTAGCGGGTGGTAAAGAGAAGTAACCCAGTTTCTAAGTGTGGGAGGATCAGGACCTTCAGAGGCTGTTTCCATGGACCCCATATTTTCCTAGCCTCTCCCAGACAGCTGCCAAGCATTTACATTTGCAGAGGAGAAAATGGCGAACATCTGACAACATTTGTTTAGCTGATTTTGATTGTTGCTGGGAGCTCCCACCACACACACACTTTGGGGATTTGGAGAAGAGGATCTCAGCCAGCCCCCATCCCCCATTCCTCCAACTACCGAGATCGCTAGCATTGTGCTTGCCATTCTCCAAAAATGTGCACAGACATGGCTGATCTGCCCACGCTGGCCTTTCCGATAACAGAAGCAGCTCAGCCAGAAGTGAGTGAGTGGTTGGTCCAGAGTAAACCCACCCAGGTGGCAGTCAGTTCTTTGCAGCCCCTGTTCAGACCTGGCCTGAGGACAGACATTTCCTTTAACTGTCTTGAGTGAGAGCCGGCCTGGGCGTCTTCCAGCAGCCCCTGGCTCCTGTTACCCGCCTCTGCGATATGTGGGCGCTACATAAATACTTGTTGACTGACTTGATGCATTCCCTGCAAAAGCAGAAACCAAAGGAAGTAGGGAAAAGGGAAGTGAATTCAATCCTCTGTCTGAGGTATCAGAAGGAAAGGCCGGGCCTGATGTCTGGCTGCTGGCGGGATATGGCTGTTTTCTACTATGAAGCAGAAATAAGAAACGAAAACTTTATTCCTCACTATGATAGGCCGTGTCTCTGGAGGCTGGAGGCAAAAACGTTTCTTAAGGATGTGTGCATGTGTTCACAGGTGTAGTTGCAAGGGGACACTAGAGGTCCGTTGTCTTCCACAGTCACTCTCCACCTCGCCTTTGGAGACAGGGTTTCTCCTTACTCCGAGAGCTCCAGGGATCCTTCTGTCACTGCTTCTCCATGCCCTCTCCATTCCCTTCCCCCCACTAAGGTTATAGACATGCCATCAGCCTTTACTGGATGCCTTTACCTGAGCCATCTCCCAGCCACCACAAGGTGTTTCTTTCCTCCAATTTCTAGCTTAAAACACTTAACGGAATTGCACCCCTCACACAGCCCACACCGAGTGCACAAGCCTCTTTCTTTGTTTTGCCACTTGCCAGGGTGAGAGGTGAGACCTTTGGGGGACTGCCTGGGCAGCAGCCGTGCTTTCATGGTTGGCTGTTTTCTCTGGTTGTCCAGCTGTGAGCATCGAAGGAGCGTTCTTCTAAGCACCTGTGGTATTTCTTGCTGTTCTGTTCTCCACTGGAGGAAGGCAAGAAGAGCTTTGTGCTAAGAGGGTGGTTCTGTACTCACTCAGGCTGACCTCACTCCAAGCAGCCGCTTTTCTTTTTTTTGAGACAAGTTCTCTCTGTATACTCTAGCTGTCCAGGAACTCACTCTGTAGTTGAGGCTGGCCTCGAACTCACAGAGATTAGCCTGCCTCTTCCTCCAGAGTGCTGGAATTGAAGGCTTGTGCCACCATGCCTGGCCAAGAAAAAAAACAGCTGCTTTTCATGTCTGTTGAGCTCTCTTCAGAACCCAAATAGGTTCTTCACCTCCAAGAACTCTTTCTGGCACAAAGGCTCCATAAGATTCTTTTGGTCTCAAGATTTGAACTTGGATTTCTGTCCTTGTAAGGTAACCCATTTGGGTGGGCAGGGGGATTGATTCTGTCTCTGCAAATATCAGTTTCCAGTTGTGACCATGAGTAGGTCACGCACACATGCACCCACACCTGTTTCTGTATCTTTGAAGAAGATGATAGTACTTCCACATCCAGCTGTGTCCTAAGGGCTGCATGAGTTTGCAGACGTGAAGACAGACCTGAGCAGTCCTGGGCACAGTGCAAGAGAGCCGCTGTGCATGGTGCTGGGCTGCGTCTGTGTTTTATAGAAAGGGTGGGGCTGGAGAGAGGGCTCAGCAGTTAAGAACATTCATTGCTCTTCCTAAGGACTCAAGTTTGGTTTCTAGCACCCACACTGGGCTGCTCACAATTGCCTGTAACTCCAGTCAGATCCAGGAGAGCCGATTCCCCATGTGGGCTTCCACCGTTACCTCACCTACACATATACATGAAATAAACGACTTATGAGCTTTCTGGGGTCTGAGATCTAACCACGAGACCATACGGTCGGTAAGCCTATCTTTTACGAGTGACAGGAAGAGAAGGGGAAATGGATGATAAGCCGTAAGGCACAAGCTCTCACAGTACAAGAGGATGCCCTGATTCCTGTTTGCTAGTTTCCTTGTTGGGAACACTGCTCTTGTGCTTGGTTGGTTTCAAACTGCCACCATCATGTGGCTGAGGACTGAGTTTGGGAGGAATGTCAGTAACCACCATGGGAGGACAAGAGGGACACCTGCTTGGAGGTCGATGGCTCCCACCACATTCAACAACAGATAATTTGGCCCTTTAAAAAAGAAATCAGGACTGGAGAGATGGCTCAGCGGTTAGGAGCACTGATTGCTCTTCCAAAGGTCCTGAGTTCAATTCTCAGTAACCACATGGTGGCTCCCAGCCATCTATAATAAGATCTGGTGCTCTCTTCTGGTGTGCCAGTGTACATGCTGGCAGAATAATGTATATATAATAAATAAACAGATCTTTAAAAAATAGAAATCAGTGACTAGACATTAAGTTTAGCCTAGCTCAGTGGCACAGCTTTTAATGAGCCTGCTGGCCTTGCGTTGCATTATTTTGTGTTTTGCATGTGTGTTAAAAGCTTCTGCCAGTCTCATTGGCACCTCTGAGAAGAGAATTGACCGCAGAGTCTGGCGTCCTTGGGGTTCAACTTAAGTAACGAAAAGAAGAAAGTACAGGGATACTTGGTATACAGGCTGAGCAAAGGGTGTTACAGACGTCATTAACAGCTGGATTCTAAAGAGCAGATTGTTAGTGGCCAAAGGCTGGGAGGGAGGGCCCAGAGCACCAGGGGGTGGGAGATAAGCCAGCCCGGGAGTAAAGTGGTGTCAGGAGCAGGGGCCTAGTTTCTAGAGGATGTTTGCAATGTTATTTTTCTCTCTTTTCCTTTCTAACTAATTTGATGATTTAGGAGTGGAAAGAAAAATTAACCGATTTATCTTGCTGACTGAATAATGTTTTGGAATGAGCAAGAGCAGGTCAGCGTACCAAGTGGGTAGGTCATTGCCCTGTTTAATGACCTGCATCCGGATTTTATTGTGTCTGGATAATAATCAGTGCTCATTTCCACCACGCACAAAGAGGAGTTTGTGGGGAAGGAATAAAAACCCTCTGCCTTTTACTGGGCATGGGAGATGGTGCAAATAGTAGGTGCTTAATACATGTTAGTTACTACAAAAGCCTCTTCTAGCCACTGTGTTTACTACCAAGGAAAGGGACCTACAAGGATCTGGTAGGGTCAGAGCCTAGAACCCTTGTCTCTGGGCACAGCCTGCTAGCCTTACCTTTCTCGGTGCTGAGAAGGGCTACCAGCGGGCTGTGACTTACATGGTGAGGCTCAGCTAAGAGCTTTCCATCAGGGTCAGCATGCTTGGGGTTGCTCCTGCAGTTAGGAGTGTCTTAGCATCTGTTTCAGGAAGTGCAGTAAGCAGCTTCCTTCCACTTAGGCCAGCAGGCAGTTCCTCATCAGCACACTGCAGTTAATAGGTGGTATGTGTATTTCGAGGAGGCTGAGGTGAGTAGAGGGGCTACAACGAGTTGGGCACAAGAAAAACATCTGAGTAATGCACCCAAACAATCGGGAGGCTCAAGACTGCTCCCCTCTCTCCTTCTCTCCTTCCCCACACCAGCTGGGGCCTCCTCATTCCTGGTAGTTTTCATCTGGGGATCTCAGCCCCTAAGCCCCGGCCCTGGCAACAGCAGGGACCTTCACTTCTAATTGTGATAATGGCACAAAATGAGCAAGCACTTTTGTCTCTGTTCTGTTGCTTCCTGACCAAAGTCGGTGTGACCCTTCAGTGGGGACCTCCAAAAATTCCCTGGCTCCCAGGAGAGAATAGCAGAGTAGAGGCGAACAAGGGAAAGAGAAGCTATACATAAGAGCCGGACGGGTGGTGGAGCTAGTGCTACTACAGCCCAAATCCAAAGGAGACTCTAGAAATGCCTTTATGTAAGGAGTGCCATCCAAGTAAATGGGTGACTTCCAAGAGTGCCCACACCTACCCCAGGAGCACAACTCCAGTTCCTCTTCAGCCACTCTGAGAGCTAACTAACCCGGCCTCACTGCCCCAAGGGCGGGCTGCAGTGCTAGGCTGAGTGCCTACATCTCAAGGAGACAGAGGGCTTTACGATTTTGAAGCCCAGAAAAGCTGAGCACGAGACCTTCATTGCCTGCCGTAGGCGTTAAGGCTGAAGGAAACCACTGTACTGTCTCAGAAGGCCTAAAATTAGGCTCTTGTCACCCCCAACTAAAGTATGTCTCATCCTGGAAGGAGGTGGTCCCTGACTTAATGACCCATATCTGTAAAATAAGGCCGGATATGTGGATAGCGTGGTGAGGCTCTGAACAGTACATTCAGAGCTCATGTCACATTGAGTGGAAATGCTGGGTGTTCATGTTCCTGAAGATGGGAAACCCCACTGGATTGCGTGGTTCGTAATTACTCATTGTGTGGCAGACCTGTGGCTTACTGTGTGAATAAAAAGTAGCTGCTGGTGGCCGTTATCATGGAGAGTTTGGCACCAGATCAGAAGTGCTGTCCTTTCTCATCTAAATGCCATTCCTATTGTTTAAATCCCGAAACGGAACCTGCTTGCTCTGGGCAGGAGGTCTGGCCTGGTCCATTTGGTCACAGTGGCATCCTTACATTGTCCTGGGCTGGCTGGCTTGTACTGGAGAGTCTACATGACATGTGTTGGTCAGTGTTTTACTAATTGCAAGAATTAGGATGAGCCTTCAAGGTGAAGATGACAAAGACCATGAGCTTTTGCCTGAACCTGCTGGCTGCTCCTCTGTCAGGGCAGTGAGCTAAGCGCTTGATCTGAAGACTGAGAAAGGTCAGCCCTTAGGAAGAAGCAAGGGCATTAGACTGCCACACACACCCCACTCCCTCACCCCT
>NW_026596240.1:1808682-1840408 GCF_907164565.1 Psammomys obesus | reverse complement strand
ATTTGGGTGGTGAGGAGGGAGCCTCCCGAAGCATGCATCTGGGAGTTAGAAGACAGCTTGCAGGAGTTTCTTTCCTCCTTCCACCCTGTGGGTCCTAGGCATGCAGCTCAGACGGTCAGGTTTGGTGCCAAGTGCAAAAATTCACTAAGCCGTCTTACCAGCCTTATGCTAATGGCGTTCTAACGTGTGGGAACTGAGTAGCAGACCAGTTAACTTTGGATTAAATGACTGGAGAAGGGGTGCAGGGGTGAAGGGGCCAGGAGTGTCCGCTCAGCCAGACCCCACTGTCATCCATGACTCACAGAAGATGGAGCTTTGGGGAGGTGCAGCCTGGAGGGGTTCCTATCTGTTGTTCACGGCCTGGAGCAGGTGAAAGAGCATACCCTCTGGGATGGACAGCTGGGCAAGAGCTCCATGTCCCCTGACGATTAGGGGTCATCATTTGCAGACTTGCCTGCTCTTATCTGTAGACAAGCCCTACTCCAATGTCCCATGCAGCTGGAAAAAGGCAGGGATTGCCTTAGCAGTGTGCCAGGTCTGGCAGCATTGTCTGGTTCATTCACACTTGGGGTGGATGTCAGTATGAATGGGCCAGTTAGTTTATGAAGCTGTTCAAAGCAGGAATTTCTTGTCATTGTTTGGTAGTGCTGCTGCGGATGGGGTCATTATGCTAGGTGTCCTTCGCTCAATGGCAAGGGTTTTTATTTTGTCTATTTTCCTTTTTTTTTTTTTTTTTAATGCTATTTGTTTTGTTTTCAAGACAGTGCCTCCCTGTACACGGTGTAGTCCTGGCTGGCCCGGATTCAATCCATAAGCAGACCAGGCTGGCCTCAGACTCTCAGAGATCCGCCTGTCTCTGACTCCCCATCGCAGGGATGAATGGGAAAGGTTTGGCATCTGAATTTTGCCAGGCTAGCCGTCAGCTCCCTGGGTGAAGCCCCCTGCATCCGTTTTAGGTCAAGATTAGTCTGCCCTTCATTGGAGGCCTCAAAGTTGGTTTCATAGCAGATAAATGTTCCCCTCAAGTCTCATTTGCAATTAATGTGCACCTTCTCTGAAGGAAGAGTTTGCCTGGCCAAGGTAAATGGAGCGCCCCAACCCACACTTAATGAGTTTTGCCTGTGTAAACCGTATTAATTGTGGTTGTTGCTTTTTAATTGTCCTTAAGTTGTGCACTAACTGCCCTAGGGCAGGAGATCTGGTTTCTGCTTACACTGTAGGCCTCTAGTCCCACTGCTCTACCCAGGAGTTTTGTCAGCCTTCACTTGAACTCTGCTCCTCACTCCCTTCGAATGGTATCAGCACTGGGACTAGACCAGGAAAAATAGGAGTGGAGGTGTTGAGAGGTTCCCCTCAAGGGTTCCTCACACCGAGGGTGTGTCCTCACTTGTGTCCTGAAGATTAGCAGTCCAGGAGAGGCATTTCGGGTGATCACCGTGCCCTTTCTCCAGCAGGTAGAAACCCTCACTTTGCCAAGAGGGCAACGCGTGTCAGCTTGTTAGAGACTAAGGAGGTGGCTTCTGCTCAAACCCCTGCACAAGACAAGCTCCTCTGGGACCCCCTAGTGAGGACAGTCACAGTGGAGTCACAGATGCCAGGTCTTCCTGCTGCATGGCTCCGTGTGGAGTGGCAGGAGGAGAAAATGGCACTGACCTGTGGCTTTGTGCCACTGGATCCCTTGGGAGCAGCCTGGCAGAGTGGGCCTAGTGTTCCAGGCTGTCCCTTTCCAGACTTTAGGCTCCTCCTAGTCCAACACTCCCCAGGTTAGCTGTGGGACAGGGTTCTGTGTTTATAGACATGAGTTTGGGAGCATCCCCCAATTACCCCCCCCAAAAAAAAACACACACACAAGCACACTCCTTCACCCCAGTTCCACAGAGGGCAGGTGCCTGGAACCGGCAATGAGCCGATTGTGGTGATCCTTGTGTCTGGAGTTCTGAAGGAGCCCCTGCACCTTTGTTAATGGTCACTGTATAGTGATTGACTGGACCTAGTGTCTGGAGCTTTTGTCTGAGTCCCTTGCATCGCTCCCTGGGGACCATTGTCTGGGTTGGTGGGTGTTAATCCGCAGCCTCTGAGAAGCTGCCTGGCAAATGGGAGGTTAATGTGCAAACAGCAGGGAGTGTTGTCAGTGTGTGGGGCTGGACAGCAAGTAGGAGGGAAATAGTTAAAAATCCTATTCAAGGCCCGGAGGGGAGGAGGGGTGGGCGAGGGAGCAGGCCCGGCCTTGTGTTAATCTTACTGGAATGTAACCAGTTCGGGCAGTTTCTGGCTTCAGTATAGCCCTGTTGCTCAGGGCCCCAGCGCCTCTTCTCTGCCTCCTAACCCTCTCAAAGGCCATCAATAGCATCTTAAAGGAGCCCAACTCCAACACCATTAGGCTGCTAAAACCAGGAGAACCCTGCAACCCTCACCACAGAGGAAGCTTGAAGAAGTGGTTGTTTGGAGGGACCGGAGGGGGGAGCAGAGAGGATGTTCAGAGAAAAAGCCCCCAAACCTGTTTGGTCATTCTTGCATAGCTGCCTGGAGGCCTGGGAATGGGAGCCTAGGGGAAAGAGCCGCTTCTGGACACTAACAGCTAACAGTGCAGCCTGTGTGTGTGTCAGTGGGTAGGGGGCCCGCTGCTGGCGGGGGTCAGCTCACAAGTTCTGTTTTACTGTTTTCCCAGGAGAGTGTGTTCACGTCTGCTGCTGTTTACAGTTGAACTCTAAAAAGTCTTGTATTGGTTTGGGCCGTGCTCCACCATACCTACATATTAAAAATCCATTGGGCTGTACACAGAATTTGTGAGCATTGCTCAGACAGCTGCTGTTCCTTTGGGGGATGTGAGGAAGTAAATTTTATGCTGTAGGTTCCAGCATTGGCTGTGTAGTCAGGAGAACCTGCATACAGTCCCCAGAACACATGCTGAAAAGCTGAGTAGAGTCTGAAGATGATGACTAAGCGCCCTGGCTTCACTTGAGGACTCAAGTTCAGATCCCAGCACCCAGGTCAAAACTGAACATGCAGGTGCTACCGGGTTTGTCCCGGAGATGGGGTGGGCAGAGCCAGGATAGCTGAAGCTCGCTGGCTGACAGCCTACCTCCAGGCTCAGAGTGATGCTTTCTGAAAAGAGTAGAGTATAGAGAGATAGAGCGGGGCATCTTCCTCTGGATTCCGTAAGAACACACGCACACACACACGTGCGTGCACACACCTGCACATATATCACGCTCACCTACAGTACACAGTCCCAAGTGAGGTCCTTACAGTCCCAGCACTAGGGAAAGGGAGACCGATGCACCCGAATCCCGCTGCCAGACAGCCTAGCCTGAGGTGAGCCTTGACTGAGGTGAGCCTCAGTCAAATGAGAGAACCTGTCTCACAAACAACGTGGAGGACTCGAGGACTCTCAAGGTGGCTCATTGGTTAAGAGCACCTGCTACTCTTTCAGAGGACCCTGGTTCTGTTTCTGCCATCAATATCAGGCAGCTTACAACCGTAACTCCAGTTTCTGGGAATATGATGCCCTCTTCTGGCTCCTGTAGGCACCAGACTCACATATACATGTATGAACATGCATGCAGCAAACACACACATGCGCCTCCTTCACCACCACCCCACCCCTGCCAAAAAAAAGGCAAAGTGGACAATGCCTGAGAAATGACACTTGAAGCTGAGCGCTAGCCCCAAGTGTAGGTGCACACAAATACCTTTTGTTTTTGTTTTAAAGAAATAAATTGATGCCAATACTCTGGGGGTGGTGGGAGATAAATCTCTGAGTTTGAGGCCAGCCTGGTCTACATAGCAAGTTCTAGGCCAGCCAGGGCTACGTGGTGAAACCCTCTCTCTCCCTCCACCCCCCCTCTCCAAAACAAACAAGAATGAAAGACACCCTTAAAACCTTCATCCCTAACTTTGAATGCCTTTCCTGGCTAGCCCAGCAACAGGGAATGGGCCACACGGCTATCATGGAGTGTTTGCGTCCCAGAGGCCGCTCTGCTATTGGGAAACAGGAGGAAGTTGCACAGCAGCCAAACCCCGGGGCTTCCTCACCCCAGGCCACCAATTTGCTCACAAAATTTAAAGGAAGCATCGAAAGTAGCAACTCTGGAAAGGTCTCCAAGCCTCTATTTGGCATAAGGTCATCTTCCCAGCTCACAGAGAGCCACAGGCCGTGTGCAGCTGTTGAGCTGCTGTCCCGACACCCCACCTAGCTGTGTAGCCATCAGGGCAGCCTAGCTCCTGGCCATGGGTTCTGAACTGCGTGGGACACCACCCTGAGTTCAATGTACTGAATTTTATTTCCTTCTCACTTTCATTTCCCCCCCATGATTTTCCATGATTCAGGATTGGGAAATGATTTTCCTCTGAGTATTTTTAGGCCACAACTTGTAGCATCTGACATTTAAAATCCTGGCTCTACCGTAACCATATCTAGCTGTGTGGCCTTAGATGAATTAAAATTTCTGCAATCTCCATTTCCTCGTGTGAGGTAATAGGAGTAGTGGTTATATTAAGCTCACTGGGTGAAGGGAGGGCTAAGTGCAAACTGTTCTGATGTATTTGTTACCTGGGTTACAGAGTCCGTCGTCATCCTAATGGGAACCATACAGCACAATATGCCCCATGGTTCAGCACACTGAACCCCTCCCTGAGTGCAGCGTCACCCCTAGACTTAAGTATCAGGGCCCACACTGTAGGAGTCTGTTCTCCCATTAGAAAGCTCTATTTGGGCCCCTCCTGGCACTGCCTTCCCCGCTGAGCAGCTGTGATGTCCCTGGCGCACAGGTAGGAGCAGGGATGAGGGAGACAGAAGATGCTGCTGGACCAGGCTCGGTACTGTCACCACCACACCTCAGGTAGAAATGAAAAGTCCAGGATGTTCTATATTTGGACCTGTCTTTTTGTATCAATGGGAGGTTTGTTAACTAGGCTTGCAGTGAACATATTCAACAGCTTGTTGGCTTGAGTTATGACTTTTGAGTATGTAAGTATGTGGACATGTCTCTAATCCTATAGACACTAGTGTGGGCCTTGCCTCTGTGTCCCTCCTCCCCAACGGGTGCCCATCTTGACCTCTGAGGCCAATGCCAGTTTTAATGATTGCCTTCAAAACTGTATTTAGGAAAACAATGCCGTGGATCTTTTGAACTGCTCTGAATGTTACTCATTGATATTGGCTCTAAGGCTGGGGAGAAAGCTCAGACTATATAGCGTTGCCACGCAAACATGAACCCCTGAGTTTGTGCCACAGAACCAATGTGAAAAAAGGGGGGTGCATGGTGACAGATGCCTGGTATCCCAGCAGGGGAAGGTAGGGTCCCTGCAACCTCTCAGCCAGTCAGTTAGGCCTACTCTGTGAACCCCAGGTTTAGTGAGAGACTTTGTCTCAGAAAACAAAGTGGACAGCTCCTGGCTACCAACAGCCAAGGATGCCCTCTGCCCTCCACACACAGATTTACACATGGACATGCACCCTCCATCAAAAAGGGGCGGGGGGAACAGCAACAACAAAGAAAAAAAAAATACATTGAGTGTGTGTGAGTTGTTACCTGGATTCAAAGTCTATCTCAAACCTCGTCACCCACTCCAACTCTCAATGACATTTACAGCTTGGGACATAGGCTTTGTCCTCCCTTATTAGATGAAGGCCACCTGCCTAGTCATATTGTCCTCCTGCCTTCCTCAGTACCCCCTTCCAATGCTCCAGCACAGTGGGTGTGCCATGAATATTTGTGGAATGACAGGCAAGCCTATCGCAAACTCATCCATGTTCCTCTGGCCTGTGTTGATTTTCTAAAACTGCCCTGTCGGTAATACGCCCACTCCTCTGAGTAAACAGATTCAGACCCTCAAGAAAATCAGGCAGCCAGCCCTTAACAAGCCAATAAAGCCGGCCTTCATTTTGATTATCTTTGGGCTAGGTTTGCTTGGGAATTTGTATCTGTAGAAAAAATCTGAGAGTTCACCGCTGTGAGGCAAATATTTTGCATTCATTTATTCTTTCAGTGGTTTGGCCCCATAAAGCAGCGGGCTGTCCTGAGGGGAGAGCTGCCTGAAAGAATCCAAGTTTGTCTTTAGTGGTAGAAATTAAACAACTTCTCCAGGCCGTGCCCTCAAACTTCAGCCCCATTTACTATTGAAAATTGTGTCTCAAGGGGTACAGAGAGGCGTGGGATAATAGAGACTGAAAAATGTTTGAGATTTGCACATTTTGTTTTCCTTTTCCCTTGGAGAATAATCTTTTGGGAAAAACTTGGATAGAGACCCTTAGAACCATACAATTTTTTTAAAAGTTCATTTCAAGCCCCAAGTCAGAGCTTGATTCATTTTGTGAACAATGGACAGAGAACTGCCAGCGTAGAGTCCAAGAGACAAGGATGCTGAGTGAGCTGAAGGGACAGGAGGGCAGGGTCAGCTGAGTGTCCCCGGCACTTCCCAGCCATTCTGGAAGCCTTCAGATCTTGGTGGCTGAAGCAGCAGGCACTGTGCAGGTGTCTCAAAGAAAGTCTCTGGAAACTTCCAAGAGATGTCCATTTTCCCTGAGAGGAAATTACAAGACTGTCTCATTCCTCCCTCTCCAAGAATACAAGTTCCAGCCACACCTGGGACTAAGGCATGCTTGGAGGTCGGGCCCTGCAAGCTGCCCTCACTCACTCAGACCAGCTGCCCCAGCCGTAACGTGGCAATACCATGATACGCATTGCTGATGGGGGGGGGGGGGGGAGACACCATCAGTAAAGTGCTGGCTTTGCAAGCATGAGGACCCGAGCTCTTGCCCTCGCACCTGTAATCTCCGCACGGGGGCTGGCGGGGCTGGCAGTGTGGAGATAAGAAGGAAGTGCAGCCCAATTGATGATCTGTGTTCACTGAGACAACCTCTCTCAAAAACCAAGGTGGCAGGCAGAGTTGCCGCTGCCTTCATTTTTTTTATGTGCGCTTGGATGTTCTGTTTGCCCTGTATGTCTGTGTCCACATGCATACCTGACCTGAAGAAGGTGTTAGGTCCTCTGAAACTGGAGCCACAGGCAGGTATGAGCCACTATGTGGGCGCTGGAAACCAAACCTGAGTTCTCTGGAAGAGCAGATGGGGCCCTTCTCTCCAGACCTAATGAACTAGAATTTAAACAAAAGAGAAACTGATCTTTTAAATTCATCGTCTAAAGAGCCTCTGTGGCTAGGCATACTGACACTTGTCTTTAATAACAGAAGTAGGGGCAGACAGATCTCTGGGAGATTGGGGCCAACCTAGTCTTCATCATTTGTTCCATGCCAGCCTGGACTACATAGTGAGACCCTGTCTCTAGACAAACACACTTCTTGGTGGGTTGGGGTGAGGCCTGGCCATTTGTTGACACCCATGTAAAAGATGTTTGAGTGATCGTAACGATCATGTGTTAAGGATTGTGAGCAGCTCTAGCTGTCCCGTGCCTTCAGGAAGCTCGGTGTGGGCCCTTCTGGGTCATATCAGAGGCATGCCATCACTGTCAACGTGGTGCTCAACTCTCCTGCGAGGAGGGGCCTCTAGGATCTTGGTACCAGGGCTAAGTATTGGCCCTCTTCAACACTGCATCTGCTCATGACCGAAGCCTTGCGCACCTTCTCTGAGATCCATAACCTTTGTGCCATTTCTAATTAGCGTTCTCTTTGGAGTAGCTGAAACAGATGCTCAAGCATTAGTGGCGTTAGCGACCGCTTCCAGAATAGCTGCCTCAATATGTAGCATTTCAAAGCTCAAGCTATCAAAATTATTTCCAATGAGAGTACTAGGGTATTTTAAGTTCCTACAGCCCACCATACGAATAAACTATAACAGAAAGCTTCAGGCCTGTATCTGGGGATGTCTGATTTCTATCAGTGTTCGTCACACAGGCCAAACCTCATGTGTGCCCCGTGGAGGCGAACAACTTTAATCCCAGCACTTGGGAGGTAGAGGCAGGAGGCTCTCTGAGTTAAAGACCAGCCTTCTTGTCTACATAGTTAGTTCTGGAAGAGTCAGAGCTGTGTAGCAAGTCTTCCCCCCCCACCCCCCACCCCCCAAAAAAGGAACAGAGACGGCATTTTGGGTGGAGTTGTGATTCTGAAGCGCATGCGCTCTGGCTGTAGGCAGCCGACTTGCTGAAGCTCCACTGTCAGCAGTTCCCTAGCTGTTGAAGTGGAAGAGTGCTCCGTGGAGGGGGTGCTATGTTCTGCCAGCACCTGTGTAGCCTAACAGAGGAGGTTTTCAGGACAGGAAGGCAAGCTTTAACTATAACCCAAAGCCAGCCTCAGCCACGAGAGTAGTGGAAGTAGATGTTGTCACAGCCAAAAAGAACAGGATGTAGACTTAGGGCTTCCTCTCCCAAGGAATCCCCTGGAGTCCCTGGGGCTCTGACAAGCCAAGTGGAATAAAGGAGAAAGCGCCTGCAGTGTGCAGAGACCGCCAGCTTGAAAGAAAGAACTTCTGGACCAAGGGAAAGGAGGAGGTGGTTCCCAGTGTCTCATTAAGGACTTGTTAAAGATCAAAGTTTGGAGTCTCCCAGGAAGACTTGCGACCAGGATGTTGCCAAAAAGAAAGAGATCTAGCCACCTGGAAGAATGACCCATTATCTAATTAGGGACTCCTGAGAACCACAGGATCTCCTGAGAAATCTGCAAGGAATCGGAGAGCAGACGTATGAGGTTGGTGCCCATGCCACCTCAGAGTAAGTCCTGCATCTGATCACTGTGGGACACTGTGCAGAGACTGCCGGAGCAGCTATACAAGGGGAGGTGTAGAGAACGGTGCTCAAGCCAGCTGCCGCTGTGGCTTCACATGCCCTGCGCTCTCCCAAAGCCAGTGCATGGAACCCTGTAATAACAGACATGCCTCCCGCTGATACAAGAAGGGCTGTGTGTGTGTGTGTGTGTGTGTGTGTGTGTGTGTGTGTGTGTGTGTGGTGATGATGGTGGTGGTGGTGATGACGACGACATGCCTTCCCAATGAATTGTGAGAGTCATGGTCCTTCCTGAGGCCACCACTTCCCCTTGGCCAGGTGACCAAATAACATATAGGACTTGGAGTGGCGTTGCATCGTTGGAAAATGCATGCATTCTTTTGACAAGTCTCACAGCATAGGTAAGGAAAGCTCTGTGCAGAGAGACTTGGGGATGGGCAGAACAAGGTTCAAGAATGTTGCTGGTTAGGTAGCTGAAGACAGGATGAGTAGGCCCGTAGGTGGGCACTCTCCTGCAGCAGCAGAGAATTAAACAGAGCTTTTCTCAGCATGGTGGCACAATCAGTAGTAGGAAGGACAGAGTGACTTGGCCAAGACCTCCAGGAGATGGCTAGCAAGGAATCTTATCAAGAATTTCAGGGTGACAATCCAGAGTTAGAGTGACAGGACTCTCTCAGGTGAAGGTGAGGCTCAGAGGAAAGGAGCCAACATTTGTGCAGTAGTCAGGGTGGCCTTGAATCCTTGGTTTATTGGACATTACGAAACTGGCTCAATGCTGGCTTTTGATGTGTCTGTGGGATGGAGCTGCTTGTGGCCAGGCGCAGAGGAAGCAACCAGAATCTAGGAGAGATGCCAGGACCATCTATTGTTACATGATTTGAGAAACACAACAAA
Organism: Psammomys obesus; assembly: GCF_907164565.1. Classification (NCBI taxonomy): domain Eukaryota; kingdom Metazoa; phylum Chordata; class Mammalia; order Rodentia; family Muridae; genus Psammomys; species Psammomys obesus. Next base: position 1,830,836 of record NW_026596240.1, on the reverse strand, counting down.
CATCTGCCCATCCCAGATAGGACAGAACGACAAACCAAGGAAGGCCCCCATCCAGGCGCGGTGTGGTGAGCCAGCGGGCTTATTAAAGCTGGTGTGGCTGACTCTAGACAGTGGTATCACTGAAAAACCCACCCCAGCATGAGCAATGCTCATTAAAGCTTTCTCTCCAGCTTCTCTGCCCGACCCGCAGGGGTCAGTTCTCTTCTACCATGTGGGTCCTAGGGATCATACCCAGGTTATCAGTGTTGCTGGCAAGTGCCTTTATATGCTGAGCCATTTTGGTGGCAGTGTTTGCTTTTGTAAAGAGTTCAGCAGGGGAAATGGCAGCCACACAGCAGCATTGCGACTGGCCAAGAGCACCCAGTATACTTTGAACTTAAAACTTCTTCTGGAAAATGGAAATTAAGGAGGAAGAACTCAATGATCCATTTGACGATGGCTTCCAGTTTATTTAATTCAGCATGCATTTGTGTAGCTGACCGAACACCCCTGACAATGACTTGGTGTGGCGGGCATTACATGGAACATGGAAAATCAAAGTGGATCAGATGAAAAATTTGACCAGTGAACTTCAAACCTCCAGTGTAGTGCTAATGGAGGTGTCACCTAAGTCAGTCAATTGCACTTCAAAGTTGGCAACTGGGAACTGTAGCCCCATGGAGGGAGTGGCAGAGATGTAATCCCTGTGGACAAACAGATGTGATACCTGAACAAGACCTGGTCCCTTCTCAGTCTTGGTCACAAATTGCTGCTTATGCATCCGGCTCCATACCGAGTGTGCATAGAGCTGCTGGCCTACCAGGTGCACTCAGAATCACTCAGGAAGTGACGTGAAATCCGAGAGGTGCTTTTTAGAGTGTATTCAGAAATGTACCCTCCTCACTGAGCCAGGATGCCTAGAATTCCATAAAGACCAAGCCCTGGATTTGGCTGGAGAGCTTGGAAGAGGCCCTGCATCCCTTCTCTGGATCCAGAAATAAAGTGGAATGTGTTGACACTGTTAGGAATGTTCAAGAAATATTGGTTTTGATGGTCTTGTCTAGTGTGCCACCAGGAATCCCACTGTGGCTATACGCTGCCTAATCTTCAGAGTTTATTTATAAGATCCTGTGAGGGCTGCTCTGGGGCTATGGATTTTCCACATGCACCAGAAACTTCCACCCTGAGCCTTCTAAGGGATCCGTTGCAGATAAATATTCTAGGAAGGTGCCGGCAGGTAAAGACCACAGTAGCTGGTATACCGTAGCCCCGAAAGATGCCTGGTGGCTGGCTGCGTGCTTGCTCCAGGGATAAAAGAACAGGAGAAGCTGAGTATGGGACTCAGCCAAGGGGCCATTCGTAGCTCAGTGGTAGGAGACATGCGGAGAGTGCACGAGGCCCAGCAGAAAGAAGAGCAGAGCTTTAAAGGACTAGATTCTTCAGGCAATCTTTAAAAACTGAAGCCCGAGCAGTAGATAAGAACTGCACTGTTGTAGAGGGGTGCATTGGGGGCGGCGCTGACCTCACACTGACATCACTTGGAGAGCAACTGCATGAGGCAGAAGGTTAGGGTCCCACCCTGGGACAGTTGGGTGGCAGAGGAGGAGGATTGGGAGTCAGTGGATTCATAGCTCCCCCAGACAGCCCTCATGCCAGGGAGGATTGAGGACCAACAAACTGACCCTGCTCTACAGCGTTTCTTCCTGTCTGTACACATAGCTCTTCCATTCACATAAAAAGATGTCTGCTTTACAAAAGTGAATTCCTTACTTGCTTGGTGTCCTGCTTTTTTTCCCTTGAGAGTATCTAGTACCTTTGCATGTCTATAAAAATGATCCGTAAATTCAAATAACATTGTAGCAAATATCATTGTAGCATGAGGTATTTAATATCTTTCAGCTCTTATAAACGGCTCCAGTGAGCATTCTTGCAGCTGTATTTTGCTCGCATCCTTAATTATTTCCTTAGGATACATTCCTTGAGGTGGTGCGCCTTTGGAAGACTCGATACATGCCTCCAAATTGCACAAGAAAAGGCTTACTAATTTATTCTCCCACCAACAGGGCATCAAGAAAAGTGCCCATGGTAATTAAAGAGGAATTTTTTAAAAAGGACCTTGCCAGCTTGACAGACTAAAAGTAGTTAACTCATTACTGAATTCATAGCTTCTTTATCTCAGATTCTGCAAACAAATGGGAACGGAGCCTAGGGATTTTTCCAGATGGCTTGGTCCAGAACGTCTCTGTCTCACAGAGCAGGTTTGGTGATCTGGGGCTTTTGTTCCCCATAGTCAATTAGCTAGCATGCTCCCAGTGGGTACTCAGGCACCACCAGGGGGCAGTGTGGAGCTGTTGCGCATACTGAGACTACCTTCTGGTTTAGCCATAAGAAAAATTTGAATGACACAATTATTCTTTTGTTGAGTGTTTTATGACTTCTGCAGATTGGCGCTCATAATATTGATTTGCCTGCATTAGGAGTTCATCCTCCTCCGATTGTTTTTATGTTCGCCCTCGTGGTTCTGGAAAACATCATGGTCCATCACAGCTCTCCCACATGGCTCTTGGGCTATGGCTCAAGCCCAGGACACCTGGGTTGTTCGTTCTAATTTCACTTAGGCGAGAGGCCTCTGTGACCGTGGTGGGATGGCTCACTCCTTTGGTCTGAGCACAGCCAGGACAGGCTTCAGGAGTGATGGCGCACATTGCTGTCTTCTAGCACCAGTATTCTAAAGAGTCAAAGGTGTGGTCTTTGGTGAAATAGGACTTTGGGCTTAGTTACTCAGCTTTCTGTGCCATGGTCCTTTTTTCATTAAGCGGGGGGGATAAGTGCCATCTCCTAAGGTGTGAGGATGAAGTGATATAACACATGAAAATAGCTTGGGAGTTTGCAGGTGTCTTCTTTAAAGAAATCCAGATCCCTTTTGTTTTGGGTTCTTTTCTCTTTTAATTTATGAGTCTGTGTATGTGTGAGCTTGTCTGTGTGAATATCACAAGCTTCCAGGTGTCCTCCAGAAGAGGGTGTCAGAGCCCACTAGAACTGGGAGGACAGGCAGTCCTGGGGTGCTCCATATGAGTGCTAGGACGCGAAACTGGTGCAAGCGTAGCAAGCACTCTCCCTCCCTTAGGGCGGGGTCTCTCTGGGTAGCCCTGGCTGTCCTGGAACTCTCTCCGTAGACCACGCTGGCCTCGAACTCAGAGACTCATCTGCCTCTGCCTCTTGAGTGCTGGGATTAAAGGCATGCAACATCACCTCCCTGCCAAGTAGCAAGAGCTCTTAACTACTAAGCCATCTCTTGTGCCCTGCCCTTTGCTTTTGCACACTTATTTGCTTACCTAGAATGACATTGTTATCAGAACATGAATTTTAAACATGCTGTGTTCCAGGGTCAGGTAGAACAGCTCCGGCACCACAGCCCCCAGCGGCAGAGTCATGATAGACATTGGTCCCTTGCCATTTCAGTGGGGCAGCTCTCAGGCTCTAGATACCAGCATCCACAGATGCTCAAATCCCTGATTGAAACAATGTAGCGCTGAACCGGGCAAACGGCTCAGTAGAGTGCCGGCCTCCAAACCTGACAACCTGAGGAGTGCGGATGCCCAGGACCCACACAGTCTAAGCATTTGTAATCACAGCACACCCCGTCGAGATGGGAGGGAGAGAACAGGGGTCGCCAGAGCTTGCAGGCCAGTTAACCTGATGCACACAGCAGTCGACAAGAGAGACCTGGCTTCATTCTCCACCTGTGCCCCATGACACGTGTGTGGCTGCAGTCCAACACACACTAATTAATTAATTAATCAATAACTCGGCATCTGTATAACCTCGGCACATCCTTCCCTATACTTTAAATTATTTGCAGGTTACTTTAAATCCATAGCATAGGTGCTCTGTAAACAGTATACAAACTATGTAGGAAAATAAAAATATTTGGGGACAGATATCATGCCATTAACTCTAGATTGCTGTGGTTTGAACCAGAGCCTTACATGTACTAGGCAAAAACTCTACCACTGAGCTATATCCCATATAGCCCAGGCTAGCCGTAAACTCATGAGCTTACTGGCTTTTCCCAAATTCTGAGACTAAAGGTATGCACCACAGTTTCTGCCTCAATAAATGGTGTTTGTTGGTTTTGTTTGTTTGTTTGTTTGTTTGTATTGAGACAGGGGCTAGCCTAGAAGCCACTATATAGACCAGGCTGACCTCAGATTCACAGAAAGCCCCTTCCTCTGCCTAAATGCTGGGATTAAAAGTGTATACCACCACACCCAGACCCTCAGTAAATGTTTAATGGAGTCTTAACTCAGCTGGTCTGTGGACTATTGATCATGAAGCCACCCATTCCCCCAGTTTCACTGCTTTCACTGGGGACCAAGCAGATGAGGGCAACCCCCGAACAGCCACTGAGTGCTTTCGGGTGCATTTTACCTAGGCTGACGGAAACCATTCCAGGAAGGACTACTTAACGCCTCTCATTCAGTTACTCCTAAAATGCCCTCCTCTGGTCACCAGGCACTTATCACCAACAATGTGCTGTGTCAAGTGCTGTGGTAAGCAGAGCACACACGAGCTTCCTGTCCCCAAGAAGCTCAGAGAGGAAAAGAGAAGAAATGCAGCCCAGGAGGGAGAGAACACTAGGAACTCGTCTCAAGGTCATCATGGAAAGATGCTTCAGCAGCCAAAGGACAGGACTTCCTGGTGCACTAATGATAAAGAGTGAGGAGGCCAGTGGAGGGTAAGGTGTCTGCTGCTTTGACCTAGTGAACACAAGAGGAGGATGGCTTGGCGAGAGGCAATTATGTGCAGACTCAGGCTCACGTGCGGAGCTTCCTTCATGGTTAAGGTTATACTTACGAAGAATGTCTGCAGCCCCTGGCTCCAAATGTCACTTATTTGTATGATCTTGTCTACTCACCACCTATACTATTTACTCACCAAAAATGGGGGAGCTGGGTGTGCTGGTGGTGCATACCTGTAATATCCCAGGTCTCAGGAGGTGAAGGTAGGATTGCAAGTTCAAGGCCAGCCTGGGCTACATAGCGAAGTCCCACATTGGTCCACATGACTCTGACCACCTTATCTCTACACAAAGGGGCGTGTGTGTGTGTGTGTGTGCGTGCATGGTATGATGATGGGAGTTTAATTGCCAAGACTTACACGGTGAGAGGAAAGAATTTCCACGGTGTTGTGATGACGGCATGAACACTGTGGCGCATGTATGCGCACATATACAATGAAATGTAATTTAATGTGCTTTGTCAGCGTGTGCACAGCCTGCCCTCTGTGCCCGGTGCCCTTAGAACCAGAACAGGGTGCTGGGTCCCTGGAACTGGAGTTACAAATGTTGTGAGCTGCCATGTAGGCACTGGGAAGCGAACATGAATTTTGTGAGGGCAAATGCTCTTAGCCACCGAACCATCTCCCCAGTCCTTGAACATTTTTAAGTTTTCTTTACATTACTTTATTTTGTGTGCATGGGTGTTTTGCCTGCATGTGTGTCTGTACACCAGTGAGTGCCTGGTATCCATGAAGCCAGACCTGTGTGGGTGCTGGGAATTGAACCTGTGTCCTTTAGAAAAGCAGCCAGTGCGCTTAATCACGGAGCCATCTCTCCAGTTCCCCTAAGTTTTTCTAATTAAAATCATTCATATACGTGTGTGTGTGTGTGTGTGTGTGTGTGTGTGTGTGTGTGTGTGTATGGAACTTCATTATAAGTGACAGTGCCCTGGATTTTAAAATTTTAGAATGCGTACATATATACTTTAGAAATTATTTTGACGTTTGTTTTGTTTGCTAATTAACCCAGATCCTTGGGTCCACTGGGCACTTTGATGCCTTTTAGAATAAGCACCCTAGGTTCTCACTGAGAAGAGCATTCATTTTATGCAGTGAGGAGGCAATGGTGTAGGTGGATGCAGTCCACACCGAGTCTGACTGACAGTATGGCCTCCATCGGTGTTCATTTCTTAGCGGCCCTCACTTCCTGTGTCCTCCCTCTGGATGAACGCAGGACCATTTTGTCCTTCCCTGATAGTGTGGGAGCTATTTGTGAGCAATGAACACAGGGGTCATGAGCCTGTGGAGAGGCCACAGTGTTTTCTCATTTGTGGGAATCAAAGACCTCTGCTGGGACTGCTAGCCCTGGGCACCCAGGGCCGCTGACTTTGGGCAGGCCTTTCAGACAGCTCTGAGGAGCCCTATGTGCTCTGGGAGCCAGCCCTCTGCTCCCTAGCTGTTCTTTTGTGTTGTGTGTTTTACTGGCCCCAGATAACCACTTCCTGTTCCCTATTGATTCTACACAGACCCTGCTTCCTTTCTGCTCAATACCTGGGACATTTTCCAGCTCTTCCTCCCACAAGGGAAAATCCATAAACTTCAGAATTCTCAGGCCTGCTTTTGGTCACTGGGCTCTGCACATTAAGACTGTTTTTTGCCACTCAATGGCCTTCTCTGTGAACCCTTGCCACCTTCCAAAAATGTTCCCAATCATGCCAGTCAGGAGAGAAAGGTTTGTCTGGCCTGGATCCTGACCCCACTTCTTTCCAACTAGAATATTTGTTATCTACTATCAGTCCTAAGTCAGAGAAAATAAGTATGGTAGCACCTCACAGTGATTTTCACCCCCTGTTGGAAGCCAGATGGTATATTATGCTGAGCACTTTGAGCCCACACCAGACAAAACCAGGAAGTATTTGGTAATCTACTAGCAATGTCTAGCATGGACATGGAAAGGGGTTTACCATACCTATGCCCCATGCACAGTGTTCCAAGATTGCAGGATTAGACTGACACTTGTAGAAAGCTAGAAAGCAACAATAAGGTCCTGTATCCACTTCCTGTATCACAGTTAGCAGTGAGGTTACAAAAGCCTACCATCACACCTGGCTTCTATTGAGTTTCCTGGATCAAACTCAAGTCATCAGGCTTTTGTTTAACTAGTGATTTTTACTCCTAAACCACCACCAGGACCATTTGTTTAGTTGCATAGCTTAGAAAGTATTTTAAAAGCTGGACTGACAGATGTGGGCTGGGGACAGAAACGGTGGTGACACCATGGACCTCTCAGGCTGTACCCACCACCCTGCTCCTTGGTAGTGGCATTTAGCCCACCTAAGGAAAGGGTCCTGCTGCTGCCTCTCACAGCCCCTTTACCTGCTCCCTTCAGAGCGCGTTGCTTAAGCTAGAAGTGTGGCCCAGTGGGTAGAGTGCTTTCCCAGCATGCACACAGCCAAGCACCCCATAATCAAGGCCCCGTCTCACATGGCTGTAATCCCTGGGAGGCAGAGGGAAGAGGATCAGGAATGTAAAGCAACCCTCGGCTAAAAGCAAATTTAAGGTCAGTCTGGAATGTCCAAGATTCTGCTGAGAGAGTAGGGGGTTGGAGAGTGGGCGGTGGGGCAAGAGAGAGAGACTGAAGAGATGGCCCAAGGCTTAAGAGAAGGTATCGTTTGTGCAGAATTCAGTCCCCAGCACCCACACTGAGCCACTCAACACCCTGTAGCTCCCACATGGGAGGCCCAGTGTCCCACTATCTGACCTCTGCAGACATTGGCATTCACAGACACATACCCACACTGAGACTCACGTGCAAGCACATAATTAAAAATAAACCTTTAAGAAGAAACAAAACTGACAGGTTGCTACTCCACTGCAGGCCGAAGGCTACTGCAGTGGCCTGGCCCCAGACAGGCACCCTTTCACAAGTGTCGAGAACCCAGAGACCTCATTGCCAGTGGGAAGCAGCAAAGATGCTGAGGTAGAATGTGAGGTTTCTGGTTGAGAAAAGTAAAGGCACACGTCTGGGGGTGAAGATGCTTGGTCTAAGATTACTTTCAATAGCTTTGTTTCTGCTGCTACCATGTAGTACACACATGTACCTTGCTTAGGAAAAAGGGAAGCGAAGCAAAGTACAAAAGCATGCTTTAACCCCAGCACTGGGGAAGCTGAGGCAGGCAGATCTCTGTGAGTTCAAGGCCAGCCTGTTCTACAGAGTGAGTTCTAGGACAGCCAGGGCCACACAAGTCTCTTTTTTGGGAATTGAGAGAGAGAGATTGAAATATCAGTTCAGCACTATTTTTCCTTAGAGTTTGGCAAGGATCGGAACATGTGTGGCTGGGTGTACGGTGAAGAACACTCTTCTATTATGTTGCTGAGTGGTGCTGCGTTCTCTAAAGTCTTACTAGCTCTACATGCACATACACTGATCTAGTCACGACTAGAAACATGTCCTGTGACCCCTGTATTTACACAGGGGCCTCATGATGTGTGGAAGTCAGGGGCTGTTCTCTGTAGGAAAGGAGCACGAACAGGCTGACGAGTCTGCGGGCCCTGAGTATGAAGTATGGCACTTTAACAGTTGACCAGCAAGAGGCTGTCCATCTCAGCCAGCCAGCTGGGTAGCAACAGATATGCACCCAGTTCTCTACTGTGTGACTAGAAGAACAAGGCAAGGGCCATATGTGAAAGCAGGAGACCAGGGCTGAAGGTGCAGGGTGGGAGCCAGCAAGTGGGCTTTACATCCAGGGGACCAAGGCAGCTAGCCTCAACTGAGGGAAGAAGTACTGTTGGCAAAGTCCTCCATTAGGAACAAAGTCTAGGCCTTGGGGAGAGCTGGTGTTAAGGGTCGGCATGAGGAAAGAGAAGGATCAGCGCTGAAAACTGGGTCTTATGTGTGCTTCTCAGTGGCACTTTCAAGTACTGGCTGCAAAAATTCCTCCGGTCCAGAAGCCCAAGGTCAAAGCCAGGCAAAGGCAGTTTAGACCCAGAGAACCGCAGACTACTAAATGAGGCCTTGGAAGCAGTTTAACAGTGGCCTTGCCTGGTTCATGCATTCACTCATCTTTTGAAACAGAGTCTCAGTATATAACTCTGGCTTTAAATTTGAGTACTTCATGCAATCCATACTGTGTGCTACCACACCCAACTGGCCTTTCTAGGCCTAGGGCTTTGCTCCAAGGGTTCCCTTGGTTCCCTGGTGGAGGCCATCAGACTATGTAAGGAGTTTTCCGTGCTCCTTCTAAAAGGCGCATGCAGCTGCCAGGAAGATGTGCAAAGCCACACCTTCGGGTCTCCGTTATGACCTCAGGCCCACATCAGCCAAGCACGGCATGCACAGCCTTCTAGCCATCCGTGAATGGAACCAGTACTTCCAGGACTGGCCAGAGAGCCCCCTTCACTCCGGGGCTCTGTCAGTGGTGTGTGGCCAGCCAGTGGGTAGGTACCAGGCCAGCCATGAGTACATCTCCCAGGTCTTACAGGGGCTCACCATGGTACCTCCAAACCAACTGTGGTGGGAGTGATCACACCATGGATACCACAAATGCTACGGTGCTGGACTTGAGTTGTTCCATAGAAAGCTGTTGTAAGCAAGCCTCTAAGCTCTGCTAACTCTATCCCTGGACTTCCTCCATGAATAAAGATAACTAAAATTGAGTGACTCCCTGTGTGGCTCCTTTTCCATTGAACTCTAGGCTCAACCTACCTGCTTCAGCTCCTCAGTAGCTGAGGGAAAATAGTGACATCACTTTCTCAAGAGAGGCACATGGAGGTCAAAGGACAGCTTGTGGGAGTCATCCCCATCCCTCTACCGTGTGGATTCCTGAGATCTAACTCGTCATCAGGCCTGGAGGCAGATGCTTTTACTGGCTGAGCCATCTCACCAATCCGCTTTCTGTTTTTTTTGAGTGCCACACTGGAGTCATTGCCACACCAGCAGTATATTTGATTGCTGTCGGTGAAGACAGGTCCTGAGAAGGTCCTCCCAGATACACAGCTTGTAATTGTTCAGCTGGGATCAGTGATTTACTAAGCACCTTGATACGGCCTTTATTTTTAGACAAATGGCTGCATCTGCTTTGTTTTTTGTTTTTCCTCCTCTAACAGCCATCTGGTCCAGGTCTTGCTTTAGATTGACAGAGTAAAACAGCCCTGGTTTATAGGTGAGGTGACTGAGTCCAGAGAGGTTGGATGGGGCCTGGGACCCTGCTTTTCTGCTTTTCCACTAGAGAGCCTTCTAAACCAAACTTTAGCTCGGGTTCCAGTCGGAGAAACAGTCTCTGCAACGGGAGCCATCAATAGCTGGAGGACACTGGGGAAAAGGGGTGTGTGTAAGATTTTATGGGAAAACTGAACCTTAGCAGCCCTTGTGTCTGTGTGTGTGTGTGTGTCTGTGTATGTGCGTTGTTGTTGTTGAGTTCACTGATCAGCCATGGAATATTTTTGGAGCCCTTTTGCCGCCAGAGTTTCAAAAGTATTTGCAGACTAAACCTTGGGATGAATAAGGGGGGGGGGATAACCTTTTATTTATTTGTTTGTTTGTTTGTTTTTGTTTTTCAAGACAGGGTTTCTCTGTGTAGCCCTGGCTGTCCTAGAACTCACTCTGTAGACCAAGCTAACCTCAATCCGCTTTCTCCACCTCCTGGGTACTGGGATTAAAGGTGTGTTCCAGCACTGCCTGGCTTATTTTGTTCATTTAAAGTCTGATTTTTTTTCTTAAGACTTTTATTTGTGCCTGAATTTGTCTCTCTCCCCCTTACTCCTCCCCACTGCGTGCGTGCTTGCGTGTGTGCGTACAGATGCCCGGGGATTAGAAATACAGGCTTTTTGTAAGTTGCCTGGTGTGTGTGATGATATATCTGGAAGAGGAGAAAGCTCTCTAACTCCTCCTGAGCCATCTCTCCAGCCCCCAATGTGTGATTTTATTAAAAATAACTTTTCCATAGAAAAGTTAATCTATTGTATTAACTCCAGAAGTAGCTTATTATAATCCCGATGGACTTACAAATTGAATTTATTTTGGAGGTTTCACCTATCCAGCAGCCCCAGGAAGGAACATGGCCGCCGTCTACACTGACGTGGAACAAAGAGGCTGTGTTTGGGAGTTAGTGCTGTCCGGCACATTAATGCAAATGCTTAAAGCCACTCACCTTATAAAGAAAATAAGGGATGTAAGGGTCAAAGTATGATGTTTTCCTTTTCTTTCCTCTCATTACCCTTCTTCAGTGGTTTCAGAAATTTAAATATTTCCCCCTCCCCACTGGGAAGGTATTTTTGTCTTCTGGCTACTGAGACTGATGATTGTTCAAAGATGGTGCACTTTCCTTTTTAAAACATTTATTTATTCTGTTTTATGTGTACGGGTGTGTCTGAGTGTATGTGTAGCGCATGCAGACGTCAGAGAGGGGTCACAGGTGGTTGTAGCCACTGCATGGGTGCTAGGAAATGAACCACAAGCGCTTTCAACCACTGAGACATCTCTTCAGCCTCCAGAATTGGTGCATTTTTAAACACTGGGAGCAATCTATGTGTGTTTTTGTGGGAGATGAGGCACCGTTCTCCCCGACCCTGTGAGTGTGTGGGAGGAAAACTGGCACGCATGGTGAGCTACTGGTTCAGCCCTGGGATTCCGGTGAGCCACCACCCCAGACTAGATAAAGGGTCTTAGACAGACTTCTAGGAAGCAGCAGGCTTAGACAGCACAGACTCTGTGCCGTCCTTCAAATCCTGGCAGTGCTAACAGTCATTCAGTAAAGACTAAAGCTCTGGTAAATGAGCTGGATAGAAGTGGTGCACACTTTTAATGCCAGTGTCGGGGAACACTGTGAGACACTGGCTGTGGGAGGCCGGAGCCTGCCCGTAATACCAACACTCAGGACACTGGGCAAGGTGGGTGATTGTGAGTTGGAGGCAAACCTGGGCTACATGGTGGGACTGTGTCTTTTGAGATGGCAATGTGTCATTGTAGATGAAGCCACTTGAGGATGGGTGGGGCCTGGGGGTGTTTGTTATCTTGGTCTTGTCTCATGGTGTTGTCTCCATCTGTGGCATCTTTTCAGGAAGGCTTAGGAATCCTTGGGCTTTGTTTAAGAAAGCCCACATGTTAGATTAAAACTTGTTATACTATTTCCCTTAAAAAAAGAAAAAGAAAGCCCTAGTTTGAGCTCACAGGAGTCAGTATTTTCCAGTGGGGACCAGAGAGGCAGGGCTGCTCTCCTAACCTGGAAAGCTGGAAAGGACTGTCCTCTGCGGGTGTCTATGGGAGACATGGAGGGCTTCCGGGAGCTGGATTTCAGGAGGTGAGTCCTCCTTGCTCCCCATCTGAGTTGTGGGTACATCCTTCGACAGGTGGCCTTGGATTTTGTCTGGTGCACAGGTCCCGCTGAAAGGGTTTTCTTGGAGAGCGCTGGACCGGAGACTGTTGACATGCCAGGGAGTCCGTGCATACAGAGCAGGGGGGCAGAATGGGCTTGCCTGGCGCAAGGGCCCACACTACTTTCTGGGAGCCTGAGGGTTAATCTCCATAGCTCATTGGCAGCTCTGCCTCTGTCCAGGGCATGCTGGGATTTCCTCCCAGCTGTTTTACATCACGAAGATTTGTGTGTTGGGGAAATTCCAGGGCACAGCTGCAATTAATCTGCTGCTGGGTCTCGGAGCAGAGTGGGATTGTGTAGGACAGGTCTCCGCCCCACTGCAGGAAAGCGGGCTCCAACCCCTAGGGAACACCCTTCAGAGGGACCCTTCCCCAGGCCCGAGGCGAGCGGAAACAGCCCACCTGGCCGAGCACTTAGCCCAAGCAGGACTCTGAGAAGGGCTGAGAACCAAAAAGAGACAGCAGAACATTAAGGAAAAGAGGTACAGTGTTCCTCCAACAAAGCTAAAGTAACATACAGAGCAACACTTATCACCCAAAGGAAACCTGCTTATGTCCACCTTTGCTCAGGAATGTGGTGCTCTGATCAGTATGCCGCAGTACAGAACAAGAAAGAGCAAACCCTGGAGGCCCCATAGGGTTCACGGGAATGCAAAAGCGCTCCCAGGTAGGAAAATCAGTCACGATGCATGCATCTCATGAATGAGTCAAATCAGATGCTGAGCGATTCAGTGACTGTTCCAACGAGAACAATGCGAAAATCGGACTAGAATCACCCTTCCTTAAGAAGGCGGAAACAGATGCTAGGGCTGGGGAAACGGCCCTAGGTAAGAATGCTTGCTGCACAGCCGTGAGGACCCGAGTTCAAATCACCAGCATCCACCTCAACAACCACAAGACAAGTAAACAAGCCTGGAGGCTGGTGAGATGGCTTAGCACAGAAAGGAACCTGCAAGTCCGAGGGTCTGTGTTTGACCCCCGGAACCCACAAAAACGAGGAAGAAGGGAGCCAACTCGACAATGTGACGTCTTGCCTCCACGCATGACACATGTGCCACTTACACACACACATAAATTTTAAGTTGGGTGTGGCCACACAGGCCTGCGTAACCTCAGTGCTGAGATGGGCAGAGACAGTAAGGTCCTTTTGGCTTGCTGGCTGCCGGTCTAGCCCCAGTATGGTAAGCATCCTTGTCTCAGGAGAACAAGCCAGAGAATAACAGAGCAGGGCACTGGCCTCCTCCTGGCCTCTCTACGCGGCTGTACACACGTTCTTATTGCATTTCTTTGTCTTTATTTCAGGGTAATGATTGTCACAGCACACTTGTGGAGGGCAGAGGACAACTTTCAGGAGTAGCTTCTTTTCTTTCCACCATACAGGTTACAGGAATCAGACTAGTTGTCAGGTTTGGTGGCAGGGACCATTACCTACTGACCAGCTTGGTGGCTCCACACAAACAGATATATTCATACATTCTAAGCCACAGCCTCACTGTACATAAGCATAAAACAGAATGGCAGGAGGCTAGGTCCTCTGCCAGGTTCCAAGGTTCTTTGAAGATCAGACATGGTAGCATCTTAAAGCAGCATATGTGAGTGAGGGTGGTCTTTTCTGTCTCTGAATATCGAAGGGGTCCTTTACCCATAAACAGCTTCTCAGAATGCTCACTCCAACAGTTGCACTGATACTTTGAAAACCCAAAGCTTTGCCTTTTCAACGGTCACCTCAGGAGAAAGAGGTAGCTAGGCCAGGCTCTGAACACATCCGCTGCACAGATGCCCAGCTGAGGCAGAAGCTTGAGCTTGGGCGGCTTGTTGAATGGAGCTTAGACAGGGCTTGACGAAACCTGTTTAAATTTGTCCACATGCCATTATTGTACGCAGCTACATTATCTAAGCTCAACTACACATCACTTAATCCCCACAGACACGCTCCACCCATGTGCAGTGACCTCCAGGATAACTGTGGGGCTGGCCTCTCCTGGGAACCACTGCCAAGAAGAGCTTTCTTGGCGCTGGAGAGACGTCTTAGTGTGAAGAGTGTGTATGCTCTTGCCGTTTAGTTTCAGCACCCACAGTTCGTGGCTCACACAACCACATGTAACCTCCTGAGATTCGACACCCTGACCTCTGCGGGCACCCACAACGTGGACAGCACACAGAGAAACAATTCAGATTAAAAACAAATAACTTTTGCAAGCAGTTTCTTTCCTCTGGGTGTGATCTCAGCATTCAGAGCATTGCCGATGCCTGCACGTTCCTAGGGCTGTTGCCTCCTGTTGCCTTAATCCACGTGGGAGAACCAGAGTCCCCAGTGGCCATGGAAAAGCCCTGCAGGTGCGGTGGCCCAGCTGTAACCCCAGTGTTGAGTAGGCAGAGGCGGGATTCGGCAAGCTCTGCGTTCTGTGGTGAGACCCTAGCTTGGCATGTAAGGTGGAGAGCGATTGAAGACACCAGAATTAAGAGAGGAAGAAGAGAGTGTTAGACATACGCGCATGGACACCCACACAGCTGCGTGTCCACACACACGAACATGCGCACAAACACATGTACGCCACACACATGGGGGGAATGTTTAAAAGTTGAAAAAGGGAGAACTACCATCCTGCTAGTTCAGATTGACTCCCCAGGCCTCCAGGGGCCAGTAGAGCAAGCAGGCCGGGCCCTGAGCGACAGGTATCCTGTTCCCAGCTCCGCCTGCTCTCAGACCTCAGTGGTACACCGTTATCCTCTAAGCTTCTCACGCCTCTGACCCCTGTGTGCGCCACTGGGGCAGAAAGGCCCCTTCCTCTCACTGGACGCCCCAGAAAGGCACCTGAGTAGACAGATCAACTCTTCACTGCGAGTGTGTATGTGGTGACGGCATGCATGTGTATACCTTGACACACAAGGTCAAGTGAGATGAGCCCTCGTGAAAAAAAAAAAAAAAATCAGATCACTAATCACTAGATTAGTGATTCGGAAGAGCAGGCAGCCACCCCCCAACCCCATCCTGGGAGACATTTGGGAAAGTCTGAAACACTTCTCTTTTCTTGAAACACTTTTTTTTTTAATGTTTGTGAGCATTTTGCCTACACGTGTGTATATTTCATGTACACACACACACACACACACACACATTGTGTACATGCAGTGCCTGTGGGGGACAGAAGAGGGCACCAGATCTCCTAGAACTGGAGTTACAAGTGGTTTTAAGTTGTCGTGATGGTGCTGGGAACCAAACCTGGGTCTTCTTGGGTTTTCTCCAAGAGCAGCCGGCACACCCAGCACATTTTCTTTCTTTCTTAAGTAAGGTCCATGTATTTCACAGTAGCTGGATTAAAGGTGTGGGCGCGGTTGTTGATTTTAGAAGATGTCTGGTATTCGGTTGTAAGTATTGGCTGCCTCCAGCCACCACCATAAGAGAACATTGGTGTCCATGGGGGAGTGGGAGAGAGCAAAGGAATGGGAAAGTCCATCAGAGGAGAGGACGAGTTGCAGGCTGGCCCTGTGGAGGGGGTCATAGTGGGCTGACTGGAGTGTGGTGGATGAGTCCTTGCCAGTTTGGATCCCCCACCCGTGTAAACACCAATCGAGGATATCATGGCCCACCTTTGATCCCAGAACTTGGAAGGTGACCTTGGGAAAAGCTATCTAGACAGGAAAGCTCTGGCTGAACTGGAGAGATCCTGCCTCAGTGAATAAAGTAGAGAGTGAGTCAGATAGACTCCAGAGGCACGCAGGCATGCACACACACACGAAAAGAAAATATGTTCTTTCTCATGGAATAGTGAAAAGAATAGAATTTGAAGTGAAAAATAATTGATCGTTGGCTCAGTTGGCCTATCCCTTTAACCTGTGTTTACAACCGTTAATTCACTCAAAAAAGCCTAGGATGGTGGCGCTTTCTGCTACTGCAACGGCCATGTGCTAAACTGGGTTCTTTGAGTGCGTTTTGGTTTGATTTTACTTTCTTGGGAGAAGGGGGAGTTAGCGCTCGCCTTCCCCTTTCAGGCTGGATCTTGCTTTTCTTCGTTGCTGTACTGAGTACAGCAGGTTAGCTGGCTCCAGAAGCTCCCAGGCGATTCTGTCTCGGCTTCCCATCTCACAGTAGGAGTGCTGGATTACACATGTACATTCTCGAATCCTGATTTTCACGTGGCCTCCAGGGTTTCTCAAGGCCTCTGCCTACTGAGCCACCTCCCTGCCCTATTTAGTTATTTTTTGAGACAAGGTCTCATGCAGCCTGGACTGGTCGCAACCTTTCTGGGTAGCAGGTGGTGAGTTTAAACATCTGGTCCTTCTGTCCCTACCTCCCTAGAGCTGCAGTTACAGGCATGTACCACCGCCTTCAGTTTACGTACGGAGGACCAGTCCCAGGACTGCCGGGAGGCGCTTTACTGGCCTGAGCTGCATCCACAGCCTTGTGGGTACCTTTCTAAAAGTTGAACCTCCACTTCCTCTCAGAACTCTAGTTCTCAAAGCAGTCCCAAGAATTCTGCCCTGGTCGGCTGCCCAGAAGCGCCTTGTCAGTGTTGACTGTAGGATAACATGCTTGCTTTTGCTCCTGGCAAAGACTAATGGTTTGCTTATGAACATAATAGCTGCCATTTATCAAATAACTCCCACATGTAAGACACCGTTCAGTCCCTGATGTGGTCCCGTTCCTACTCACAACCTGTAAAGTTAGTCATAATAGCTTGCCCCCGCAGGTGACAAAACAGACTCCAAACTGTTAAGTCATTTGTCTTGGGTCACAACCTACATTGGCTGAGCGAGATCTATGCCCATGGATGCTGTGCTCAGAGCCCCCCTGTACTCCCTCCTGTCAGGCTGTGTCATACCCATGTAAAGGAAATGCTTTTCCTCTAGAGAGCATGTGTGTGTGAATTTGTACGTGGGTCTGGAAAGGGTTCCATTTTTCTTTTCTCCTCCAGTGATGCATGGCAGAAGGTGGAGGGTGTGGGGTGATGGAGCCAAGGTTGACAGACAGTAATGAAAGGCCACATCCACGAGTGTGCGTGGATGCTGAGTCTATTCTATACACCTGTAATCCCAGTACTCTGCTTTAGAAGCAAGGATATCACTGGAAATCCAAGGCCAGCCTGGTCTAAATAGTGAGTTCCAGTCCAGCCAAGACTACATAGCAAGATATTTTCTCACACAAACAAATAAACAAACAAATAAAAAAAAAAGATAATTACCCATGATCCTTGATTGTAGGGCAGGTGGGAGGTTTTTTGGTTTTGTTTTAGTTTTAGTTTTGTTTTTCAGGAAAGATCTCATATATCCTAGGCTGACCTCGAACTTGTTATGTAGCTGAGGGTGGCCTTGAACTTCTGATCCTCTACTTCTACCTCCCAAGAGCTGGGATTTCAGGCATGCCACCACCATAACCCGTATAGTTGGGGCTGGGTGTTCGACCTAGGGCTTCGTGCGCATTAAGTGAGTTCTCCATGTTTATCCATGTTTAGCACTCGCACATGTGTGTTTCTTGGGGAATGCCATCGGGGATGGACCAGGCAGGTCCTCCACTTGGGAATCTGATGATCTGCTGCACTCCCTAAGGAGAGTAGAGAAGGCTTGAGCCTCACAAACAGGTTCTTGGAAGGTGATGGTCACACTGGGATTATCCATGCCCTCCCCACTGAAGTCGTTAGCTGAGTTGTTTAATGTCTTGCCCCTGGCTGTGGTGGTGAGATGGTGGTAGCAGACTGACTATAAAATGTTTGCCGTGCCACAGTAGACTCACGTGGCGGTGGAGGTGATTGCCCTTGTCCAGGCCCTGTGGGCTTACAGCTGGTGACCTCCTGAGGGCCCTTTCTAGACTCCCCTTGGTACCTAAGACAGTTCACCTCACCTGCTTCGTGTTTTCTCTCCCCGGTGCAGTACCTGCAGATGAAATGGCCCCTCCTCGATGTCCCGTCCAGTGCTACAGTCAAGGACACAAGATCACCATCTCCAGCCCACTTGGTGAGTCTGTCTTACCTGCCCCGCCCCTGTCCCTCACTCCCTTCCGCCTTCCAGAAACTTCCTGAGTCCGTCTCCTCAATGTCTCACATTCTCGTGGTCGTGCTAAAATATTTGACAAAGGTGACCTAACGGAGGAAGGGTTTATGTTGGCTCACAGTTTGGTGGGGCCTGGCTGTCTGGCGGGGAGGTCATACTGCAGGAGTGTGAGGCGGCTGGTCATCCTGCGCCCACTGTCAGGAAAACAGACTGATGGACGCCGGTGCTCAGCTCGCTTTCTCCTTTTTGTTCAGTATGGGGATCCTGCCCGCTGGATGGTGCCTCCCACATTCAGGGTGAGTCTCCCCTCAGTTAAATCCTTCTGGAAACACTCTTAGGGACACCTGGAGGGTTTTTCCACGGTGGTTGTCAATTTGAAGATTAGCCCTCACACTCGGTGTTGGGACAGTCAGGGGTTAACAAAGAGGTTATGTCTTAGACACCCACCTTTCCCTCCACCTCAGCATGTAGGCACACACCGCCTGGAACGCTTGATTGAAGACACATGGCCCTGACCATTAACCCCGGTTCTTCCTGGACACCTGCTTCAAATCCTTCTCCACTTCCTCTGAACAAGAGGTCCTTTCTGTCCAGTTGGTGTTCAGTCAGAACACCTCTTCTCCGAGTGGCAGCAAGGCTGCGCTTAGGGAGGCTTCGCCTCAGCTGTTTCAGGGAAGCGTCCATTAAAATGTGGGCAATGGCTGCTTAGCACAGCTGCGGCAATACTGGGCTTGGGAGGAAAGGGGACAGAGTCCTGGCAGGCACGGGTAGTGAGGTTCAGCAGGGCTCCTCACCTCCTCGTGACACGGAACTGGAGCCCAAAGTGTATCAAAGATGATGCTGGAATCCAGCCCTCGAATTCCGTCTTCCAGGAAGTAAGTTAGGCTCTGAGTGGATGCCTGCCAAGCTAGCTGGTGTCTGTCCTGCCCCGTGAGTCCCAGAGTCCTAGAGGATCTTCACCAGGCTCAACCTGTCCTGTACAGGAGATGAGGGCTTCCGCACTGCCTTAGGGATCCATGGTGATTCTTGAAAACCATTTCTTAGAGACAAATTTAAAAACCTGTGAAAGTAGACTATATCATATAAAACAAATTCCCTTATTACCATCTCTCACATTCCCCCTCCTGCTACTCTTATTTTACAGCAAATCCCAGACACTATTTTCTTACACACGACATTTTAAGCTATACTGATAGGCCTCGCTCATTAAAGGCTAGCTGTGAGGAAGAAGACAGCCAGAGAATATTCAGGCAACTGCAGTGAGCTTGTGCGTTTCCAGCAGTCATGGGACCAGCTCAGTGCTAGAGCCGTTGGTAGTCTACAGCATGACGTCACAGCCAGCTGCCAGGAGGTGGGCAGGAATAGCCATGCAGGGCAGAGCCAGCCACCCAGGGTAGGCTGTCCAAAGACACGCAAGGTGCCAATGACACATTCACCAAAGCGCTGAGCAATTGTGGCACGAATATGCCGTGGCCGTGGTTCTGGTCCCCAAGGTCCCCTTTGAGGAGGTACGCATGAGATGCAGGTGCCCTCTAGTGGCCTGAATCAGACACAAGGCGGGATGGTTCGCCCTGAGCCGGCTATCTTTCCCTGCTGTCTACCATCATCTGCTCACCCCCACCCTCCCTGTGGCACCCGAGCCTCCCACAGCAGATCCCAAGGTGTCAGGGCTTGCCGCCCTCTCTCCTGTCCAGGGGCTATCTTCTCACAGGTTCCTTTTAGAGGACACGACTTCCCTTTCAAAGTTAACACACATTCTGAATGTCCTATCCTTCCTCTGAGTATCACCCTCCTCCAACATTTTCAACCCAGCTTCCCATGCTGTCATCGTCACATCTTCTTCCCTCCAGTCCACGGCTGCCTATTTCAGCTCTCGCTGCCATGCTCAGTCACCTCCTCGCTTTCCAGGCACCATCTAGGTCACAGCTCACAGGGTTGACCACTCACCCTCACCTCCTTGGCTCCAGAACTCTATAGAAATGATGATACTCAGTATTGGCTCTTGGCCCTTTTCTCTCAAGTCCCTTTTCCTCAACCAGGGCAGCTGCTCATGGCTTTCTCAGGGCGACAGAGAAGTACATGAAATTCCTGAACTCTCAGGAAGCGTCTTGCAGTTGTACCTGCCAATCACTTAGCCGTTGAAGACGAGTACTCTGTATATCGCAGCACAGCAGCACAGCGGGAAATGGAGGGCTCTTATTTTGTCTTAGAGCAGGAAAGCACAGGCTGTTGGAACACATTGCTTTAATGACAGCAAAGTAGACAACTTTTCAGAAGATTCCATATCATCATAGTCCAGTCTAATGTCCCAAAGCATAAACAGACTCAAGCACAAGGAAGCCAGGGAGGTGGTTCTGCAGTTTGAACCCTCAGAGCTACTTGGGAGGAGAGAGCTGACACCTGCAAGATATCCTCCAACCTCCACAGTCAGACTGTGGTGTACACACACACACACACACACACACACACACAAAATAAGTTTTAAAAGCCTGGATGGACCAGGCATAACCAGGTAGATCTCTGTAAGTTTGAGGCCAGCCTGGTCTACATAGCAAGTTCCAGGCCAGCCAAGGCTACATAGGAAGACCCTACATTAAATTAAATAGAAAGCAAAAATTAAAACCTGAATATTTAAAAAACAGAAAATTAAATAACACACACAGGGAAGGCCCTTAATATGAACCTGGAGATCAGCAACTCATCCAGACTCCTGAGAGGAGAGCGAGGAAGGCCTCCAGAGCCTGGGGACAAGGTGCTGGTGGTGGGTTGGGGACGGGGACTGTGGCTGTGAAACACTGGGTTAGACCCTGGCTTTGCTTCCTTCTCTTCTCCAGGCTTCGGGCAAATTACCTCATCTCTCTTTGCCTCAGTCTCCTCATCTATTAAATGGGGATTAGAGGAGCACTGACATCATAGAGCTGCACAGAATGAGACAGTGTTGTAGTGAGTCTGAACTCAGCATTGTGCCCAACACAGAGTAGCCTCACCAACGGTTCGCTCTCCACACCATCCCCACCCTGCATCATCAGGGCCGCCGCTGCTGCAGCCATTGCTATTGGTGAGAAATCAAGAGAAGGAATGAACAATTAACATCCCATTTAATTAGCAGAACTAAGAGGTAATGAGGGCCCGAATTAGGTGCCAAAACAAATGGACAGATTGCGAAGGTAATAGAGATAATGAGCCCATAGAATTTAACATCTTAATCCCCCAAGGATATGATTTAATTGGGCTGGGGTGGGGCTTCCATCTTAGATTTTTAAGCTCCCCACGGCGACTTTAAGGGGCAGCCAGAGTTGAGAATCATTCCTGTAATTGCAAATCAAAGACAGGAGGCAGGGGAAAGAGGGGCTCCAACACCCTTAATGACTGAGCACAGCTCCCTGTCCGAGCCGGAGGGGCTGAGCAGGAGCCGAAGTTTCTTCGGACATGGTTACAGAAGCCGGGGCCTTGGTTTTTCCTTCATTTTCTTCTTTAACTGGAGAAATGAAAACACTCTAAACTGAAAATTTAGCTTAGATCAGAAGTAAAATATTTGAAGAAATTTGCCCAGGGAGTAGGGCCAATGAAGAAAATAGGCTACATACTTTCAGAGATTTGGTGAGTCATGTGGAGTCTGTCAAGGAAGGGTGTCTAAACAAGTCATAACCCGGTTGTGACGGGGCGGGGCTAGGGGTTATAACTACTGCCATTTGCACCTTTAAAGCAAGCTAGGGAAAAAAAAAGAAAAACCAGGAAAATCGCCTATGTTACTATTTGTTTTCCTTTATTATAAAGGTTTATTTTTATTTTATGTGCATGAGTGTTTGCCTGCCTGCCTGCCTGTGCACCATGCATATGCCTGGTGCCTAAGCAAACCAGAAGAAGGTATCAGATCCCTTAGAACAGTGGTTCTGAACCTGTGGGTCGTAACCCCTTGGGGTCAAATGACCTTTTTGTAAGTGTCACCTAAGACCATCAGAAAACACAGATAATTACATTACATTTCTTCCTTCCTTCCTTCCTTCCTTCCTTCCTTCCTTCCTTCCTTCCTTCC
>NW_026596240.1:1789330-1808672 GCF_907164565.1 Psammomys obesus | reverse complement strand
CTTCCTTCCTTCCTTCCTTCCTTCCTTCCTTCCTTCCTTCCTTCCTTTTCTTCCTTCCTCTCTTTCTTTCTTTCCTTTTTCAAGACAGGGTTTCTGTGTGTAATCCTGACTGTCCTGGAGTCACTTTGTAGACCAGGCTGGTCTCGAACTCACGGTGATCCTCCAGCCTCTGCCTCTGAAAGTGCTGGGATTACAGGTGTGCCCCACAGTGCCCAGCATATTACAGTTCATAACAGTAGCAGAATTACAATTATGAAGTAGCAACAAAAATAATTTTATGGTTAAGAGTATTAAAGGGTCACAGCATTAGGAAGGTGGGAGCCATGGGCCTAGAAGTAGAGCTATAGAGAATGGTGAGTCACTGGGAGGATGCTGGGTCCTGAACCCCGGTTCCCTGCCAAAGCAGCCTGTGCCATCTCTCCCGTCCCTGGCATAACAAGTTGTTACACTTGATCACTATAATCTCACTGCATGGGGACGGTTGTGATGGCCGCCCACACTGACAGTGCCCCACAGTCTCCCCACCACTCTGTTCCTGGCATGCTGAACAAAGAAAAAAAAGTTGTATCTGCCTTGTTCACAAGTATTTACCCTGCACCTTCCATATGTTCAAGGAAAATTTGTTAATTGAGTGGGGGGTGGTCTGTGAGAAAGGTGGACAGCACTGGTGTTCATCTCCTTACCCCGGGGTCATTTTCGTCTTCTCATTCAGAAATGATGAATGTAGTGCATGAGTCAGGCGTGGGGGCATCAGAGGCAGGACAGCCAAGGCTACACAGAGAAATCCTGTCTCCAAAAACCACAACCCAAAACACAAATAAACAGTAATTTTAAAAAGTATTATGTACCCTATATCACTTGAGAAAGTACCAAGGGCCATAAAGGAAGACAGCTGGCATATGTGTTGCTCCACAGCATGTCATTGGGGTGTGTATGTGTGTGTGTGTGTGTTTAGAGCCATTCACCATCATACTTGGTTTACAGAATCTGAGGACGGAACTCAGGGCCCCTTGCGTGTTCAGCCAGTAAAGGTGCCTGCCAGCAAACCCGACAACCTGAGTTCAGTCTCCAAAGCCAACATGCTGGAGGGAAAGAACGGACTCCTGCAAGTTGGCCTCTGACCTTCACACACATGCACACGGTCACAAAAAGTAAATAAATACAACTGTGATAACCTAGTTAAAAGAGCAAGATTACTAATGGTGCACGGAAAGAAAGGCCCATGAGCAGAAAGAGTAAAGCCTGCAGCCCCCGCCACTGTTACACTAATATTTTAATAGCGAATACCAAGTTTTGTCATTACGCATTGAGTCATTCTCAGAAGCAAGTTGGAGAGCTTCATGCCAAGTGGCTGGTGGCTGAATCGGAGCCTGGAGGCTCTCCCCAGGAAGACAGTCCCACCGCCCCGGCTGAGGACAGTCAGCCCCAGGATGAGAAGCCTGACGCTGCTCAGCGTCAGAACGCTCTCAGAATCCCCGCTGCAGTTCCCCTTTTACATTACACAGGGTCGGAGCATGTGGTGCTGCTCGTCCGTGATCCTCGGGCGTGGAGACTTAGGGGTCCGGGGGCCAGAGCAGCTTAAGTCATTCTCAGCTACATAGTGAGCCCAGGGCCAGCCTGGGCTATGGGAGGCCCTGTCTGTTTATCTATCTATTAATTAGATTTGTATATGGCTATGTGAGTCCCTATTTTATTTATAAATAAATAAAAAGGAAATAGATGAAATTTGTATATTGCTTCCCCATCTAACCAGAACACCTATATAGACCGGAAGTCTCTGAAATTCATAACAGTCTATGGCTCAAGCCATTTGTCCTCCCATACTGGTTATACTTCCTTTTACTTAATATTAATTTTTTACTTCAATATAGCTTCAAACTTTCCTGAAACTCCCACATACATTTTATCAAGCTCCTGTGGCTTTTCTCTCTTCTTCCCTCTGTATGTGTTTTTCTCTTTTTCATTTCTGATTAAGCTGATAGTTACTTAGAAATGTGACCTCCGGGCTGGAGAGATGGCTCAGAGGTTAAGAGCACTGGCTGTTCTTCCAAAGGTCCTGAGGTCAGTTCCCAGCAACCACACGGTGGCTCATAACCATCTACAGTGAGATCTGGTGCTGTCTTCTGGTGAGCAGGCAGAATGCTGTATAAAAAAGAAACAATAAATAAGTAAAATAAATAGAAAGAAATGTGACCTCGGAACACATTAGCTTTCTTAAGAACAAAAATGTTTGCTTAAATAACCAAAATAGAGTTATCAAAAAAAAAAAAGAGAGAGAGAGAGAGAGCGAGAAGAAAGGAACATTAGTGCCCGGGGAGATAGATGGTTCAGTAGGTAAGTGTGTGTGCGCTGTGAGCATGAGGACCTGAGTTCAGATCCCGAGCCCCCACATTAAAAGGGGGGAAGGATGTGGTCATGCGTGTGTTCCTCAACCTCAGGTTGCAGCCAGCAGCCTAGCTCCAACTTCAGTGAGAACAAGTGGGAGTAAGGTGGAAAGTGATAGAGGAGGGCATCCCAGGCCCTCTTCTGGGCTCAGTGCATCCATGACTGTGAGCAGGTAACGCACAAACAAAAGCAAAGAAAGACTAGCATTCCACACAGTTCTCTGGCCCGCGGGAATGATGGCCGTGCTGGCCGCGTCGTCCACCTGCATTCAGCCTTTGGGTTTTATTTGTGTGACTTCGGTTTCCAGTCAGCACAGGGCTTCTGCCCAGCTTTCTTTTCCTTCACGCTCGCATAAAAGCCAGCCATTTCCTTGTTGGGCTTTTCTCTTGTTTTTGTTTTGTTGAGTAAAGGCCTCACATAGCTCAGGCTGGCCTCAGACGTGGCATTTTGCCAAGGATTGCCTTGAACGTCTGACCCTCCTTCCTTTGCCTCGAGTGTTCGTCTACAAGCTTGGGCCACTGTGGTCAGTGGATTCAGAGGGCAGGATCGAACGCAGGACTTGTAAGCTAATACAGCACTCTGCCTGCTGCCCTGCATAGCCAGCCAAAGCAGCTGCTTGTAGGCTGTATGACACATTGAGGCTAGAATACCACTGAGGTAACGCTGTCCTGTGTCAGGAGCAGGCCCCTGTGTCAGTGCAGCCCATGTTAGACATGTTGGCTCTGGGATTAGCCGATGCCAGCGTTTGCTCTGTTGCTGTTTTCCCCTTGGTCACTGAAGAGCGCTCTGGGGAGAGGATTTGAAGGTGTGCTTTCTCGAGTATTTACCCCCTGGGCTTAGAAGGCAGTCAAGATTCAGGCAGGAGCTGCATCGTTCCTTCTCTTTGAGTGGTTTCAGCCCTCCTAATGCTGCGCCCCTTTAAGCCTGCGGCACTTCCTCATGTTGCGGTGACCACCAACAATAAAATTATTTTCGTTGCAGCCTTATAGCTGGGATTTTGCTTGTTAGGAATCTGTGTTGTCCAATGGTCCTAGGCGATTCCTACGAAAGGGACCGAGACTCCCAGATCAAGAACCACTCTTCCACTTCTTTCTGTGATCTTACTTGGGCTTCCCTGAAATTCTTACATCCTACTGCTCTCTAACCTTCACATAGAATAGAATCAACAATGTAGCAAATCAGATTTGTACGGTTGACAACACAGATACATCAACCGGTGATAAGGCTCATCAGGTAAAGGCACTTGTTGCCGAGGCTGATGGCCTAGGTTCTGTCCTTGGGACTGAATCTACATATGCAAGCTGTCTTCTGACCCCCACGTCCGTGCTATGACACAAACCACACACATACAGTGGTTTTGTGTTTTGTTGTTGTGGTTTTGAGACAGTATCTCACTTTGAAGTCTGGCTGACTTCAAATTCGTGCAGATCTGCTGTGCTAGCTAAAATGGGCTTTAAGCAAAAACTTTGAACTTAGTGATCAAAAAGCAACACTCAGTTCTGTAAAACTGAATGAAAATAAGATATATTTTAACAACAGTTTGAATTGCAAGGATTTTAAAAAGTCTTCTTTTGCTAGGCGCAGTGACAGAGGAAGCAGTCTGTGTTATAAGGCAAGACCCTGTCTCAAAACTGTTTTCCCTCAAATGCACACAGGAAGGAATACAACTAGAGAAAGATAAAGAAAACATTGGTTTTCTTTGTTTTCCATACTAGCAAGAGCTCTGATGAGGAAGGATTTATCCAAGGAAGTATATTTGAAGTCCAGCTTGCACAGCCCTCAAGACAGACCATTGCACAAAAGGACCCCAAGGCAAATTCCAGGTCCCAGAGTAGTTTATCTCTTGCTGCTCTGCAGGTTCTTGCCTTATCTTTGCATCTTTCCTGGCCTGCAGCATGGTGCTCGTCCTGTCTTAGGGGCTGGAAAATTTCGTTTTGGATTTTGGTGTTGTGCTGTGATTAGAAGTATCATTTATATATAACCCAAATTGGCCTCAAATTCATTTCCTTTTAATTTTTCAAAACCACATTTATTTTTATTTACGTGTGTGTGTGTGTGTGTGTGTGTGTGTGTGTGTGTGTGTGTGTGTGTTTGCATGCATGTGTGCTATGGCACATGTGTGGCACTCAGAGGACAACTTGTTTTCCTCTCCTACCATTTGGGTTCTAGGAATCAAAATCAGGACATCAGGCCCGGAGGCCTATGACTGTTGAGCAACTTCTTAATCCTTCTGGAGGCTGGAGCCGCAGGTGTGATTCATCATGCAGCACTTATTTGGAGGATTTTGTTCCTAAGGCACTGGAGCTGGAACCCAGTGCTTTCCCAGTGTTCTGCTCCTAGAGACCTCACTTCCTCCTTCTGCCCGGTTACCTCCCCTGACATACCTAGTATGGTGCCCACCTCAAGCCCCTACATGAGTGCTCCTCTGGCATGAGCTCCCTAGAAGCCCCCAAACCTTTCACTAGTGCCAAACTTGCTCCTGCCTTCAGTCATTTTCTTTGTTTTGTTTTGTTTTGTTTTGTTTTGTTTTGTTTTGTTGTTTTTCGGGATAGGATTTCTCTCTGTATAGCCCTGGCTATCTTGGAACTGGAACTCACTCTATAGACCATACTGGCCTGGAATAGAGATCCGCCTGCCTCTGCCTTCCAAGCGAGATTAAAGGTGTGTGCCAATACCTCCCAGCTCAGATGTAAATCATTTTCTCAGTGACCTTTTCCAAGGCCTCCATGCTGAACCTAATATTCACCTGCATGTTTAATCTGCCTTTCCAACTCACTTTTTCTCCTGGTGTTTATCAGACATACCATAAGGAAAAGCATTTTCTGTCTAAGTAGGTCAGGTTCCTCTGTGGTAAGTTGTGTGTGTGTGTGTGTGTGTGTGTGTGTGTGTGTGTGTGTGTGTGCGCGCGTGCGCAGGAGTGTAGGTACAGCACATGCACAGGTACACATAGAGGACAGAAGGCATCAAATCCTTTGGAGTTTGTACATTATAGAGATGTGTGGGCCACCAATGGGTGCTGGGAATTGAACCCAGATCTTTGGCAAGGGCAGTGAGTGCTCTTAACCACTGAGCCATTTATCCAGCCCCAGATAAAAGTTCTCTTATTGCCTCCATAAGACCTAAAACAGGATATGAAGAGACTTAATTTTCCAGTTGTTCTCTGCTCTGTCTGTCCCGCCTCTCTGGCTGTCCAAATCAGTGCCATTCCATACAGATTCTCCACAGTCATGTAACCCATAAATAAAAGTGTCATTGCATTGGTCACAGTGAAGAAAGATTCCCTATGGGAGTCGTGTGTTTTCTCTGCCTGACAGGCTGGGGTCAGGGCATTGGTAAAGAGCTTACTTTTGGCCTTGAGAGCATGTCTGTTGGGCTAAGATGTGCCTCGGTTGGTAGTATTTGCCTGACATGCACAAAGCTCTGTGCTCCATCCCTAGCGTTCCGTAAAACCAGACATAATGAAGCACATCTGTAACTGAAGAACTCTGGAGGTGGAGGCAGGAGGATCAGAAGTTCAAGGTCATCCTTTGATACATACTGAATTTGAAGCTAGCCTGGGCTATATGAGATTCTGTCTCATAAAAGGAAATGAAAAAAGAAAGGAAGAGGGAGGGAGAAAGAAGGAAGTGAGAATGAAACTATTAAAGAGTATGAGAGATGTTTGTCTATCAAGGAAGGTATCCAATTTTTGGATTTGTTTGTTTGTCTTTTTGAGACAGGACCTCTCTCCATAGGCTTGGATGTCGTGGAACTCACTGTGTAGACCAGGCTAGCCTTGGGCTCACAGATGCACCAGCCTCTGCCTCCAAAGTGCTGGGATCAAAGGCGTGTGCTACCACTCCTGGCCTGGTTACATACATTTATTTACTTGGGAGGCAAGGGCAGCCCATGCCTCGTGGTGTGTTTGTGAAAGTCAAAGGACAACTTCCGGGAATCATTTTGTTCTTCCACCTTGTGAGTCCCTGTGATTGAACTCATGTTGTCAGGCCTGGTGACACAAACATTTACCAGCTGAGCCATCTCCCCAGTCCCTGTTGTTCAAATTTTAATTAAGTTCTTCTCTGCCTCCACTCTTGTTGTATTAAATCTTTCACCCTTATTTTCTGTGCAGGCTGACTGGGATATTTTTGCTAATTTTAGGATAGACTTGGGGGTAATTTAGAAACTGTGGTGTCTGAAGAGAGCAGGAGACATGGGGGCCGGGCACCTTCTCATTAAGTACAGAAGATATGCAAGGAAGAAGCCAGGGCCTGGAGAGAAGGGCTAGCAGCCAGAAGTACTCGCTGCTCTTGCAGAGGAACCGGGTCTGGACCCAGCACCTACACAGTGGCTCACAACCATCCTAATTTCAGTTTTAGGTGAGCCAGTGCCCTCTTCTGACCTCTGTGGACACCAAACTTGCACATAGTATACATTCATACATATAAGCAAACACTCATACACATAAAATAAAATCTAAAAATCTTGAATTGTTTTCATTTATCAAAGAGAAATAAAGCCAGGTATGATGGCACACACCTTTAATACCAGTACTCGAGAGGTAGAGGCAGGTGATCCCTCAGTTCAAGGCAGCCTGGTCTACATAGCAAGCTCCAGGACAACAACCAGAGCTTCATAGAGAGACCCTGTATCAACAAACCAGAAAAGAGACAGAGATGTAGAAATGCAGAATTAGAAAGGAAACAACTCAGGAATTTACTTAAGAGCTTTTTAGGTATCTGTGATGGGATGTATGCAGAGAAGTTTGCTGTCAGTCATAAACCTTCAAGCAGTAAATTACCAAAACAAAACAAAAGTAGCTCTGGGCAGCAGGGCCTGCGCACTGTCATGGTTTACTCTTAAGCCTGAGTCTAAGGACCCACGGGACAGAAGCAGAGAACTGATAGTCCACTGATTTCCACATGAGCCCTGTGTCCTGTGTGCGTACGCTTGCACATACATGAGCACACACACACACACATGAATATTTAAAATCTCTAAATGAATGAACAGCCAGGTGACACACATCTTAATCCCAGAGCTTGGGAGGCAGAGGCAGGTATGGATCTCCGAGTTCAAGGCCAGCGTTCAAGGCCAGCGGGGGAATTGACAAGAACCCCGGACTGAGAAGGCAGTTTCCCATAGCTTTCAGGAAGGATTTGGCTGTTGTAGATGGGTGCATTCCTTGCTAAGCAAGCACCTGTCTTCTGTGTCTTGTACGGAGGTTGTCCACTGAGGCTGTGCATTCCAGAATCGTGACCTCAGCTCAAGCTGTGGTCATCAAACTCCTGGGGGCAGCTGGCGAGAGAAGAGAGTGAGAACAGAGTGGGAGGGAGCCTCTTAAAAGAACACTTCTTGCTCAATTCCATTTACTGCCTGTCTGTCCCCCTCCAAGTTTATGTTCTGAACAATGATGCCCCCTAGTGGCACATAACAACCCACAGGACATTTAGATTGGTTTAAACCTAGATTTGCAAATTGAACTCGGGTTGTCTTGCTCTGTGTTCTTTGACTAAACAGCATATGGGTAACTGAGACTTTTACTTTATTTGAGTCAGACAGACAGTGTGTCCAGGCTGCTTTCAACTCACTATATAGCAAAGAATGACCTTTGACTTCTGGTCTTCCTGCCACCTCACCCAGTGTTGGAGATCAAGCCTAGGACTTCAAGCATGCTAGGTGAATGAGCAAAACACTCCAGCCCATGGCTTCTTAATGTAAAGGACAAAAGGATACAAAGAAATATAAATTTAAAACCGGGGCATAGTGGTCTCTTTGGTTTGGTTTGTTTCTCTGGGTAGCCTTGGCTGTCTTGGACTCCCAGGCAATCTACCTGACACCTGCCTTGCCAAGTCCTGGGATTAAAGGTGTATGCCACCATGCCCGGCCCTGCCTCCTAGACACTGACAGCCCAGCCTACCCTGAGTTCCCTGTGTGTTCCTCCAATCCTGTGCTGTGGACAGTGCATCTGGCTAGGCAACTTATTTATTTAGAATAAATTTACAGTTGCTTGAAGGATTTAAAAGTCAGCCAGGCATGGTGGCATGTGCCTTTAATCCTAACACTGGTGAAGCAGAGGCAGGCAAATCTCTGTGAGTTTGAGGCCAGTCTAGTCTATGGAGTTCCAGGACAGCCAGGGCGGTTACACAAAGAAAGCCTGTCTTGAAAAAACAAAACTGAGGCATGAAGAAGGCTTGATCAAGATTTGAGAATAACCTAAACTATATAATGAGATGATGTCAAAAATAAATCAGTTCTGTATGGGAAGTTGGTCTGGCTTAAGTGATGTGATTGTGGAATAATCATTTTTTTAAATTATAGTTTATGTGTCTTATCAGTTGTGATTGTTTTATGTAAATCTCTTTAAATTTTTTTCATTATGTTCCTTGGTGTACATGTGTGTGGTCTTGTGGAGGGCAGAGGACCTACCGTGTGGGTTCTGGGTATAGAACTCAGATTGTCAGGCATGGTAGAAAAACCCTGACCTACTGAACCATCTGACCATTCTCTAATTCTTCTATCAATAGTCCCACTATGTTCATAATGCCAAAAGCCATGCTTTGACATGCTGTCCCCAAGAAACCTATGTACATCCTGTAGATGCTCTGGCTTCCTAGAAATCTGATTTCAGAATTAATTATTGTTTATGCTCTTAGCTGTGCTATATATTCATGGATATGGAAGCATTGGTGATGGCCAATAAATGGAGTAAAAACAGCATTTGAGTTTTAACACCC
This sequence comes from Psammomys obesus, assembly GCF_907164565.1. Classification (NCBI taxonomy): domain Eukaryota; kingdom Metazoa; phylum Chordata; class Mammalia; order Rodentia; family Muridae; genus Psammomys; species Psammomys obesus. The sequence continues at coordinate 1,799,571 of NW_026596240.1, read as the reverse complement.
CTCATGCTACTACGTGTAACAAGTTCAGTGGGATGGGGAGTTGCTCAGTGCGAGGTCTATTGCCACCACCAAGGCCATCAGCACGGCTCTGCCCACTTTAACTGCAGGAAGGCAAGCCCAGGAAAGCTCAGGAAGTTATCTGTGTTTATGGTTTGAACATCAAATAAAGAAAAGAGCTGCAGGAATAGCAGAGAGTTCAAGGTACTCTTCACCTGTAAAGTCTGACCTTAGTGATGAGGTGACTGGCCTCCTCCCATCCGAAGACATCACATAGCCCATTAGACCTGCACAGCCCACGGGCGCCTGACTCTACCTGTGAAGGGGTGCTGTGCGGAGGGCTCACTGCCCTCTCTCATCCTCTCATTTTGTTTCCTTCTCCCTAGGCCTGTTGTGAGGGCTGGTTGGGAGTTGCACAGAAAAGAGCCAGTGAGCCTTCTGCCAGTGAATGACAGCTGGCTGGACTCACCACCTCCCTGGCTTCTGTGCCTAGTGCATCTTCTCTCTCTTGCAGTCCAACAAAGTTCCTGTCGTTCAGCGCCCTCATCACATGCACCCGCTGACACCCCTCATCACCTACAGCAACGACCACTTCTCCCCTGCTTCCCCTCCCACGCATCTCTCCCCAGAGATCGATCCAAAGACAGGTGAGTGGGCCGGGCTGTGCTCCCATGGCACGGGCAAGTTTTCTTTGGGGTGAGGGTACAAAAGAGTCCCTGAATGAATAAGGTCTAGGTTGATTGCCACGCTGGTTTGGCTGTGTTTTTGTTTGTTTTGTTGTTTGGTCTGCTGGGTCTGTTTGTTTGATTGATTGGCTGATTAATTAATTGGTTGGTTGGTTAATTTTTAACCTGTGCCCCTTGCCTCTCCACACTAAAAGCCATCGTAAGGACTAAACGTAATGGTTCAAATTAAGCCCAGAGCCTGGAACCACTGTAAATTTAGAGTGCTGTTCAGTCCATCTGAAACTGTGTGTCCATAAACCAGAATGTGTGGTCTACCCCACAATCTTCAAATACAGCCTTCTGGACAGACTTTAAACAGCTATAGATTGAGGGTGGGGCCCGAGGAGCTGGCGCTGTGTATTGGTGGTGAGAATTAACTGCCTGCCATACCTGTCCAGCCCTGGCAGCCAAGGTCTTTATAACATTCCTGCGGGGCCACTGAGACACTAAGAATTCTCAGAGCCTTTGTTCGGAGAAATAGTGATTATTGCAGGGAAACTAACTGTAGAGTGAAAATCCAGAATTTAGAGGCAGGGAGGCTTTCTGGCAGAATAAGTTTATTGTCCTGGGAATGAAGCCGGTGTTCTGGGAAGTTAGTTAAATGAGGACTCAGGATATTTTTTGCTCTCTGTCCGGGATTTCTGGGAACTTGTATGGATCCCTGTCCAGTCAACAAAAGAAAGTTATTTCCACAGAGATGGCTTCTGGGTAGCTAGAGAGAAGGTACATGGGTCCTCCCTCCTTTGGCTGCCCCTGAGTGGCCCACCCAGAGCTGCTAGAGGTGAAAAGAGCAGAAATGATAAGGGACAAGGGTTTGCTGGGGTGTGGACAGCCTGGGCATGCAGGGGAAGGAGGCTCCTGTTGGGTGTAAGTTATGACGGTAGGGTGAGGAAAGCATTTGACATATCTCTCTCTGGAAGCAGGAATCCCCCGGCCCCCTCACCCATCTGAGCTATCACCGTATTACCCACTGTCTCCGGGAGCTGTCGGACAAATCCCACACCCCCTTGGCTGGCTCGTCCCACAGTAAGGAAACCCACAGCCTTTCTTTTCCTCACTCCCACCTTGGACAGCTTCCTCCCAACTCCTCTGACTTCCTGCCATTATTTCTCTCTAGCCCCCCACAGTCTTGGCCCTAAACATCCCTTCTATCTGGCCATCTTTCTCCTTCCTCACCCTCACAGGCAAGGACAGCCCATGTACTCCCTCCCTCCTGGTGGTTTCCGGCATCCTTACCCTGCCCTCGCCATGAACGCCTCAATGTCCAGGTGAGTCCTAGGGCTGGGGCTGCCCACATGAAGTGACAGTCCAGGGATTTGGTCTGTTTGTGACTGTGTCACTTCTGACCATGAACTAGCCTGTCCCTACAGGTTAGTGAGCAGGCATGGGGCTCTCTGATGCTCACTTCTCTTTGATGAGGGGCTACCTCTTGCCCCATGCTCCTTACACCACAACCCCATGGAACGAGGACGCCAGGGTACTCTCCCCTAACACACACACACACACACACACACAGCTAAAACCTCAGAGATCTAGCTTGTTAGCCTCCTTCCACATCCTCACATACCAGGCTCTGTGGAACAGTCATTTTGAACATGTCAGAAGAAGCCAGAGACTAGGCAGAAATGCGGTGATGTGCTGATGCCAGAAAAGAAAATGGTGCACGGGGGTGGCTCTACCTGACAATGAAACAACCATATGGCCCATAGTCCTGCCTTTCCCTGTATTCCATGCCTTCTGACCTTCATGCCTTCCGTGTTTTTCATTCTACCTGCATCCAGCACCAGGCTTGGGTACCCTGTATTTCTTAGAGAAAGGGATAGCATCGTTGGGCATTCCCCAGAACTGAGAGTCTAAATCTGCAGAGGACAGCCATCTGGGTGACACACGCCCTCACCTCTCTGCTCTCATTTTTTCTGCTTGTCGTGTAGCCTGGTCTCAAGTCGGTTCTCCCCACACATGGTAGCCCCTGCCCATCCTGGCCTGCCCACCTCAGGAATCCCCCACCCTGCCATCGTCTCTCCCATCGTGAAACAGGAGCCAGCGCCCCCCAGCCTGAGCCCTGCAGTGAGTGCGTAAGTAAGAGGCCATCTGGATGGAGGGGGTACGAGGAGCTGACTAGCCTCTGCACAGCCCATGCCATTTGCTTTTCTGTCCTGGTGTCAGCTTGAACTCCAAGCCCTGTCTTCTCTCGTGGATTTTCTGCATCCCTTCCTTAAAGACCTGATGCATCTAATCCCATAGTCAGGTTCTCGTGGCTCTGAGGAACCAACCAAGAAAGCTTTTGGCCTCCTCCCCTGCCCTGTCATTCCAATAAAATGTGAGGCCAGGACAGAGAACTGGATAGCATCATTCTCTCAAGGACTTGTGACAGCTGATGTCAGAGTAGAGACCCTGGCATTATCCTCTGTGCTGGAAAGGCAGCAGGAGAGCACCATGGCTGAGGAGGGCCATGCCCTGCCTTTTTTCTCTTCTCTCCTCTTCTCCTTCTCCCCTCCCCCCTTCTCTTCCCTCCCTTCTCGCTCCCCACCTGCCCGGCTCCTGAAAGCAGTCACATATAGCCACAAATCAAGCATCTCCTCCCAGAGGCGCTGGTCAGCTGACTCAGGGAAGGCAGGCCCGGGGAGCTAGATGATGGGGGGAGCTAGATGATGGGGGGAGCTAGATGATGGGGACACCTAACGCACAGCCACATGCCTCCGCAGGAAATCCCCAGTTACCGTGAAGAAGGAGGAGGAGAAGAAGCCTCACGTGAAAAAGCCTCTGAATGCCTTCATGTTGTATATGAAGGAGATGAGGGCCAAGGTGGTGGCTGAGTGCACCCTGAAGGAAAGTGCGGCCATTAACCAAATCCTGGGAAGAAAGGTACCGCCTATCCTCGAAGTCCTGCCTGGCACTGGGCCTCGATGTCCCCTATCCTGACGGCTCTGTGTTTCTTAACCTTCTCTCCCTCAGTGGCACAACCTGTCAAGAGAAGAACAGGCCAAATACTATGAGCTTGCCCGGAAAGAACGGCAGCTTCATGCGCAGCTCTACCCAACCTGGTCGGCCCGGGACAACTACGTAAGTGTTCACGCTGTGCGGGAACGCCATCTTCAGGATGCTGAGGAGAGAGAGCGAGAGGCCTCAGTTTGCTTCTAGAGAAGAAGCCATGTTCTCTAGAATAACACAGCCAAGTCTGAATTCTTAGGGGCCGTGCCTAGAAAGCCCATGAAACGTGTCAGATGTCTCTATGCATGCTCTTATTTCCTCTTTCTTTCTTTCATCTGGTGAAAGGGTTTGTGGCTACATCAAGTTTTCAGAGGGACTTGGGACTTCTCAGAACAACCAGGCCAAGGTGGTCGATCAGTAGATAAAACACCTGCTTGTCAAGAGGACGCATCCTAGGCAGGCAGGGTGCCGCAGCCTGTATCCCCAGAGCTCGGGGAGGCAGAAGCAGATGGATCTCTGTGAGGCCAGCCTGGTCTACAAAGCGAGTCCAGGACAGCCAAGGCTACACAGAGAAACCCTGTCTTGAAAAACAAAAAAGAGTGTAAATCTTCAACACCTACCTACCTACATACGTGGTGATGTGTTCTCAGACTCAGCCCAGAAGAGGAGGAGAACAGTCCTTGGGGTTCATTAGCCAGCCAGCCTAGCCTGCTTGGCCAAGTTTCAGGCCAGTGAACATGTCTCCCCAAAATGTTGACAGTGCCTGAGCAATGACATCCAGGGTTGTCCTCTGGTCTCCGTGTGCATTGCGTGCATGCGTGCGTGCACTCCTGAGCGCTTGGGCACACAGAAGCGGGGTAGAGGAAGAGAGGCTTTTAAGAGACTAGTAACCACTCTTCTAGGGAGTAGAGGATGGAAGAGACAGACTAGCTTAGAGGCCATCAGGGCCAAGAAGGCTGCTTGTTCCCCCAGGGGGACTTTATGAGAAGGGAGGGAAGAGTTGCTCTGCCACCTTTCCCATCCCAGGTCTCCAGTGCCCTCTTCCCATGAGCAACCAAGAGAAGGCAGGCTGACACCTGTTCTGGGGTGATCTGGGGTCCTCTTCCTAAGCAAGTGTTATTTGGTCCCTATTCATCAGTCCTGTGTTTTTCAGGGGAAGAAGAAGAAGAGGAAGAGAGAAAAGCAGCTGTCACAGACACAGTCACAGCAGCAAATCCAAGAGGCTGAGGGTGAGTCCTGGGCTGGGGCCCCTCGGCTTCCTCTCCCCTGTGCCAAACACACCTGCCTATGTCACCTCACTCTCTGAAGACTCGGTGTTCTTGAGAGCCGCAACCCTCAGCAGGGTGTCAGCATTCCCTTTACGAGAAGACCAAGGAAGAGGCCGACAACACTACCCGATCCCAGCACCCTTATGGAAAGCTTTGGAGGGTTTGCCGAGTTTCCTAGTTATTCTCCGACAATCTCCTCAAAGCTCAAGCATATCTCAGTTAAGCTGAACTGTCCTGTCAGGGTTATGTCCTAAAGCCAGTACATACGGTGAAAACAGGAGTTAGCTGGAATTATCTCTGAAACTCCCTTCCAAAGCTGGCATGCTAGAGATAGACGTATCACCCGGCTTAGTTAGTTTTCTCATTGCTTTGACAAAACACCTGCCAAAAGCAACTTAAGGAAAGATTTGTTTTGTCTCGGAGCTTGGGGGAGCCGTCCATTATGGTGGACAGACACGACAGGTGATCACAGTGTATCCTTGGTCAGTAGACAGAGATGGATGTTGGTTCTCAGCTCACTTTCTCCTATTTTTGGTCTAGGACCTCGGCCTAAAACCAGAGTGGATCCTCCTTGCTCTGTTAAAACTTTCTGAAAACATTTTATGGACACATTCAGGTGTGTTTCCATGGTGATGATGCAGACTGGCCACACCACTTATCGATGAGTTCACTGGATTAGATTTTCCTTGGTTGCCTTTGCTCAGGAACCACATCACTCCACATCTAGCTGGGCTAGGTGACAATTAGCACACAGCAAGGGTTTCTGGACCTCATGCTCATCTCAGTGTAAAGCTAGTGTGTAACACGTGTGCGACTGCGTTGTGCCCTTTACGATACACTGGCCTCCTTTCTTCCACATAATCTGTATATTCTTATGTAGCAACAGTAGTAAAATAGAGAGGCAATACAGAATCCGTTATGTGACATGGTACCCAGCAGGCTACATCATCTCTGTGCCACTGGCCAAGAATTTGAAAGCAAACTGAGTAGAGATTCATCTCAGCAGTGAAAGGGTTTATGGACAGGGTGTAGACTTTGAACTGTTTGTTCCTGATCAGATTCTGAGTGGGTGTTTGTCGGTCTGGGCCGTCGGTCTTGGAACTGTACCTTCTCTGGGCACTGGGTGTTAAGGGAAGTTTCCTAATCTCAGAATCTTTGAAAAGCCTGGAGACGCAGCTCAGTTGATGGAATGTTGGCCTAAGCATGCCTGAAGGCCTGCGCCAGACACCTAGCACCACATCTAACAGGGGTACTGTGTATCTGTCCCAGCACCACAGAAAACAGTGGGAGAACCCCAAGGTCATCCTTGACTACAGTCTGAGGCTAGATACATGACAGTCTCTCCAAAATGTGCAAAGAAATCAAGGACTAGAGAAAAGAAAACGTAGTGAACAGAGTCAGGACAAGCATGAGGGCATGCTTCTCAGATGCCTAGCTCCCATGTGAAAGCCACAATGGCAACCTGCTCGTCTAGTCTACTAAAAACAACAGGTTTTATATCCAGTCAGACACTGTCTCAAAAAATAAGGTGGAGGGTCTGAAGAGCTGGCTCAGCAGGTAAGAGTACTTCTTCATACCCATCTGTAACTCCAGTTACCCTCTTCTCACATCCACAGGTCCCAGGCACACACCTAGTACACAGACACACATGTAAGCAAAAGACCCGTACACAGAAAATATTTCTTTAAACTAAGAAATACTCTAAAGCAATAGACGTCCTCCAGAGTTGACCTTTGCCCCCACCCACCCCCACACACACGTACGTACGCCCCACAATTTAATTTTTTCTAGTATTTTTTGGGCAATTTTACATTTCCAATGTACAGTCATCCTTCAATATCCCTTGGATTGGTTCCAAGGCCCGCCCATATTCTACTCCTCAGATAGCTGATCCACAGGTGCTCAAGTCCCTGGAGTGAGGTGGCCTTGTATTTGCATATAGCTTATGCATATCTTCCACCTACCTTATGCCAATTCTAGATGCCCTATAACATCCCACACACAGATGTGGATATAGCTATTAGGTTCTGTTTGCTTACCAAAAATAGCAAGAAAAATAAAATGCCTGTGTTTAGTACAGACAAGTTTTGTTTTGTTTTGTTTTGTTTTGTTTTGTTTTGTTTTGTTTTGTTTTTTCCTGATTACTTCTTATCAGCTCTGGGTTGAATCCATGGAGTGAGCCGCAGATCCAGGAGGTTGACTGTACCTGTGTCTCTCTACTGCTGTTCCTCTGCCCCTGCCTTGGTATCAGCTGATCATTTCTCCTGCTGTTTTTACCTTTAGGTGCTTTGGCCTCCAAGAGCAAGAAGCCATGTATTCAGTACCTGCCCCCTGAGAAGCCTTGCGACAGCCCTGCATCTTCCCACGGCAGCACGCTGGACTCCCCCGCGACTCCCTCGGCAGCCTTGGCTTCTCCAGCTGCCCCTGCAGCTACCCACTCCGAGCAAGCTCAGCCCCTGTCCCTCACCACCAAGCCGGAGGCCCGGGCCCAGCTGGCTCTCCACTCAGCTGCCTTCCTGTCAGCGAAGGCCACAGCCAGCAACTCCAGCCAGATGGGCAGCCAGCCTCCACTCCTCTCCAGGCCCTTGCCCCTGGGCTCTGTGCCCGCTGCTCTGCTGACCACTCCCCCTTCCTTCCCAGCCACGCTCCATGCCCACCAGGCCCTCCCTGTGCTACAGGCCCAGCCTCTTTCCCTGGTCACCAAGTCGGCCCACTAAGCTGCCCCTGGTCTGTGCAGGGCGTCTCGGGACTCCAAGTAGTAGTGATTCAGAAGAGAGGAAGGGGGGAAAAAGGAAACATTATTGGTCAATATTTGACCACTCTGGACTGTTCTGTAAAGGGACTGGTAACAGCAGTGCTTTACAAGTGTAGATGTAGCCAGTAGCTCATCTTCAGGCTTTTTTTAAAAAATGAAATAAAAACAAGGAGAAAAAAAACCAAAACAAAACCTGTCCCTCCCCCAACACAAGTCTTCACAAGAGAGCACTGAAAAGCAGTGTTGCTGTCTCCCCGTGCGCTGTGCGGGTGCGCCTGGGCAGGAGGTGCCTCTCTACCTCTTCTCTTCCCGACTCTCTTCTTCATATTTGCCAGCCCTACCTGTCCAGCTTCCCCGCTGCACCCACAGCGTCGCCTGGCCCAGAGTTCTAGCCCGGCACCCTTTCCTCCAGGTCACTCCTGTTCCCTCGCCCAAGTTTTTGTCATGTGTTCAGTGCCATTTCATGGCCCTTTGTCCTCTGCCCAGTCTAAGGCCATGACCATGTGTGATGACATCTTGGCCTGGTCATTTCCCACCAGCATCCTCCTCTTCCTCTTGCGGCCCCAATGGGCCAGCCTCCAGCTTGTGGTGGGGAAAGAGGACCTTCTGAAATGTCCCCCACCCCTTCATTTAAAGGGACTCAAGGTGCTTGCCACTGCCTCCAAGAAGTCTGTGTTCGTCTCCAGTGCCCAGTTGAGTTTTCCCGCCTCACAGTCTCAGAGTGGCAGGCAGGACCCAGTCCCCACTGTCTGGCTCCTGTTACCTCGGTCTGTGCTAGTACAATCTGAGGAAGTTCTAAGACTCTCTGTCCCTCCCCACCACCACCTCACAAGCTTCTTCTGTGTGTATTTCATTCTGTTTTTATGGTTTTTGGAGCAATTTAAACTCCCAGTTTATTTTCACAAAAGAAAATAAAATTACAGCTGCAAGACCGTTTCTGAATGTTTCTTTAGACCATTTGTTGAATCAAGCCACCGCCTTCCTGCCAAGCCCTGGGTTAAATTTTTGCAGGCCACTTAACATAGAGTCATGTGAAGCTTTAAAAACTCAAACAATTTCTAACCCTTTTCCCCCAGTTGTTTTATCAACTCTGTGTGTATGAGCATTTTGTGCACTGTGTATGTGCCTGGTGCCCTCAGAGGTCAGAAGAGAGCTTTGAACCCTCTGGAGCTAAGTTACAGAAGAACATAAACCACTTTGTGGGTACTGGGAACTAAACCCAGGTCCTTCGCAAAAATAAAAGCTCTTCACCAGTGAGTCATCTCTCCAGCCCCCAACTTCTAAAGGTACAGACAATGTTGACCATTGAAGTCCTAAAGTGTGAATCTCATAATTTTTGCAATTGGTTTAAAGAGATTTCTAATCGGGAAGTATTCGGACCCCCTTTTATTAGAGTTACCAGGGAGCACAGAGCATCCTTTTAGCTTTTCATGCTTTCTGGCCTTGTGGCTCGTGTTCCTCATAATTTAGACTTACATTTTACCCATTCAAAATAGTGGGCAGGGCTGGGGGTATATCTCAATGAGCTGGCTATAAGCGGCTTTGAGTTTAAAGCTCCCAGTTTTAAATGGCATTACTAATGTATGTGCAGTAGGAAAGCACAGGTTGTTAGGGTAGTCAAGACAATTTTCTGGAGCCAATTCTACCTTCCAGGGATGAAACTCTGGTCTTCAGGCAAGTGCCTTTACCCACTGAACACTCTTGTTTGGCTTGATGTTTTGTTTTGTTGTTGTTGGGATTTTGTTTTTGTTTTTTGAGACAGGGTTTCTCTGTGTAGATCTCCTGGAACTTGCTCTGTACACCAGGCTGGTTTCAAACTCACAGCTCTGCCTGCCTCTGCCTCTCCAGTGATGGAACTAAAGGTGTGCTATGAAAGAAAGCAAGGGGGGGGGGGTGTCTTAATTGCTATCCTCCATGCCCTGAGCCATGACTATGGCCAGTCAGGTTCCAGTACTTTTGAACAGTTTCTATTGCCTAGATTTCAATTTGTTTGCTTTTTACCTCAAGGAAGTGGTTACCAGGAGATGATCATGTGGCGCAGGTTACACTGAGGAACTGGGACAAGGTGACTAAGCCCTGATTCAGAAGAGTAGCTGAGTATCTGGGCATGTAGCTCAACTAGGAGAGTGTTTGCCTAGTATGCACAAAGTGCTAGGCTCAATCCCTAGCACAGCATAAACTGAACACAGTACCACATGTCTATCATCTAGCCCTTGGCAGATATAGGAGGCTCAGAAGTTCAAAGTCATCCTCAGCTAATTATGGAGCTCAAGGCCAGCCTGGAATATAAAACAAAAAAAAACAAAACATTAGCAAGAAGGCATGATGGTGCAAGCCTTTAATCTCAGCATTGTGGAGGCAAAGGCAGACAGATCTCTGAGTTATAGCCAGCCTGGTCTACAGAGTAAGTTCCAAGCTAGCCATAGTGAGCCCCTGTTTAAAAAATAATAATGATAATAGTTGCTGAAGTAACAATCATAATCATACTTATGTATACATTATGTGTATACGTATGTACAGATAGATAGATAGATAGATAGATAGATAGATAGATAGATAGATAGA
>NW_026596240.1:1738907-1789320 GCF_907164565.1 Psammomys obesus | reverse complement strand
AGATAGATAGATAGATAGATAGATAGATAGATAGATAGATAGATAGATAGATGATAGATGGGGCAAGTCCAATCCTCTTTTCAGGATATCTCCAACTTCTCATCACACTGCATCAGCAGCAACCAGGAGAGAAGCACCAGCAGCCTCCTCCTTTCTCAGAGGCCCCTCAACACTCTCTGGGCTCTGGCATTTATTCTTTCTCCAGAGTCCTCAGATTTAAACTATCCACAGCTGGCAAAGAGCTCATCTCAGCGCCCAAGCAAAGCACGTAGTCTGCTGCTGTGGACAACCTGAATCAGGCCCATATCCCACATCAGGATTAAAACAAAAACATATTTACATGACATAACTGTGTTTTTAAAGACAACAAAATTTCCACACTTTGCTGTCCTGTACTCACACTGTAGACCAGGTTGGCCTCAAACTCAGAGATCCACCTGCCTCTGCCTCTCTGAGTGCTGGGTTACAGGTGTGTGCTACCATGCCAGGCACGGTTCATGGAGGTATTTTCTCAATTAAAGTTCCCTCTTTTTCAGATAACTCTAGCTTGTGTCAAGCTGACATAAAACTAGGCAGGAAAGCATCTCATCTGAAATCGTGTTTGAACCTTGGCTGTGTGATGGTGTTCATTTCCTTTTCCTTCTAGAAGCACTCCATTCTATGACAATCAGGGACCTCTGCAGACATAAAGAGAAAAACAATTAGTGGAAAGGAGCTGCTGATGCCCCAAAGGACAACTTACATGACTCACTGAGGCACCAATAGCCAAGAGACCTGTACAGCGGGATTTGTATAGTTTTACAACTTGTATTTTCAGTTAACTATCATGTGCACATACATGACTAAAATATGCATAAAGCTCTATTTTCTTTTCTTACTTTGACTTGTATTCATTTTCTAACATTTTTAAAGTTATATTTATTATGTATACAGTGTCTGTCTTCATGTACGCCAGAAGAGGGCACCAGATCTCATTATAGATGGTTGTGAGCCACCATGTGGTTGCTGGGAATTGAACCTTTGGAAGAGCAGCCAGTGCTCTTAACCTCTGAGCCATCTCTCCAGCCCCCATTTTCTAACTTTTATATGGTGAGTATGCTATTTGTAACAATAACTTTAGACCTTTATAGGGTAAAACTGTTAAAGATTATATACAATTCCCACAGTGTTTTTATTTTTACTTTATTTTGAGTGTATGAGTATTTTGCTTGCATTCGTGTGGCTACCTGGTACCCACAGAAGCCACAGACTATGTTGAATCCCCTGGACTGCACTTAGAGCTGGTTGTGAGCCATTATGTGCTGTGTGCTGGGGCTGAAACCAGCTCCTCTGTAATAGCAGCCCATGCTCGTAACCGTTGAGTCATCTCTTCAGTCCTAACAGTCAACATTTTTATCTAATTCACAATGAAGAAACTAACACTTAAAGTATTTAAGTAATTGGCCAATTTCGTGCAGGAATTAAGTATTAAAGAATAACAGTCAGGAGCCAGGCACTCAGGAGGCTGAGGCAGGAGGATCATGAGGCCAGTGTGAGCAACTTAGTGAGACTTAGTTTCAACAAACAAACAAACAAACAAACAGAGACTGAGGAGAAGGCTCAGGAGTTAAGTACTTATTACTTTTCCAAAAGACAAACTGCAGTTCCCAGCATCTATATGGCAGCTCACAATGGTCTGTATTCCAGTTGCAGGGAATCTGATGGCATCTTCTGGCCTCCACAGCACCAGGCATGCACACAATGCAGACAAGCATGCAGCCGAAACACCCACACACACAAAAGGTCATAAATATATACATCAAGAAGAGATGGCGCAGTCAGTAAAGGGCCTGCCTTACAAGCGGGGGCCTGGGTTCAGCCATTAGAACCAATATTAAAAAGTGGGGTGTGCTTGACTCCCCACTGCTGCAGAGACGCAGACAGGTGGTCCCTGAGGCTTACTGACCAACCAGTCTTGCATGCTCAGCCAGTACCTGCCAGTGCAGGACCTTGTAAAAGGCAAATGATGTCTTACACACACACACAACACACACACACAAGCATGCAAAAACAACAGCAAGAACTCTTTTTCTCCTATCATTTTGACAGATTAAGAATTCCCAGGGCAGGGGTAAATGGGGAAATGAGAAGCAAGCCAAAAGAAGTTCAGCTTGAAAATGCCATAATGTAACTTAATTCTTTGTATGCCAATAAAAATGTAAAAAAGATAACAAGAATATTCAGTGCCAGCCCTTCACTGCAGTCCCCTGTATCCAGGAAGCTGAGGCTAGAGGATCACTTGAGCCCAGGAGTCTGAGAGCAGTGTAGGCAACATAGTGAGATGAAATGAAAAGCAGAGGATAAAGAGAAAGGAAGTCTGATAAAAATAGCATAGCCTTGAGCAAACTGCTCAATCTTTTTGACTACGCGTCTTCTTAGAAAGCATGTAATCCAACCACTAACTGATAAGAAAGTCAGTAGCAGTGAAAAGGTGAGAAGACTCCAGGTGTCCAATAATAAGAAAACTGTCACAATTATAATAAACGTGTAAATTACTTTCTTAGTGAAACCATTGGCAATCATATTCTAAAGAACACTGAGGAAAATGGTTTCTTTATTTGCTTTGAACTGCATGCTCACATTTCCAGTTACCATCCCAACATCTCTCCTCTTGGCTAGCACAATCATCCTAAATGAAGATTAAACCAAAGTGATAAACAACTGGTCAGAAGCAAATTCATTTCCTATGTCCCACTCCCTCACAGCCCGTCCTCCACCAGTGGCCCCTACCTCGATGAGAAAGCACCCTCCTCTCTCCCTTCCCTTCCTTCCTCTGCTTCTTTTCCAATCTACCTCCGAGTTGTGTTGGTTCCACTTCCTAACTTCATTTCCAGTCTGACCACTGCCTGCCATTCTCGCTGGGCCTGTCCACTATTCCAGACTACTGCAATAGTCTCGTAAACAATTACCACCCAAGGCCTCCTCCCTACTAAAGTCAGTTCTTCTGAAGCAACCCAGTAATGCCCAAACATTTTCCACTCTGATTAAACCTTGACCCTACTTAAACCTCTTCAATGGTCTTTTACTATTTAGATAAAATAAAAACGCCGGAGAGCTCTTTGTGATCACAACTTCTTTCCTCCCCTGCCTAGAAATGTGGACACTGCGTCAGGTTTAATAATTTGCCACTGTCCTCTCCACCCACCCACACCCTCACTAGGCCAATATCCCTAAATCTTAGTCAAACATTTATCTTAACACAGGCGGACAGACTTTTCTTTCAGAAAAAGATTCATTTACCAGTTCACTTCCTCTAGGCAAGGCAGAGTCAACATTCTAAAGGAAGGTTTTTGTGTTTTCTTTTTTTCCTAAGTTCTGGGGACTGATCCCAGGGCAAGCAGCAATCTACCACTTAAATAGTCCTGTAGCCTTCTCACATCTCTATGATTTTTGTTCTCTCTTCAGTAATGTAAGAAGAGGGGAGAGGGAGAAAGGGGGGAGAAAAGTGGAAAGGAACACATTACACATTAAGGGAATGTTTATTCAAATAACAGAAAAGGCACTTGTTTCTGAAACTGTAGTTGAATCATGTACCATTTCTTGAAAATTTTCAGCCATCCAGGGCTGCTTACCATATATTACATTCGGGCGTTTCATCAAGTGTTACTTCCCCTGTGGCTCTAGCCCTCAGTGACTAGCCTAGTTTACATTTCAACCAGACTTAGCTGACATTTTCTATTACATAAAGCTGTGTGTTCTAGGTAACTGCCAGATTTAGTTCTCAGTCTAGCTCCGCTCCAGCGTCCTTCTCTACCATTCTCCTTACTATCCAAGAAGCCTGTTCTTTAGACTTACATGGAACACCAGGTTCATACCTGCACGTGCTGGTCACTGAGCCAGGAATCCTCATTCTTCTCCCAGGAATATCTACAACCTTCAGGCCTCAGCTCCATGGTTCATTACTGAACTGACAGATACTTCATTCTTGGCAGCTCTTGGAATACATTCTAGTCTTATTTGTCTTAATGTCATTGAAAACTACTTGACAAAAATAAAGGCTGGCTTTGGCTTACAGTTCCAGGGAATACACAGTCCGTTGCAGCAGGGAAATCATGGCAACAAGAGTGGGGGGAAGCTGGTGACACCGCCTATGGTCAGGAAGCAGAGAGGCATGGATATCGCGGTGCTCAACTCACTTTCACTCTGTCCAGTGCTCCAGCGCATGAAACACTAATGTCCATGCACAGGATGGGCCTTACCGCCTCAGTTAACCTAACCTGCAAAATCCTTCACAGGCGTGCCAGAGATTTCTTTCTACAGTGATTCAAAATCCATCAAGTTGACAACCAAAATTAAGCATTACAGCACACATGAACAAACATCTATTTGATATTTAAGTGCCTCACCTAAATGCATGCCTTTTAAAGTCTTTTTATATACTTTTGAGACTGAGTCTTACTTTGCTCAAAAGGTCCTTTACCTCTGAGGCTGGAGAGATTGCTCAGAGGTTAAGAGCCCTGGCTGCTCTTCCAACCCAGGCTCAATTTCCAGCATCCATATGGTAGCTTGGACCATTTCTAACTCCAGTTCCACAGAATCTGATGTCCCCTTCTGGCTTCCTTTGGCCTCAGACAGGCACATGATGCGCAGGCATTAATGGAGGCAAAACATCCACACACATAAAATAATAACATATTAATTTTATTTAAAAGATCTTCTGCCTTAAACCTCCAGAGTGTTGAGGACCATAGAACCTGGCATGGTGGGACACAACTGTAACCTCAGCATTTCCAAGGCAGAGGCAGGAAGATTGTTGCCAATTCAAGGCCAGCTGCTCTTCGGAGTAAGTTCCAAGCCTGTTATGGCTGCATACTAAGAGCCTGTCTGAAAAACAACAAAAACTAAACAAACATAGTTGGGACTTTGAGTTTGAGCTGAGACTCATTATTTGTTAAATCACTGTTCTAAAAATACCTAACCTGGCAAATGTTCATAAACGTTTTAAGCAACTCGCTTAAACAACCCAGCACTCCTGGGTGTGGTGGTGGTTCTTGCCTTTAATCCCAGTACTCAGGGGGCAGAGGCAGGGTGGATCTCTGTTTGAGGCCAGCCTGGTCCACAAAGAAGTCCAGGGCAGCCAGTGCTACTGGCTACTGGCTAACCCTGTCTCAGAAAAAAAAAAAAAAAAAAAAAAAAAAAAAAAAAAAAAAAAAAAAAAAAAAAAAAAAAACAAAAAAAAAAAAAAAAAAAAAAAAAAAAAAAAAAAAAAAAAAAAAAAAAACAAAAAAAAAACAACGAAAAAAAATCTAGTACTACAGATGAAGACACAAAAAATGAATGCAAGTAGTAACCCATAGACAAGCAGACGGCAACCATTAAAACATAGTTTATGTATGTTTTACCTGCATGTGTGTCTGTACACCACTAAGTATACAGTGTCTGCAGAGGCCAGAATAGGATGTCAGATCTCCTGAAACTGGATTTTCAGGAGACAGGCTGTTGTTAGGTATCTTGTTAGCACTGGGGATGGTGAGGTGGAGCGCTTCTCTAATGTGCACAAACCCATGGGTTTGATACCCAGTAACATATAAATTGGGAATACAAGCCTGTAATCCAATAGGAGGATCAGAAGTTCAAGGCTTCCTCTGGCTGGGCTAAAAGGGACCTTATGTCCTGGACTAGAGAGCGGGACACATGGTTAGGGGCATTTGCTGCTCCCCCAGGACCAGAATTCAGTTCCCAACACACACGAAAATAGCTGAAAACACGTGTAGCTCTAGGGGATCCGAAGTCCTCGTCTAGCCTCCAAGATCACCTCCACCACATACACACAAATAAAAACTCTTCGATATCCTAAGTCTTAAATAGCCCGAGAAGGGCGTGGCGAGACACCTGTAATACCAAGCACTCGGGAGGCTGGAGTTTGAGGCCAGCCTGTCCACAAAGCAACATGGCCTCAGACTCATAAAAATTCAGAAAACAAACAAAGAGGAACGAAAGTGATGAACTGTGTTTGTTTCTAGACGGGAAAGACCTGAACATAGTACATTTTTGTGTGATGTGGGAAAAGCACCACCAGCACCATAGAGGATGTGGCGCCCGGCCCCGCGACCCAACAAGTCGCGAAAGGAGATGCAGCACCTGCCGGTCGGAACAGTTGCCTAATCCGAAGACAAGTGAGCCGGAAAGAGACTTCTGACCTCGCCAGAGTACTGAGAAAAATAGGGAGGAAGAAAACGGCCGGACTTAGCTTCCCGCACACACCGGAATCCCCAGTCGCTTACCGCCGGCGCCCTGGGGGCGGGGCTGCACCGGAAGAGAAACCCGCCGGAAAGGGAAGGGTCGCGCGCTTGAAATCCCTTGCGCTGCTCTCACGTCAGCAGTAGAGGGCGGAAGTGCAGACTGCAGGATGCGGTTCCTGGTTGCGTTGCTCCTGCTGAGTGTCGCAGTGGCGAGTAAGGCGCCCCCTCCCCTCCCTACAGACCATCTCACTCCCCTTAGGCTCCCCGGTCCTCACCTTGGCTAGTCGCCACAGTAGCGTGATGTCTTCCTTGCCTGACCCGACTCTTCTCTGTCCATCTCCACCTTTTTCCCATTTGGCCATGACCTCTGGGCAATTCCAGCTCTGAGAAGTCAAGCCCCTTTCCCTTCTCTTGGCCTTTTCTTCCGAGGACTTAATGATTTTTCTGTTTCAGGAGGTCTGCCGGCCAATTCTAAGCCAGACAGCATCCCAGGTAAAAGTGATCCTCCGATTCAGTCCTCAGACTCCAAACCCACGTCCCCGCTTTCTGAGAAGGCAGAGTCTTCTAAGCCGGGAGAGACTAGCAGTCAGAGGCAGCAGCAGCCCGCTAAAGAAGACCCGGAAAAACCGGAGGGGTCGACTACCCCAGCAGTTTCCAGGTCTGCGGAATCTGGACAGCAGACCCCTTCCCCCAATCTCAAGTTGGTTGAATCCCCAAAGCAGCCCGGAACTACAGATACCAAGTCGACGAACCTTGCACAGAAGCCCCTGTCATCCGACTCCCAGGGAGAGTCTGGGCAAAAGCTCACAAAAGATGGTTCTGATAAGCCCACAAATGAATCTGACAAGCCCACAAATGATGAATCTGACAAGCCCGCAAGTGATGGTTCTGACAAGCCTACAAATGATGATTCAGAGAAGTCTGTAAAACTCGATACAGACAAGCCCACCTCCAAATCTTTTGAAGATAAAGAGTCCCCCAAGAATGACAAAATCCAGCCAGAAGCAAATGGACAGAAACCAACGCCTACTTCCAAAACTGAATCTGGGGAGAGAGTGGCAGGGGACTCTGACTTCTCAAAGCCGGAGGGAAGAGAGAAGTCTTCAGAGCCTCCTAACGATGTGGAAACCAAGGAGGTTGAAGAGGGTGATACTGAGCCAGAAGAGACCTCACCACTTGAAGAAGAGAATGAGAAGGCGCTGGGCCCTTCCTCCAGCGAGAAGCGAGAGGGGACACTCACGGAGCCTGTGAATGATGACCTATATAAGGACAATTCTGGAAACACCAGTGCACAGAGCAGTCACTTCTTCGCCTATCTGGTGACCGCAGCTGTTCTTGTTGCTGTCCTCTATATTGCTTACCACAACAAACGGAAGGTAAGAGGGGACTGGGTTCCCAAATCCTGAGTTCTTTCTGCATGGGCAGCTCTCTGTCACTCAGCCTGTGAGCTCTGAGTATTTTAAAATGAGCTTCAGTTTTTCCTCAGACCCTGTTAGGACTTACAAAACTCTTAAGTTGTATAAGTCATGTGTTTTCGTCATGTGTCCTGTTTCCTCTGAGTTCTGCTGTAAAGTGCCAAGTTTGACATGAATCATGACCTGATCGAATTGAGATTCTCCTCCCATAACTTGGAACTCAGACCATTCACAGCCTCTGTGGATCTGAGTTCTTGACATGTTGACTTCTTCCATTTTTTCCATACTTGAGATAATTTACCATTTCTAGCTTCTATTCCTACTGTCTTCTATCTGTAGGCAGGAAGAATATTTTCAATTACATAGTCCCCAATACCAGTACCATAAAGCCCAAGGATCACTCTTCTGCCACCAACAAGAGTTAGAAGGAAACCTAGGAATTGCATAAATGTACATGTCATTGGGGTTAAAGTGGCACCCATGTCCTGTAGAAACAGCTCTGATGACAAAATGATTGTATTTCCTAATGAGCCATGAGATTTAGAAGATAATTTCAGTGACTTGATGTGTTGGAGAGTTCAATTTGTGATGGCTGTGAAGAATGCACATTCTTCATTCTGCATCTCAATGCTCATGATGAGATCGATAAATCAGAGTAAAGTTGTTGAAACCATGTGTGGAAGCAAAGCATATATTTGTAGATAAGAAACAATCAGAGAAAAAAAAGAAACAATCAGTAGTTATAATATTTTTGTTCCCCTTAAACACGTGACCTAGAACTCTCTGGCAAGGGCACTGGCAGACCTTTGACTCTTTCCCTACTATTAAATCATACAGAGTTCCACAGGCCACAGCCTTTATGTGCTGTTCATTGTTAAATAGTAGGAAGGATTTTGTTGTATCGAGCCCTTTTAAAATTTTTATACAGTTTTATTACTTTGTGGTGCTGGAGGTTGAACTCCAGTTACATGCATGATAAAGTCGTTTTACTACAGTGCTATATTGCATGCTTGATACATTTGCCTGTATGACCCTGTTTGAGCCTAGCATTTCAAAGAACAGTGTGTGTGTGTGTGTGTGTGTGTGTGTGTGTGTGTGTGTGTGTGTGTTAAATAGGCCTCTTTGTGGATCTAGGTAACTGCCTCTGATTTCAGGAACTGAAGTACATCATTACAGAGCCAAATGTTAATCTGTTTTCTTTTTCCTTCCTCAGATTATTGCTTTTGCCCTAGAAGGAAAAAGATCCAAAGTCACTCGAAGGCCGAAGGCCAGTGACTACCAACGTTTGAACTTAAAGGTAAGGAATGAGAAGCCAGGTCTAGAAGGAATCTTCAACCTCAGGTGGGCCAATTCTGGGGACAATGCTGCCATTGTTCCCAGGCCCAGGAGGCTACAAATAGAATTGTACATGAATCTACAAAGTTAGAAATAGAAGAGCCCTTTCAATACTTTCACTTTTGACAGATAAACAGATCTGCCTAGAAATGTGTTTTTGTTTATTTTCTTCCTAAGTTCCTACTCAAAGGCAATACTTGATAGTAACTCCAAACACTTTTAAACACCTTTTGCCCTATTTCAGCTCTTGACACATAAACATTTTGATAAACATTGAACATTGTGATAAAAAGCCAAGTTTAATCAACTAAGTATGGGTATAGCTTATATTTATATGTCACCTTTTTGGGGGATCACCAAATGCTGCCAGACCTTACCTTGGGCAGCAAAGCCCTAGATCACAATTCTCTCAAAGCAGATGAGCCCAGAAGCACATAGGCCTCAAGTACACCCACAGAACAGCCTGCAGGCTGGTCCTCGTGATCCTGGCCAGTCTGCCTCTGTCAGGGAGAGGAGTCTTTTTTCCATCCCACAGCAGAAGGAGCTGAGGAAGGTTCTCTCCACAGGAAACTGCTAGGTGGTTACAACAAACAACTGCCCCGTTCTGTTAGGCAACAGAAAGGACACTGGCAAAGAACAGTGGTGACCCAGATGGGAATGGTTCCCAGACTTCCTACAGGGAACAGTTCACCTACTTCTCAGCACTACAGAGTAAGCCACTCAACTCAGAACATCTGTCACAAGTAGGTCAACTTTACACTTAGCTCTAGCCTGCTGCTTTCTTCCGTAATTGACTTTAAGGACATTTTTCCTCCTTAATTTTGTTTCAGTTGGAAAGAAAGCAATACACATGAAAATTATTTAGAATAATATAGGAGAGTATAAAGTAGAAACTAGAAATTCTTTCTATCCACCATCACATGTGGCTTTATTTTTGATTTGTTCTTTATTAGCAGGTATTAAATACACATAATGAGTCTCACTATATGTTTTCATATATAGATAGATATAGATATATGTGTACATACATACGTGTATTTAGATAATAATCACCTTCACCTCCATTACCCCTTCTTGTCCCTCTGAATATTTAAAATATTTTTAGGTTTAATTATTTTGTTTTATGTGTGTAAGTGCTTTGCCTACATGTATGTATGTGTACCACATGTGTGCTGGTTGCCAGTAGAGGCCAAAAGAGGCCATTGGATCTCCTGGAACTGCAGTTAAGGAGAGCTGTGAACCATCATGTAAGTGCTGGGAAACAAACTCCTCTCCTTTGCAAGAGTAACATGTGTTCTTAAGTGCTCAGCCATCTCTCCTGCACTTTTTTTTTTTTTAAATGACTCAGTGAGTTTCATTAGGGGTTATTCACAGGAGCATGGGCATCTTAGCAGTGGCTACCCCGCTGAAGAAAATACCTCTTACTCTCCTATCAACCATTAATTTATTTTGGTTTTTTGAGACAGTCTCTCACTCTAGCTCAAACTCATGATGTAATCTGTGCTGCCTAGAAATTCATAATCCTTCTGCTTCAGCCTCCTGAGTGCTGGGATTACAGGTGTGAACTACCACATTAGCAGACTGTCTGACTTTCTAGTGCATATTTAATCTCCAGTTGACTTTAATGATGTGACTCAAGCACTTTTATTAAGTGCTGTTCCATGGTGGATGAGCCTGACTTGACTCTGACCTTTTACCTGAGCCTGTTTCAGAATGACAGCATTAATACATCTCTCTATGAATGTTACCAACAGAATGTGTTGCTCCCATTTCAGCTCTGAATTTTTGTCTGCAAGAACCTTGTCCTCCCTGCTGATTTGTTTCCGAATCAAGAGATGAAGAGACTGTGACCTCCTCTGGGGTTTGTTGGCAAGTCTGGGCTGGCATTGCTGAGATTGCTTCAGGTTTTGCACCTGCACTTTGGCGACACTGTACTCTGGTGATGTCTTATCTACTTTGTGTTCCCTTCATGCTAGTGTGTTCCATCATCCTTTCTTCCTTAGCATACAAGTGGGAGAACATGTGGGAACATGGCTGCGACCAAAGGAAGACTCCACCCGAGGCAGGCCACATGGTGGACCGCCCTCCCATAGCTTCTTTATCTTTAACTCTAGGAACAAACCGTAGAGAGGTACTTTCTAGACAAGGTGTAGATGGTGGGTGGGGTGCTGATGGGCAGAGAGGGGTTTGAACACTTATTCTCTACAGAGGCCTCAGCTGTAAACCAGAATAGCAAGTTTAGAGAGCGTTAAGGTCTGTTCCATCTGACAGTCTATATTTTTCTGAAAGTTTACACTCTTTGGTTGTACTAGCATAAAAGGGAACTCAGGGTTTCACTTCCATAGGAATTTTTTTTAAGTATGGTGATGATCATTTAGCCACCCCAATAGGAACTGCTTGAAAAGGGGCAGGTTTATGCTTTGTGGAAGAAAACACATAGGAGTGATTTGGACTGCAGGAAAGGTTTTTCCACAAACTCAGCTTGCCTTTATTGCCTACAATAGATGGATAAATACTTAGGAACTTACTGCACTCTCCACACTTTTCCTTGCTCTGTTTAATGGTCCTCTCATCCAAGACATCAAAGGAATGAGTAAAATCTTTTCTGTCCTGTGACATCTGGTTGTGAAACTGTAAGAAAACAAGCAGGTTCCCTGAGATAACTGAGGATGTCTTGGATTATGCTGTGTCTGGAGTTCCTGTCTATGTGGTCATGACTTAAGAGAGTCTCCACTAATCTCAGGGATGTGGAAAGTGGGAGGGGGAAACTAGGAGTCCTATGCTGTTGGAGAGATCAGCCTGAAAAAGAAATGGCCCTGGAGTTCTTTCCCCATGCTGACTGTAGTGTGTGCTTGAAGCTTTTATTCTTGGCAGGGGCCACTCTGGACATGAGATCGTTGCTACTGTTCTCTCAGCTGTGCACAAGTCTTCTGTTGCTTTTTCCAAGCTGAGGAAGCCCTTCTCAGTCTCCTTCAGCCTTCTCCAACACTACTCTAGCTCCCCATTTTCATTTTCCCTTCCTCTGTAGGCCCGTTTGTGTGCTTCTGCAGCCTGTATGCGTGCCCACACCTATCCTGCTCTGGTTGGTGTTGCTTCCATTACCTTGCTTGCTCTTCCTGACAGTTACACTTCTCTTCCTTTTTCTCAAGGCTCCTCAGTTAACAGATCACCCAATTCAACAGCTCATTGCCACAGCTTGCTCTTAACACTTGGTAATAATGGATGCTTGGGCTCCATGCATGCCAACTTTCTTAGTGTCTCTTGCAAATTGTCCTTTGCCTTATCTTAGGGGGGAGGGGAAGAGGGTGCCCAGGTCTCATTGCTTTGACTGTCTTCAATAAATCCACCCATTCTTCGTCTTCTCCTTGATTCTCATCTTTGTCTTTGGCCTCCTACCCAAGAACCCAGTTCTGCTATCTGCTAAACAACTCAGCCACATTGTGTGGTTGTCACTCTTGCACCTATCAGATTCCTCTGTCTATCCTTACGTTTCTTTAATTATCTGAAAACTCTAGACTACAAACTAGCAACATTTTTCTTTTTTTAAAAAATTTTTTAAATTTATTTTATGTGTATTAGTGTGAAGATACCAGATTCCTTGGAATTGGTGATACAGACAGTTGTGAGCTGCCCTGTGGGTGCTGGGAATTGAACCCGGGTCCTTTGGAAGAGCAGACAGTGCTCTTAACCACTGAGCCATCTCTCCAGCCCTCAACATTTTTCTTATCACAGGAGTCCCATTTCTTTCTGTTTTTAAAGAAACTCTAATTAGGTATACTCTCCATTAATTTTCAGGAACCACCTGAATTGGGTTTCTTGACATTATTAGTTTTGGAAGCATCAGTCATTTCAGAATGTGCGCTGGTCTGAAGTTTCTGTCTGAAGTTGTATTCTAGACTGCAGATTCCTTCTTGGCCTCACCATCTGACACTCCCTGTTGCCTCTGCCCCCAGCACAGCCTTTGTGTTCCAGCTTCTTGTGGTTGCTCTATGGTTAGGCTCCCCCCTCCTTTCAGTTTACCCAGGTCTTTGTGTTTTGAAGGACTCAGCTCACATGCTTATGTTCCTCCTAGCTTCAACACATTTGATTGATTTTTTTCCATTCCATGCTGATAGCTCTTAACGTCTCCCTTATCTTAGAACTCCAACATGACATAGTTCTGATGTTGCTGCGATCTCCCCAAAACTAAGCCCCAAGAGACAGTCATTGACATTGCTATATGTGCCAGGGACCTCATGGGTTACATTTCTTGTTGGAGATGTAACTGAAACCGGGGCTCACACAGCTCTTCCTAGCTGCTTGTTATGGCCTTATACTTGTTGACTTTTGCTTTTGAAGGGCAGGAAGAAAGGTTGATTTTCAGGAACCAAGATTGACAGTGAGTGGACGGACACAAGAAGTTTTGCCACAGAGTCTAAAAAGCCTCACCCCTTTGGGCTGCAGACAGTACAGTGGAGTTTGTTTCACTTGAGAAGTTGCACTGAAGGAGGTGGCTCCCACCAAAGAAAAGGCATTTTCAGGCCTGTGTTTTTGAAGGTAGAATACTTAAAGCATATTTTCCTAGAGAATGTGTGGATGGTGATGGCCTGGCTGAGGCGTCTACACCAGAGGCTGGGCTGGCATGTGGGAAGCACATAAAGCCTAAAGTAGCATTCCTATAGACAATAATATTCTGAGTGTGCTTTCCTGCGCAGCTTTTGGCTACGAGCAATTTCTTACAGGGAACCTGCTTGCATCATAACAGTTAATAGTTTGTTTTCCTGCTATGGTTTATAGAAGTTCTGGACCAAACACCTAACTAAATGTGCTAACACATTTTTCCCTGGAGACAGAGCTTTGTACCCTTAAGAATTCCCCTGCTATGGATGCTCTTTCTTCTTTCTTCACCAAGGCATAGTGTGCTTTGCACAAGTCTGAGCCATTTGAATGTAGAGAAGGGTGTGTCAAGCCCCGGGCCATGTGGCCCTGTGAAGCAGTTTTCTCAAAACTCTTGGTAGGAAGGTTCAGTTTGGCATTGCCTTAAGAAAGTTTTAAAGAACTAGAGAGATGGCTCAGAGGTTAAGAGTTCTTCCAAAGGCCCTGAGTTCAATTCCAAGCAACCAAATGGTGGCTTACAACCATCTATAGTGAGATCTGGTGCCCTTGTCTGGCATGCAGGCACACATGCAGGCAGAACACTGTATAAATAATAAATTTTTGAAAGAAAGGAAGGAAGGAAAAGAAAGCTAGCTGTAAAGAGTCTGGTGTGGTGATGCATGCCTTTAATCCCACACTCAGAAGACAGAGGCACCAGGAGGCCAAAAGGAGCATGAGGCCAGACTGGTCTAGAATAGCAAGTTCCAGGCAGCCAAAGTTAGAAAGTGAGAGCCTGTTTCGAAAAACGAAAGAAAGCTGTAAAATGTTAAAATTTAATCTAACTACTTCAGGATGACTCAGCTCATTTAGTTCCTTGCACAGATATAAGCTTAGAAACTCTGTAGTTTGGACCTCAACTTGCATAGCATAGCAAACTACCCATGAAGCTGGCCTCCTCACACTGTGATAGGAATTTAATTCAGACTACCATGTTAAATAAATGAATGTTGACATTATTTTCCTTGTCTTGTTTGCCCAATTAGTAGATTGCCACAGTTAGCCATGTTTTGTATTTCTATCTTTTTTGAAACTTAACTATAATGGCTTAATTGTATTTTTTTAAAGGTTATTGTGGTATAAGTATTTTTCAGCATATTTTACTGAGCTTCTGTAAATGGCATCTCAGTGTAGTTTCATATCATTATTGAATAGAAACCAAAATAAAATTCAGTTATCAAAGCATTGAAACATTACATGTGTTAATAGTATATTTAAATGAACTAAAATTGGTACCTATTTAACATAATTGAAAAATTTTTAACTTTTATCCACTTTCCTATTTATTCTTATAGGTTGAGCATCCCTATTCTGAAATCCAAAGCAAGTGTTTTAAATAACATGAACTCATACAACAGGTCATGGAATGCTTAGTTTTTCAAAATAATACATAAGATGTAATAACTAGTCTATGCATATGGAACAGGTGAACTTGTGCTTCAATCCTGGGTCCCATTCACCAAGTTACTTCACAGGTGTGCCAATACTGCAAAATCGGAATGAATTCTAAGCATTTTGGAAAATAATACCAGGGTTTTTTGTTGTTGTTTTGCTTCCTTCTCAAGACGGTTTCTCTGTGTAACAGAGCCCTGGATGTCCTAGATTTGCTTCGTAGACTACACTAGTCTCAAACTCAGAGATCTGCCTGTTTCAGCCTCCTTGAGTGCGGGGATTAAAAGTGTGTACCACCACACCGACCCTAATACTCAGTTTTTAATATGCGCCAGTAACTACAAGTGCCATCCCTATGCTCTGTGCACACTGGGCTTCCTATGTTCGGGCCCAGTGTCTCCACTCTTCCCTCCCTGCCAGGCTGGCCGTTCTCTAGTCAAGATCTCAGTGGGCTGATGTGCAGGACATTTTGCTGGCAGTGGTTCTTTTGGTGTGTCTCTGATAGAATGCTGCTCCGTCAGCCTGCTTCTAACAGAGGATAAAGCTTAAGGCTGAGGGTCTCTTGGCTCCAGCTCTTTGAGAGTTGCCACCCAAGACCACTAGTCATGCTTCCCCTTGACAGTCCAGAGCAGCACAACACTAGAGCGGGTAGAAGCAAAACGCTCCAGGGCAGGACTGGACCAACCTACTCCAACAGCCAACACCCTCAGGGGTTCTTTGTCTCTGACCATTGCTTGGAGCTGGGTGTGGGAAAGTTGGAGCATTCTCCATTGTGGGACATCAAGGCTGTGCAGCCCACACTAAACCTTAAATAGAAGTTGAAGAACTCACAGCCCACATTAGCCCTTGCAAGGTGAAGTCGTCTTAATTTATAGCAGTTATCAGAAACAGAGTGGTTTGGGTTTATATGGTCAATGAATTACTGCAGAAGGACACCACGAGAGGTTAGGGAGGTGCTGTTCTTCCGGCTCATCTCTGAATGGACTACTTCTTCTTCTTTTGTGCCTGGACCTTTGAGCTAAGAGCCTGCAGGTCTGAGTACAAGTTCCGTTTCAGGATGGCACTGCTGCACAGCAAGGCCCCTTGCAGGGCTCCCATCAGCCCACACGTGAAGATATCTTGGCCTAGAAGGCAAAAGCAGTGGCCCATGGATGTCCACCCGTATGAGGATGGGAAAACAGGGGGCTCTTGTGTTCACCCTCCATAGCAAGGCTACCCAAAGAGAGACAGCTTCAGACAGAGCTCAGGGCTATAGACAGCCAGGCAGCCCAGCACCTGGTGTGGGTCTGAGGACAGGAACAAAAGGCTATGCCCGGGAAGCCCAGATGCTGGCAGAGTAAGGCAGTGTACCTGTCAGGTAGAGGTTGGGGATAGGGGTTTGGGCTCTTATGGAAGCCATTGCATAAGGATGCAGACGAGCCAGGTCATGGTCGGCCCCATAAGTAGCTCCTCGGGGAGCAGCCAGATAGTACTGGTTGGTCAGTGGGGATCCTCCAGTCACACTCTCTACCTGAGGAGGCAAAAGGGTAGGCAGGGATGAACAAGGGACTCTGCAAGGGCCTGATCCTTCTTTGGGACTATTACTTCAGGCTTTATCCCTGTACCCGAGAAAAGACAAGCAGTGAGGAGGTGTGTCATCACCTCCAACACTGTGTGTGTTGGCCCTTACCTTGCCCTCCAGCTGTGGGAACAGTTTCATGACCACCGACATAGAGGCTTCCAAGAAGGCATTTTTGAGGGTCTCATAGTCAACACCCCGCTTGCCCTTCGGCTCCTCCTGCCACTCCTCGAACCACTCGAAAGCCATGGGTACCAACACAGTCATTGTGGACCGGTCTACAGGTGTAAGGCCATGTTAATGCTACTTTGGCCCTACCCTGGCCCCTGCCCAACTTCCCTGGACCTCAAGCCCTACCTGGAAACCGGTCCTCCCAGGTTGGATCCTTGGCTGATGGGAAGGCAATGAAAAGAATGGGGATGTGCTCTGGAGCCTTTTCCTTGGGCATAGAGACATAGCGCTCCATCCTGTGGATGAGGGGGTATGACTGCCAGTCTCTAGGCCTTTTTTCTCAAAGCCACCAGCACTACCCAAAAGATGGTTCATCTCCAGGGACCACCCACGGGGAAGAAACAGAGACACAGCTTTGGTATAGGAAGCTTTCTAGGAGTCTTCTAGGAGACTGCACCTCCTCCAACACACATGCCACTTCTTATTCCTAGAACCATGCCAAGGGTGGAAGCAGGGTCTTGGATTGAGGCCTACTGCCATCAGTCTTCTCCACCCCCTAACATCTTACGCTTTGTCCATGTCTGTGTCAAAATAAACATAGTAGTTGGTGGGCTGAAGCTTCAGGTCCTCCTTGGTGCCTCTCAGACAGATAAAAACTGACAGCATGCTCATGCCGGGCCGAACCATCGCCAGCTGCTGCTTCACATCTGCAGAGAGCCAGTGAGGGTTGCATTGCAGGAGCTGTGGCCAGACAGCCACTCCCTGCCAGAATAGCCTCAGGATGTTCAGCTGCCAGCTGGGATAGGCCTGGCCAATTTTAGTTATTTCTAAAGGCTCCTGGCAGGGACCTGCTCTTCTGTCTGTGTCAGATATAGCCTCAGACTCCTTTCAGCTCTACCACCTCTGCTCCATGCACCTTCAGTCACAGGTGCTGACCTCCTGCTGGCTCAGACTACAGCCAGCTTACAGCACCTCTGGACAATCAAGCCGTTTCTACTCGCCCTTTTACCCCTTTAGATTGTTCTTTAATTGTAGGTGTGTGTGGACAAGGGCATACACACCTGGGTGTTCAGGGAGAAGCCTG
The DNA here is from genome assembly GCF_907164565.1 of Psammomys obesus. NCBI lineage: Eukaryota > Metazoa > Chordata > Mammalia > Rodentia > Muridae > Psammomys > Psammomys obesus. The sequence continues at coordinate 1,771,512 of NW_026596240.1, read as the reverse complement.
AGGACAACTCGCTGAGGTCATGGCTGTCGTCTTTCACTCTGAGGATCTAACTCCAATCGCCAGACTGAGTAGCAAGTAGTTTTTACCTCCGAGGCATCTCAATGTCCCTCCTCAGTTTGTGGAGGCAGGATCTCCTGTAGCCAAGGATGACCTCAAATTTCTTATCTCCCTGCCTCTACCTCCAGAGTTCTGGGGTTACAGCCAAATCCACCACAGCTGTCTTACCTGGTTCTGGGGATCAAACCTAGCTTGATGCATGCCAGGCAAGCACCTGACTGAACTTCATCCCTAGCCCTTGGCTGCCCCTTAAGTGAGTCTTTTCTATTAAAGTACCGGTTTCTCAGGGGAAGGAAGGCAGATAGATATACAGGCCTCCATTTCTCAGCCCCAAGTGCAAAGCCTAGACATTTGCATCTGACAGAACAGTGTCCTCAGAGTCCTGCTACTGCCTCTGTGAAAGGCCCCTCTTCACCTGTGCTCCTAGATTCCCCAAATATAAATGTTACAGTGTTGGTAATACACACTAGCGAGCGCGCCAGAGGGGTACCCAAGAAGAGGGGAGCATCACCGAGGCCGCACTTATAAGAAATCCCCGTCTTTCACCTGGCAGACAGCGGGCAGCCTCTGGCAGTAAGTGCTCATAGGTATTGAACATTCCTGCGTTGGAGATGACGACAGGGCAGTAGATGTTCGCCAGCTCCTGGCCCTTCTTCACACTGACACCTGCGGGCACAAGAATCGGCTGAGCTGTGAGCTTGAGGGAGAGGGAAGAGCCTGTGCCCTTCTCCAGATCTCACCTGAGGGCTAGTGAGCTGGAGGGAGAAGGGAGGGGCCTATGCCCTTCTCCAGATCTCACCCGAGGGCTAGGGATACAGCTCAGTTGTATAGCACTTATTCATTCATGGCACAGTGACACAGTCCTGTAATCCTAGCATTTAGGAGGAAGAAGCAGGATGATCAGGAATTCTAAGGACAGCCTCAGCTAGCTAGTGAATTTGAGGGTATCCTGGACCACATGACATCCTGCCTCAAAATATTAGTTCTGTCTATAGCCACATGTATAGATACCGGATCTCCTATGGTAGGCCCTACTTCTCAGACCCAGAACTTCTGCCAGGCAGGGATGCCCCCACGCACACTGCAGTCACTTAACCCTTGCCTCAAGTGTGTCTGTGCTTACTTGCTCTAGCTCTTCTCATCCACACACGTGGACTTGCTTCTCTTTAGCCATGTCCTGCCAACCCAAGAACACTGGCTCTACGGAGTCTCAGGCCCTCCTTCACTGCTGCCAAGTTCTTCATCCACAGTACTCCCCAGATGACTCCCCTTCATGAAACACCAGTTTCTGCGATTTGCTGTAGCCTGTGTGTCTAACCTCAACTCTGGCTACTCACATAACCATTATGTCACACCTGACCTTTGGTAAAAATTTTATTTCTTTTCCTTCCCTCCATTTGTTTGTTTGTTTGGGGGTGGGGGTGCTGCAGCCCACATGGAGATCAGAGGACAACCTGCCAGAGTCAGTTCTCTCCTCCCACCTGTGGGGCTCCAACTTAGGTAATCAGGTTTAGTGACTGGAACATTTATCCACTGAGCTAGCTCACCAGCCCAGATTCCAGCCTCTTCCCTTGCATGAAAAGACGGGTTCTTCTACAGCAAGACCCCAGGTCTCTTCTTCAACCCCAGCCCACTGACCCCAAAGCTCAGTTGCAGGTCTCTTACCACAGGCTCTCCCAGCCGAGTCCAGCAGTATACTCTGAACGGTGGCCCTGGTGAGGACAGCACCCCCGGCCCGCTGAATCAAAGGAATGATATGGAAGGCAATCTCACTGGAACCCCCTCGGGGATAATATGCCCCTTGTATGTAGTGGTCAACCAGCAGAGCATGCAAGGAAAAGGTGGTGTGGCTGGGGGTTACGCCTACAGAGTGAAGAAGGAAAGAAAAGATGAGTGGGCAAGAGTGGATACTTGGCACCATTCAGGAAGAAGCAGGGCTTCCTATGAAGGACCACATGAGTCCATCCCAGGATCCAAATGTTTCCAAAGGCCCAGGGTAGATAGTGAGCTTAGTATGAATATAAATGCACTCTCTGAAAACCACTATCTTGCCAAGACCAAGAAAGTCACTGACATTGCTGGCTAAAGGGAAAAGTCGCCCTTAAGCAATGTGATGGTACATGCCTACAGCCTCAACACTCAAAAGCTAAAATGGGAGGATTGTTGATTCAAAACTAGACTAGGCTACAAAGATTTCCAGACCAGCCTGAACGAAGTCAACCTGTCCCGGAGGCGTGGAGGGTAGGGGGGGGAAAATGTGCTGGGGATGTAGTTCAATGAGCAGGATACATGAAGGCTTAGATTTCATCTCCAGCACCACATACATACATTAGACATGGTGGCACATACCTGTAATCCTAGCACTAGGGAGACAGAGGCAGAAGGATCAGTTCAAAACTTGCCTGGAAGACCTTGTCTTCAAAAAGGAAAAGAAAAACAAAAAAGAGGGGAAGAATAAGAAAGAAATCTTCTAGAAAGTAGATAAAAAAAAGATTTTCTACCAGAGTTTGGCAGAGGTCAGACTTCGAAGCTCTTATTCACAAACTCCAGCAGCCCTGGGGTCTATTCTGGCTTGTTTCAGTCAGATGAGAAAGAAAGGCCAAGAGCTGGGAGAGCAGCAGCTTAGAAGCTGGGCTGGCAGCCACCCACCATAAGTAGGGAAGAGGTAGCTGAGAACAGCCTGGAGCTCAGGGGAAGCCCCGAGCTGCTGCAGGACCTCAGCCAGGCTCTGAGTAGACGCTCGGCAGAACGGAGAGAAACGAGTCAGCAGCCCAAACTTGTTGAGCATCTGAGTCAAGGGCAATGGGAGGAACTTCAGTACGATGGCATGATAGGCTCCACGGGCCACCACCTGGGGAAAGAGGTAGAGTGAGTATCATCTCTGGAACTGCTGTAGCCAGCACTGACAGCAGGCCCAGAAACACTTACTCTGAATTTACAGATTTGAAAAAATTTAATCCAAGTAAGGCATGGTGGCTCAGGCCTGTGATCCCAACAGTTGAGATGCTAAGGCAGGAGGATTGGTGTGAGTTCAAGGGCAACCAGAGCTATCCACTGACAGCCAAGGCAGGACTATATAGCAAGACTGTCTCCCTCACCACAAAACAATAACGACAACAAAAAAAGGACCCTGAGTTTTTTTTTCATTCTTTACATTCAAATAAGACTATATTTGCTCTTCCATTTCCTGCTCCAAAAAATACCAATGACCTTGAACTCCTAATCCTCCCTGCTCCTATCTCCTGAGTGCTGGAATTACAGGTACACCATCATGCCCAGTTTTGTATATGTTAAGCATAAGCTACATCCTTAGTACTCAAAAATCCTTTCAAACAACATCCCAGTCTGGAAGCCAGGTGTGACTTCATATGCCCAGAGGCAGGTGGATCTCTGTGAGTTCTAGGCCAGCCAGGGCTACATTGTGAGATCCTATCTCAACTACACAAAACAACAAAAAGTCTGGTTCATCTCAAAGGACAGCTAACTTCCTCAAAGCCTGACTTTCCAGGAGTACCATCTAGAGGCCAGAGTGAGGGTGGCAGCTGGAGACAGGCAGGGCACAGGCATATACAAGTATACACTGGAATCAGGACAGACAGGACTATTCCTGCCTGCCTGCCCCCAGCTCAGTCCCCAACTTCCCAGCAGTCCCCTCACCAATGAAAAGGTCAGCTGGGTATGCCATTCATGGCGCGTGCTACCTTAACCAGCTCCATGTACTTGTCAATGACAGCTTCTTCCTTGGGGAACTTCTCCTTAAGGCCCCGGATGTATTCTTTCCTCCCACTGTACATGGGGAACTCCTTTCGGCCATCAGGTCCTTCCAGTATCATCAGGTCAAAAGGGGAGGCCATGGGGGCCCAATCCAGCTGCCCTTCAGTGATCTGGTCCAAGATAAAGCGGCCAGTGTTGCCCTCTTGCATGCGTCCAATATAATGGATTCCTGTTGGGCGGTGCAAAGAAAGGGAAGTACAGAGATAAAGGGGTTGGGCCCTGGAAATGTGCCAAGTAAGGAAGAGGTTGCCCTGCTTGGCCAAGTTCATATCCAGAGAGGGCTTCCTACCCTTTCTATAGGAATGTGCCAGAACATATACCAGCCACCCAATGCTTGCTTAGTAACTCGGCCAGCAGACAGAAATGGAGATGCCTAGAGAGGAGTTGGGACCTCCAACACTGAAATGCCCCCTATCACTTCGTTGTACCTGCCCCATATCCCCCAATACTGTCTGTTCCTAGGCCCCTAAAGACAAAGCCATGCTCCCAACCCTTTCCCACACAAGCCTTACCAGTGTCAAATTCCAGGCCATTTTCCCCAAAGGTGTGACAGCAGCCACCTGCCTTGGTATGCTGTTCCAATACAAGGACTCTTTTACCAGCTTTAGCCAGAATCACAGCCGAGGCCAGCCCTCCAATGCCACTGCCAATCACCACCGCATCCAGCTTCTCTGGTACTCGGCTGACTGAGAAGGCTGTAGAGGGGAGCAGACAGAAGTGGGCATGCTGGTTGCCCAAGGAACCATGTTTCTTTGGAAGAAGCAAAGTCTGTGAATGCCAGCGGAGGAGGGGACAGACAGGGCTGCTCAGAGCTGTTATTCTGAAGTCACAGCACCAGCTCATACAAGAAGGAAGGCTGGCGTGGCAGCCTTACAGAATCAAACTGGAGAACACTTCCAACACAAGACCTGGTTTCTGCTGTTCTCCCGTCCTCTTCCTTCCTTTCCTCCTTCATTTATTTTCATGGGATATACTTACTTGGGTTTTTTTAGAGACAGGGTTTTACTCTGTAGCCCTAACTGGCCTGTAGCTCCCTATGTAGAGATTCACCTGCCTTTTCCTCCCCACTGTGTCCAGAAAATCTGTTCATTAAAAATCATTGCCCACGGTCAGGTGTAGGGGAGGATCTCAGTTCAAGGCCAGCCTGGTCTATATAGCAAGTTCCAGGACAGCCAGGCCTACATAATTACTGTCTCAAAAAACTAAAGAAAAAAAAAATGAAAATCACTGTCCAAGACATGGTGGCTCACATCTGTAGCGCCACCATCTGCAATCTCTTGCTGGTGGCAGGAGAATCATTGTGAATTTGAGGCAGGCTTGGCCAACATAGCAAGCTGTAAGCCAGCCTGGGCCACAAGCCTGAGCCTTGCCTCCCATCCACAGATCCACAAACAACAACAACAACAAAACAATGGGGGGGGGGGCACCCTGTAGGAAGTAGAGGAGCAGGAGTTCAAGGTCAGTTCCCAGCAAATAGTGAGTTGGGGCTAACCTTGGCTAAAATTTACAAGCCAGTGGCTGGAGGTCAAAAAGGTGATACTTTTTGTTTTTGTTTTGTTTTTGAAGGTTTTGGAGTTGGGTGTTTTGGTTGTTTTCAGGTTTGCTGTGTGTGTCTATTTAGACAGGGTCTCATTGTCTGGTCCAGACTGGAATTATGCCCAGCTCCAACATTTTATGAAAACCTTAAAGGCCTGACATGTTGGTGCCTGCTTGCAATCCCATCATCCTTAAGACAGAGGCAGGACTGCTCTGGATTAGAGCCAGGGCTGCTTAGTGAGTTTGAAGCCAGCTCTGGTACAAAAGTGAGACCTTCCTCGAAGACACACACACAAAAACCTTGGAAGCACCTCTCCACGTGTTTTAGAGGTGTCTGGTTGAGTGGAGAATGGCGTTCTCGTCCCGAAGTAGTACGAAACTCCAAAGTTTTAGAATCAATCCGAGAGAGAGAGAGAGAGAGAGAGAGAGAGAGAGAGAGAGAGAGAACGGGCGCACGCTCCTTCCCAAAGGCCTGGAGCGTGCACAGGTGCATAGGAAAAAGTTGGTTCTAGAATCAAGTAAGGGAAAGGGCTCTTATTCTGTGTGAGTTGTGAGCTGAACAGATTCCAACTGGCAAGGCTGGATAGGCTATGCCAAAATCTTGGCGTGCAAAGGGTACTGCCCGGACCCACACCTTCAGGAGCAAAGAACACTAAAACATGCAGCCTCCGTGCGCAGGTAAGTTTTCCCAGCACTTTACTAGCGGGTAAACAGAAGTCCATGTCCTGCATGAGCAGAAGGTCTAGCAGCAGCCCTCCAACTGACCTTGTTTGAGAATCTTCTTCCTAGCTTCCCTGTCGGTCACCAGGGGTTCAGGTGGCCGCTTGACATCCTCGGCGAAGGGGTTCGGGGAGCTTTTGGCGAACAGGCCAACGTAAACCCTGTGGAGGACCGCCAGCAGCAGCACGGCCAGCAGCAGAGCGGTGATCCACATCTTGCTGCCTGGGAGGACCGCGTCCTTTGCTAGAGAGCTCGGCCTTTATGCTCGAAGCTCCGCCCCGAGAGTCTGTCCTCAGAGGAATGAAAACCCGGCAAAGGACGGCTCAGGAAAGTTGACTCTTGCCTGCTCACAGCTGATAAAGATTGTCCATCCTGGTTTTCCGTATGACCTTTGCGACGCGTTTTTTCCATTGCCTGCTGGGAAATGTAGTTTTAGTGCGGGACAGGCAGCTCTGAGCGCCTGCGTGATGAGGCCCCGCAGGAGATACGGGACCCCTACCGGAACGCTGGGGACGCGTCCGGTGAGCCTAGGGTGAGGGTTGGGGTGAGGGAGGTAGGGGTGAGTGGGACGATGTGGGATGGAAATGGTCACTTCGGGGCCACACAAGGCTGAAAGTTGCAGGCCTGAGATCCCGCCTGGGAGGCAGAGAAGACCTGGGTTCTAGTGCCAGTTCTGCGATGGATTCACTGAAACCTCGGAAGCAATTCCTTGCTTCCCCTTCGCTCTCCCGCTCAAACAGTGAGAAAGTTACTGTCACAGCCTCTGCCTGTCTGGGTGTTTGGATGAGTTGAGACTTGCGCAGGCGCTCTCCTGATTCAATGTCACTGCCCCGAGCTGGATCCCCAAATCTCAGTCACTCTGCAGGGGCCTAAAAGTACAGAACAAGCCTCAAGAAAGACTAAGTCAAGGATCATCATACCTACGTGTGCATTTTCATTTGCGGATGGAGCAGCTTCTGAATCAGCTCTCGAGAGTTTAAGTTCCAGCAGATAGATAGCCTACTCTCTTAACATTGCCCTTTGAGGAAAGTAGGTCTGAGATAAGTCCTTGATTTGAGAGGGATTTGTTTATAGGAGGCCCATTGCCTCAAGTTCCACTGTCAGGAGGAATGACTTCATGACTGAGTATTTTGCTCTCATTACAGCTCCTGGTGCTCCCATCCAGTGTGTAAAGCAGGCCATGCTTCTGGGCTACTTGGTTGGTTTCCCACATAGTAACAGGAAAGCCTTCCTGAGACGGCTACTGTCATACCTACCTGTTACTCTGCCAGGTTAGCTGACATGGGTGCCTTATTCAGGCCAAGATGGGAGGAAAGGAAAAGAGAGGTAGATGCTGAGGTTCCAGGGAGAGAAAGCTAGTTCCTGGGGTGCTGCTGCAGGTAAGGGATTATCACCATTTTCCTAGATCACGGCCAGCCAGGTGTCCAGCCTGAAAGCTGACAACGATCCCCATTTGTTTCTGGCAGCTTGTCCTTGGGAAGTGCAGATGATATGCCTCCAGCAGAGCGCTGACTCCTTTGAGGGGCCTCCCCCTGCTTTCGTCCTTTGAGTCTGTATGATTGTCAGTTGTGTGAGAACCATCCACCCACATTTTCCCGTCAGTATTAAGGATTGGACCTAGTGTCCTGCTACTAAGCTACAATCCCAGCCTTTCCACCCCCACTCTTTGGCTTATGAATGTGAGTATGCATGCCCATATAGTCAGAAAGACCAGAGGAGGGTTATTAATTGCCCTGTTTTATCACTCTGTGCTGTATACCTCTGAAGTTGGGTCTCCAACCGAACCTGGAACTAGTCCCAGCAAGCAGAAATCCCTTTATCTTTTCCACCATAGTGCTAGGGAGCCAGACTCAGATACTCACACCCAAAGCAAGCTCTCTTACCCACTAAGCATCTTGTTTCATTTTTTTAAATTTGTGTTTGTTGGGGGCAGGATGGAATAGTGTACTCCATGGTGCGTGTGTGGAGGTTAGAGGATATACCATGCAGGTTCCCTTGGAGATTGACCTCAGGTCATCAAGCTTGCTGACAAGCACTCTACCCCCTGAGCCATTTCACCTGCCCTTGCTTTGTTTTTTATTGAGACAAAAGCCTTGCTGTGTACCCTCAGACGGCCGGGAACTCAAATGTGGATCAGGCTACCCTCAAATTTACAGTGATTCTCCTGCCTCTGCTTCCAGAGTTCTAGGATTTGGGGCATACACCACCATGTTAAAGATGAGCTCTGATTTTTTTTCCCCAATGTTGGGGATTGAACCCAGGACCTCACACATGGTAAGCAATAGCTTTACCTCTGATATATAGCCCAGCCTCATATTTTTGCCTTGACTCCCACACATCACTAAGACTCCTGGAAACTGTTGTTCATGAGAAGACTGTCTCCTCTTGACACAGACTTTTGGTGTGATAGGCAGCCATGATGTCTAGTTACCTCATGATTAAGATACGCTCTTTGTCCAGCCCTTTTCCAGAGGCAGGCACCATGAGATGAAGTGAAGAGTAGGGCTAGAGTGATGAGCTTTTCTCAGAGTTTTGTCCCAGCCCTTGAGAAGTGGAAGCCAGCCTCCGCTACATAGCAAGTATGAGGCCAGACTGAACTGCATCTACATATCCTGTTCTGTATATGTACACCCCTATCGAGAGAGAGAGAGAGAGAGAGAGAGAGAGAGAATGACAACAAGGTTAGAGAGGTGCAATTAGTTACGAACGTTTGTTGCCCTTGGGGAGGACCAGGATTTGGCTCTCACCACTTACATGGCAGCTCACAACCATCTGTAACTCCAGCTCCAGGGTCTCCAATACCCTATGAACATCTGTACATACATGGCATACACACAAATACACATGAATGAAAATAATATTTTTTTTTTAAATTAGGTAGCACATACTTGTAATCCCAGCCTCAGGAAGGTGGAGACAGGCAAAGCTCTAAAGCTCATTGGATAGACAGCCAACCCCGCTTGTTGGATTCCAGGCAAATGAAAGAGACCCTGTCTCAAAAAGTTAAGGTGAACAGAGCCTGGGGGACAACACCTGCGGTTGTCGTTTTCACTTACTCAGACGCGCATGAATGCCTGCATACACATGGCCACGCATGCATGTGTGTGCACACATAAGAGCTGATCTGGAGGTGTAGCGCAGTGGTCGAACATTCACCTGGCATGCACGAAGGATTTAATCCCCAGCACCAGCACTGCACACACACATACATGCATGCACACACGCACGCGTGCAAAAGAGTTGACCAGTTTGGCTCAGCAGGGTTAAGACATCATCTTGCATTTTGAGTTTTTCTGTCACTCTGGGAAAGAGGTCCAGGGTCATAAGCCCCGCAGCTCCACCTGTGTCTAGGATCTGAACAGAGCAAGTGCAACCTCCAGTCAGTCTCAGCCCCAATAAGCTAGGTCTTGGTGATGTCATGGCCACAAACAGACCCCACCTAGAATAGCACCACTGCCTCCTAGACACAGTCCAGCCTACCCCTAGTCCTCTGGATGGTCGCAGTCCTGTGGTGTGGACAGTATAAACAGTAGACATCTGGCTAGGCATCTTGTTTATTTAGAGTAGATTCACAGTTGCTTAAAGTTTTTAAGTCTTTCCCCTTGAATACCTGGAACAGAGGCATGGCTGAATGATGACGCCTGCTTTGTTGCCACCCATCTCTGTTTTTCCAGACTGAAGCTCTGCAGTCCCCAAGGCACCTTTCAGGACTCACGGGAACCTCCTGCACCTTGGTGATGGCACAAAGGGACTGCTTTCTTATGTATAGCCTGAATAACTGCCAAGAAGGAAGGCGAAAGTAGAGCTCTTAGGATTGTGTAGCTTTGGACCTCAGACCGTCATATCAGACCCCTTTCAGAGCCCGAAGGACACTGAACCAGTGATCTTGAGTCATGAGTGAAACATCTTCCCTTTCTGAGAAAGAAGTACGAGACGGACAGGTGAGCACACCTACTTGGGAACGAAGGTGCTGGGTGAACAATATACTGTTAATGAGACAGACTGGAGTTTTAAAAACACTGAGGGGAAATGATCATATATCATTGTTTTAGGAGATTCTGGCTGAAGGTGTAGTTCAGTAGTAAAGCATTAGCCTAGCATGCCTACTGGATGAGAGAGACAGACAGGAGATTCTAAACCATTATGGTGAGACACCTATGATACTAACACTTGGGAGGTAGAAACAAAAGTATATAAGGAATTCAAGGTCATACTCAGCTACATAATGAACTCTGAGTCAGCCTGGGCTACAGAGATCCTGTGTTGAAAACAGAAGACGCTGTCCACCTGTAGGTGGTAGCTTGTCTTCTGAGTAACTCACAGAACCTTGGTTGCAGAAGGGGATAGTATCTGGAATTCCCTAAGAAGTCAGTGTTTCATGGACTCATCAATCAACGTCCTGTTGTCTGCCCTGTCCACCACTGGCTTTGGTGGACCGTCTTGCTCAGCTTTCTGTTGCTGCGATAAACACCATGACGACAGCAACCCGGGGAGGAAAGAATTTATTTCAGCTTGCAGTTTACTAATTTCATCCAGGCAGGGTGGAACATACATTTAATCCCAGCCCCCAGGAGGCAGAGACAAGGCAGATCTCTGTGAGTTCAAGGCCACCTGAGACTACATAGTGAATTTCAGTCCAGGTCAGGCTACAAAGTGAGATCTTGTCTCAAAACAACAACAAAAACAACATACTTATCTAAAAGTATGACAGAGGCATCTTCTCAGTGAAGGTTCCCTCTTCCCAGATGGCTGTAGTTTTATGTCATGTTGACAAAAAACTAAGCAGCAATGTGGCCGTCACCTGAGCCTCCTGCTTCATCACAGACAGTGTTACGTCTGCATGAGCAGCTAGCCCTATGTTCTGGATCTTCCCTTCTCTTGTGCTGGCCAGACATGGGATTCTGGGGCCAGACTACAGAAAGCCATTTGCTGTGCTCTCCAGGAAGGTTTCCTCATTCTCAGAAGAGGACAAACTGTTCTCTTAAAAGAAAGTCCCTGGAGCTGAAATGTAGGCAGAGAAGTATGAAATAGTTTGTTGTGTTTTTTTTTAATATATATAAAATTCAAGAATCACCAAATATTATCGAGATAGAATTTTAATAAAAATTGTAGATATTTTTTCTGTCTTGTGCTAATCTGATGGTTGTAGAAAACATCAAAGACATATAAAAGAAGGGCCCCATTTAGCCTTTTGCAGGGAAACTTGGGTTGTATCCAAGGGCTTTATAAGACTTAAAGAGGGGCTAGAGTGATAACTCAGTAGTGAACAATGCTGGCTACTCTATTCTAAAGGACTCAAATCAGGTAGCTCAGAACCACATATAACTGCAGCCCCAGGGGACCCAGTGCCCTTTCTGGCCTTTGTAGGCTGCACACACAACATCCATGCACACAGATACACACATTAAATTTTAAAAAATCAAAATAGAACTGGCAGGTGGTGGCACACCCCTTTAATCCCAGCACTTGGGAGGCAGAGACGGGGATCTCTGTGTTCGCTGGGGGCTAGCCAGATCTACTTAACAAGTTCCATGTCATCCTGGCAGCATAGTTAGAGCCTGTCTCAGAGTGAAATAGGGAGCTGGAGGGATGTCTCAGTGGCTAAGAGTGCCTGTTGCTCTTGCTGAGGATCCAGGTTCAGTTCCTGCACCACAGGATGGGTCACCAGGGGACCTGATGATACCTTCCAGCCTCCAAAGGTACCAGGGATACATGCAGGCAAAGCACTCATACAACCAAAAACATAAAGGAAGTCTTATAATTTTTAGATAAATAAAAACAAATCTCTTTTAAAGGACTCCTTTATTTAAAAATAATCAATCAGGACTTACAGAGGTAAAACCAGTTATAGCCAGATGCTAAGACAGGCCGCCAGGCTGGTAGAGAAGGCGGAGCTGGTGTGGAAAGGAACAGAGAGATTCCATTCCTATGTGTGTTGCTGGCTGGTTGGTTTGTGACAGCATCTTGCTGGGTAATGCTAGTGGCCTATCACTCAACAGCAGTCCCCCGAACCTCCAGGCTGGGTTTTTTGTTTGTTTGTTTGTTTGTTTGTTTAGTTGTTTTGTTGTTGTTTTGGAACAGGGTCTTGCTATGTCCTTGAGCACACGTTGTTCTGCCTCAGTCTCCCAAGTGCTGGAGTCCTGGCTTGTACCACTGAGTCAAACCTTAGTTATTTTGTTTTAGGTCCTTTTTTGTTTATGTATTTTAGAGAAAATTATATACTTCATATTCTAAAAATATGAAAGTACAGAAAGATATAGTAGAAAGAATTGTCCACCTTTGTGATTGCCTTGCTACTTTTCCTCCACACTCAGTTTCCTTCTGGAGGCACAAGTGTGTCTTACTCGGGTATGATCCTGGAAATAGTCATGAAAGACAGCAGCTTCGTGTGTGTGTGTGTGTGTGTGTGTGTGTGTGTGTGTGTGTGTGTGTAATCATGGGAGAGTGGGGAAGAGGAAAGAAAGGAATGGTTAGGTCACTGAAACAAATTAGAAGAATACCGCAAGGTGGGTCCTTGTTGAAATCCCTGCCCATCTTACTAGACATGGTGGTACATGTTTGTCACCTTAGCCCTCAGGGAGGAAGAGGCAAAAGGATTACCACATGTTACAAGCCAGCCAGGGCTAAGTAACAAAACAGTGTTTCAAAACAAATGGTAGTGATGAGAGTAAATATAAGAGAAAGAGGTGAGGGCACCCAAAGGAAAGGAAATCAAAGTTCTACAGTCCGAGCAGAAAATAGGCTCTCAGGAGGACATGCGGCTGGCCGCAGCTGACACAGTGTGTGCTCTGCAGCCCTCAACCCCAGAGCCCAGCACTTCCTGCTGTGCATGGCGGCTCACTGGATGGACATACCTGAAGTTTTTAAGTCCGCTATTGGTCGACGTGTATTTTTTCAGCTTATGGAAATAGTGCTACAGTGAATAAAAATAAACGCATCAAGAGGAAGAGTGTATCTGTTAGATAAGCGACTGGGCTACAGCACAGGCTTGGACCGTGCAAAACCTGTGAATTTCCACCAGGATGTCACCCAGTCCATAGCGTGCTTGTCCCTAAGGCAGGATATGTGGGTTGTGGGGGTCCATACCTGTAATCCCTGTAGACCCAACACTCAGGAGGTGGGGGGGGGGGTAGGAGGGCCAGAAGCCCAAGGTCATTCACCATAGCGACTTGTGTGATGGCCTGGAATACATCAGACCTTGCCTCCAAATTATTGCCAGGGCTGTAAGTAAGAACGCCAGTACTGGTGTCCAGCCAGGCACGCCACAGCCACCCAACGGTAGGCTTGAGTGCAGCCCAGTCCAAAGCCCTATATTCTTTAAGAAGACATTTACAACATTAACACATCTTTCTTGTAATTTTCTTTTCTTTTTTATAACTTGATTGTGTGATTCTTGAGTATAAATTTTATAGATGATAATGTCTGTTGCAAGGTCAAAGGTTAGAAACACCAGCATCTGGTGAGTTGTAACCTTTGACACCTCTAATCAAAAATCGTATTTTTTATGACCTTTTTTGACCTTTGACTACTTGATTACTGAAACATTATCTGAGAATAGTTCCTGTGCCATTTATTTATATGTACTAATCAGGTTTCTCTACAGTGCAGAGCTGATAGAATGCACACACACACACAAACGCCGCACGCGCACACAGACTACTTTGGGTGACTTACAGGCTGTGGTCCAGCTAGGCCAACAGAAAGCCCAACAATCTAGTAGTTGTTTAGTCCATGAGGCTAAATGTCTCAGCTGGTCTTCAGTGTACACCAGAATCCCAAGAAAGTAGATGCTAATTCCAGCAAAAAAAAAAATGGACAGCCGGAGGCAAGGCAAAAGCTTCCTTCTACGTGTCATTTATTTAGGCTACAGCAGAAGGTGTGGCCAGATTTCAGGTGGAGATTAAAATCCCCAGGAGTGCCCTGCAAACCTGGCATGCCAGCAGGGAGCAAGAGATCCTGCCTCAAAGCAAGATGGGAAGTGAGGATAGATTTTGATGGTCACACAGGTAGTACCTCCACCCCACACTTCAAATTATTTAAAATGACATTTCCTTTTGTGTAAACCAGGCATTTTCTACTGGACTTAGTTTTGGTTTTGATTTTTTGTGCCAGTCTTGCTTTGTAGCCTAGGCTAGTCCTGTCTCAGTCTCCTAAGTGCTGGCTTTAGAAGTTGGCACTACTACGCCCCGGCTGGTTTGTTTGGTCAGTTTGTGGGTATGGCTGGTTAGTTGATTGGTTGGTTGATTTTTGAGACAAAATCTCCTATGTGTGTTTTTAAATTTTTTTTATTAATCAGTCAAGAATTTCATGCATGTACATAATATATTTTGATATTTGCCCCCTCCTTCTGCCCCTAACTCTTCCCAGAGCCTCCCCCACCCAGCCCCAAATTCATGAGCTCCCTTCATTTAAAAAAAACCGCACAGCAAGTGCAGTGTGCTGCTCAGCTGTTCGTGGGTGTGGAGGGGCCGCTGGGCTCCTCAGACCTGCTAGGCCCACACACCTAGAGAAAACGTCTCCCTCTTTGTCACATGTGCTGTTTGTTTGTCTGTTGTTTTTCTAGATGGGGTTTCTCTGTGTAGCAGAGCCCTGGCTGTCCTGGACTCACTTTGTAGACCAGGCTGGCCTCCAACTCTCTGAAATCCGCTGCCTCTGCCTGCCAAGTGCTGGGATTAACACTAAGACAGATGAACCCAGGGCCTTAAGCAGAAGCCTTCATGCACCATGCCCTCGTGGTAGGTGAGGACTGAGACAGGCTGTTCTGTGGCTGACACTGGCCTCAGACTCTTAACCTCCTGCCTCTCACCTCCAAGTGTGCCACCTCGCCCAGTGGGTTGCCTTTACGATATTGGAGCTGACTTCCCCGAAGTTCATTTCTTGTGATTCTAGGAAAAGTTGAGAAATCTAAACCGAGCTTTGAGGGAGACCGCTACAGGAAACTGACCCTGGTCTTCCTGTCTGTCTTGCAGGTGGAAAGAGTCTCCGTTGTGCACTCTTCCTTGTACAAGGACAGCGGTGCACTCACGGCTTTCCGAGGAATTTCTGTACATATCACCTACGCCTCAGCCTCCTGCCAGCATAAGCTTAGCGTGCTAGGGGTACAGCTAGGACCTCAGGAGCTCGCACTCGGAAGTGATCACCCCCCCAGAGGATGAGCATAGAATGCATAGTCTCAAAGGGTCATGCGTCTGTGTGTAGTTACCATTCACGTGGCCACAAGCTTGTCCCCACATTACCCAGCTGCAGCCTCACAGTCAAAGTGTTCCAGGATTTAAGAACAACGTTTAGCCAGGCAGTGGCGCACACCTTTGATTTAAGCACTTGGGAGGCAGAGACAGGCAGATCTCTGAGTTCGAGGCCAGCCTGGTCTACAGAGGGAGTTCCAGGACAGCCAGGGCTACACAGAGAAACCCTGTCTTGGAAAAAAAAAGACTCACTTTTAGGCTGGAGGAGGTGGTGCAGGCCTGTAAGTCCAAATATTTGAGAGTCTGAAACAAGAATAGAGTTCAAGGCCTGCCTACCCCACATAGCAAGACAAAAACAAGATTGAATTTAGAGCTGGAGTGTAGATTTTGTGCTTAGTATGCTCTAGAGCCAGGCCTCAGCAGTGTGGACATTTGTATACACATACACACACACAAGGGTTGAGGAAACAGCTCAGGTGGCAAAGTGATTGCCTTGCCAGCATGAGGGCCTGGGTTTGATCCCTAGAATGCACAAAAAAAGCCAGGCATGATGGTGTGTGCTTGTCATCCTAGTGCTGTGGATGCAGAGGCAGGAGAATCGTGGGACCCACTGGACAGCTAGTCTAATCAGATCAGTGAGCCACAGGCCCTTGAGAGAGTCCCTATGGTAAAAGCAAAATGGAACCCTCCTAAGAAACAACACTCCAGGTTGATCTCTGACCTACCTGAGTGTCTACACACAGACACTCACACACAGATTTTTAATCAGCCCATCAAAATACAGTCTTCCAGCCTCTTAATTTCCAGGCTAGCTCATATACAGTAGGTGGGAAAAGCTGAGTATGGGGAGAGGTGGATTCTGCCCTCCCTCTAAAGGCCACCTGCCCCTAACAGATCTCGGAGCTGAAGAACCACGGCATTCTCCAGGCCCTGACCACAGAATCGAGTGGATGGCAGCCAGGGGGTAAGGACCCTGGAAGGCCCTTCGGGTTTGGGTGGGACCCGGGTCAGAGCCTCCAAGGACCTACTCTCCATCGTCTGAATCAGCCTTGCTCTTTCTCTTTCTGAATTTTGTAGGTTTATCATTCCCCAACAAAAATTAGAAGCAACTTGGGCTAGGTGCTAGATTATCCATTGGTGGTTTGCTGTGTGTTTCAGAGCAAGGCATGTAATAATGTCTGTGTACAGTGAAAAACAGGAATTTGATTCACTTTTATTGCGTTATGGGAAGGGGTGTGGGCCAGAGGGTGGCTTGCTGGAGTCAGTCCCCTTCTTCCACTGGGGGATGAGCAACTTCACCGACCCAGCACTGGAAATATGAACACCTCATCCTCAAGGACAGTATGAAAACGAGGCAGTACAGGCCGGGCGTGAGGGTGCCTTTAATCCCTTTAATTCCAGCACGAAGGAAGCAGAAGCAGGTGAATCTCTGTGAGTTCAAGGCCAGCCTGGTCTACAAATCTAGTTCCAGGGAGCCAGGAAAGAAATCCTATCTTGAAAATCAAAACAAAACAAAACAAAAGAAGGAAAATGAAGCAGTGTAAGTGAAGGGGCCCTGGGAAGTTCCTGCTCTGCTTTTGGCAAGGTGTTTCCCAGCACCACGCTTTTGTCTCAGCATCAGTACTGTAAAGAAAGATATTCTCATATTCACAACCATCGTGGAGATAGACCCTGTGTTTTAAACTGACTCCCTTACCTATGTGGCCTTGAAACACTTGCTTAATTTTTCTAATCACCCCCTCTTCAGGTAGGAAACGAAGCCAGACAGTGCTGAGGGCAGTTGTAGAGTGCTGGGCTAGCCGGTGCCCTGGGTTCCATCCCAAGCACTTCAAAAGGGTGGCTGCAGGGGAGAAGTAAATCGCAGCAGGACCTGGGGGAGCAAGCTTGGTAAGAATTAAGTGGAATAGCATGGAGGACACGAAAGTACACTTTGCAGTGAGCACTGAATCACATACACTTTCTGTGTGTCTCTTAAAAAGATATATTATTTTTGTTTGATGTGTGCAGGTGTTTTGTCTGCATGTGTATCTGTGCCCCACTTGCTTTCAGTGCTGCGGAAGCAAGAAGCAGGCATCAGATCCCTGAAAATGGAATTATAGTTGTGAGCTGCTTTGTGGGTTCTGTGAATCAAACCTGGGTCTTCTAGAATAACAGCCAGTGCTCTTAACCACGGAGCCATCTCTCTAGCACTTCAATAGTATATGTTTTTATCTTTAAATGCTACACACTATTGGAATATAGCTTGGCGATAGAGCACTTAGGCTGAGTTTGCCCAAGGCCCTACATTATTTAATGTTTTGAACCACACATACACACAATTAGAATATACCTATTATATATTATACATTATGTATTATATATGTGTATGTATCTATACATATCACACACACACACACACACACACACACATATATCCTACATACGGGAGGCTGTGAGATAGCTCAGGAGATAAAGGCACTTGTTGCTAAGCCTGACTTAGACCCAGGACCCACATGGTAGAAGAGGACAAGGTGTCCTTTGGCGCTTAGAGGCTGCAGAATCAGTATGGTGGTACTTTCTTATGATCTCCCACCTTTAGGCAGGTGAAGTCAGAGGATCAGAAGTTCAAGGACATCCTCATTTACACACAAGAGACCAGTCTTGGCTACTTGAGACATTGTCTCAAAAAAAAAAAAAAAAAAAACCCAAACAGATAAGCAATACTCTTGGCTAATTTGCATTCACAGGATGACTAAATCAGTGCTGTTTAGTTGATAGATAAATGGGAAAGGCAAAAGAAAGTCAATCAAATAGAAATAACTAAATAAGAATGTGAGGTGCGTTAGTTATTCTAGATTTTTGCTTTGCACACATGCACACACACACACACACACACACACACACACACACTCCTGTCAGGATCATCTTCAGATCTTCAGAGCCAGGAGGGTCAGCCTCGCTCCAAGAGGACAGGACCAGCGCATACACAGTGTCGTCATCTCTCAGGCAGCAGGTGGATAAGGCTAGCTTGACTTTTCTGTTCCTTAACTATTGTAATGGCAGCCTCCCTCCCCCTGTGGCCAGGTTCTGCTCCTGGCTCACAGACATGGTCAGACTGCTTGTGGGTGGAGGGTCATAGGGTGAGAGGCAGCTGGCAGTGCTGCCTGGAGGCCAGCGTTGGCGTTAGGGAGGCTGTGCGCAGCCCACCACTTGCACATTTCTCACTCGTTTTCTTTTGCGTGTAGTGCTGTCTGTCCTGGATCTTACTCTGTACATCAGGCTGGACTTGAACTTGCCATAAATCACCCTGCCTCTCCCTTCCTAGTGCTGGGATTATAGGATGACAGTGCTGGCTCATACTCTCTCTTTTTTAAAGAATTATTTTATGCCTATGTGTACGTCCATGTGAGTGAATCACCGAGTGCCCATGAAGGCCAGAAGAGGGTGCTGGATGCCTTGAAGCTAGAGTTACTGGTGGCTCTTCACTGCCAGTGTGGGTGCTGGGAACCAAACTCAGGTCCTTTGGAAGAGCAGCAAGTGCTCTTAACTGCTAAGCCATCTCTCAGCCTTTCCTGTCTTGGAGGGGAAGCTGAGGAGCAAACCCACAGTCTTGCTCTTGCAATGTCCTCCTTTTCTTCAGCCACTTTGTCCCTCATTTTTATCGCCCACAGTCTTGCTTGCTAAAGTCTGAACTGTAATGCCAGGTTCACAGTACTCTCAGAGACCACCAGGAGATGACTCAATGCAAAAGCAAGGGAGCTTTATTACGAGAGCAATCAAACTCAGGACCCAAGTCTCACTGACGTAGCAGTAAAGAAGTGGGACCTCAAGCTCTGAGTGAGCAGGATTTTTAAAGGGAAAGTCTGTGAGCAAGGGGTTTCCATGACAGCAAGTAGGGGGGCACATGTTTCTATGACAGCAAACAGGGAGGGCATATGCCTTGATGTTATAGGATTAGGTAAAAGTTAGCAGGGCAAGATGACCTTCTCTGAGGCACATGATCACAATTCCTAAAGCATATAAGCACAGTGGCTATTTTTCTAAACTATATCTGAAACATTGGGGAGAGTTTTCCCACCCGATTCCCAAGTCAATATTCTCATTGACTATTGTCGGGGAGATTGTCTCTATTTTCTATGAAGCATTTATTCTGTGATATTTCCTGGAGGCTGTTGCTAGGAGAGTTAACTTTGTTCTCTGCCAAGTGTACATTCTGTGATATTTCCTGGTACCTGAATTCAGCTCCCAGTCAAGATGGTTCTTTATTTCAAAATGGAGCTATACCCAGGCTAACTTAAACTCTTCAGAACTTCATTTTCTCTAGTCATGCAAGACCAAGATTTGTTGACGTTATATAGCTGAGTCCTTCTGAGTCTCAGTGTCTGCTGCCCCAAGGCTAGAAGTAACAAGGTGGAATTCCCTAGCAGCCCAGAATCTTAGGACCCTGAATCCATTTCGCCGATCCCTCTAACTTACTGGCCCTGAGACCATGACTGTGTCACTAACAATAGTGAACACTTGATGAACTCTTGCCTCTGGGCTACATAACCATGTTAGAAGTTGGAGAATTGTCTCTTGCTTACTGAAATCGCATGAAAACTCACAGATGGTTAAATAATTTGGCAAAAAAAAAACAACTAGTAAGCATCAGAGAGAGGCCCTCTCCGCCTCTTCCAACCGCCTTCTCCTCAGTCATCATCAGCATTTGGTATTATTTTACTTAACTGCAAGTCTGTTCTGTCAATCCATTTTTCAGTACTACAACAGAGTGCCAGAGACTGGGCGGTTTTATACGGAATAGGGATTTAAGCAAGCATGGTGGCACATGCGTGTTTCCCACACGTGGGAGGTAGAGGTAGAAAGATCAGGAGTTCAAGGACATATTCTTGGCTGGAGAGGGGTTTAAGACCACCCAGGGCTGCCTGAGTCCCTACCTGAGAAACAGACTGAGATCATTGACAGTCAGTCAATTTCAAGGTCAAGGGGCTGAACTTGGTGTCCTGCCTGCAGTTGGAGTTCCAAGTTGGCGCAGGGTATCACACAGCAAAAGAGGCAAAAGAGTGTCTCTGCTGGCTCCTTCCTGTTTTGTTTTGAGACAGTCTCACTGTGTAGCCCAGGCTCGAACGCACAGAAATCTGCCTGCCTCTGCCTCCCAAGTGCTGAGATTAAAGGTTTGTCCCACCATGCGACATTTTCTTTTTAATTGTATAAACTCTAAATTCCATATAAGCCAAAATGAAATCTACTGGAGAGAACAAAAGAAATACCCAGGCGCAGACCCTATTTGCACAAGGTCACTGAAGGTCACAAGTGTTCAGGTAAACTGCAAGGTTTGATTCTATGGCGGACTGAGCAATATTGTTTAGTATTCTTTTCAGTCTTGTTATTAAAAATTTCCCCATTGCTATTACTGTTTTTGAAGGCGTGGTCTCACTATAGCCCAGGCTAGTCCTAGACTCGCAGTAGTCTTCCTGAGTGCTAGGGCTACAGGGGTGAACCCCTGTGCCCGGCGACTTCATGTTGATATTCTGTAAGCCCAAGATTTTAAACTGATCTTATTCCAGAGAAGCGGCGGCAGCATCCAGAGCTTTGTGTGTGACCTCTTGTGCTTCTAGTTGGCACAGTGTCTACTTTCTAACGTGTGACATTAATTAGGCATTTCTGGAACAGCATTCGATACTGATGTCTTTACGAAGATGACACAAACATGAAATCAGCATATTCATTCACACTCAACAGTTCAGGATGTCCTCGTACTGCAGAGCTGAATACGAGCTTCAAGGCTAGCAAAGGAAGGGGCTTACTGTGTAAGCCAGAGGATCAGAGTTCAAATCCCTAACCCACATAAAGATAGAAAGAGAGAAACAACTTGCACAAGCTGTCTTTGACCCCTACTTGTGTGCTATTGTACATATGTGCCCACACAAACAGACATATATCCAATAATTAATAAATAAAATTTTAAAGAACTTTTCAAACCCTGCTCTTAAGCATTGCGGTCACCTAAGTCACGCCAGAATGGGCGTAAAGTTTACACACGTAAAATTCTTTTGTGAAAGCTGAAACAAGTTTGATTATAGTTATTAAATACTTTGGCACTCCATGTACTTATTCTTCAATTATGTGATTTTTTTTTTCTAGTTTACAGTCTTAAACTTCTGGTTTGTAAAATCTAAAAGGACAATATAAAAGAAATGAGCATAACATCATATTAAATGAAAGTATGTCCGGTGAGGTGGCCCCCCACGCCTGTACCCCCAGTGCTCAGGAGACAAGGTAGGAGGATTGCCACGAGTTTGAAGGTGGCCTGTTCTACACAGAGAGTTACAGACCAGCCAGGGCTCAGTGAATAAATAGATAAGTGCAACAGGCAAAGCTATAACTAAGACGAAACGGGCTAGAGACGTGGCTCAGTGGGTAGCCCTCTGTAGCCAAGGATGGGTTTGATCTCATAGAGTCCCCCTACTTCTGCCTCCAGAGTGCTGGGACTAAAGGCCCACCATGCACAGCTCTTGCACGCACTCTCTACCCCAGTGTTTTCCCTTACGATGGCAGCGCTCAGGCTTCCAGAAGAGCTGTTTCCAATGCCGTAGTGACCAACAGGAAACAAAGGATGGTTCAGAGAAAAAATAACTGCTCCTGGAGCTGGCTGTGGCGGGCATGCTTCCTGGCCCCAGAGGCTGAGCAGAAGGCTTGAGTTTGAGTACAGCCAGCATACGGGGCACAGGTGGTTTCGGATCCAGAAGACCCTGTGCGGTGGATGACGTGGCAGTGCCCTGCTCTGCACAGGGCACCACTGGAAAGTTGCTACCTCATTTTCCTTTATTTTCTTGTGTGTTTCTTTATATGTTTCTTTCTTTTGAAACAAGATGTATCCCAGGCTGACCTAAAACTCACTTGTAAACCAGGCTAGCCAGGCATGAACTCACAATTCACTTGCCTCTCTCTCCCAAGTGCTGGGATTAAAGGCTTGCACCACCTTGCCTGACTCACCTTTCTTTTATCCATATTGCAATCTCTGTAATTAAAATACTTTTGCTTTTCTGCAACTATTTCCTGAGAAAACCTGACACACCAGATTTTGTCCGAAATGAAGAAACATTACTTAATTTTTTTTTTTTTTTTTTTTTTTTGAGGCTGGAGAGATGGCTCGGTGTTTAATAGTGCTTGCTGCTCTTCAGAGGACTAGAGTTCCGGTGGCTCACAACTGCATAGCCACAGCTCCAGGGTCTCCACCACCCTCTTCTGGCCACTGCCGATACCTCCACGCACATGTGCATGCACACACATAAACAATTACCTATTTTTATTTTATTGGTATTTTAAAGGCAGAGTTGCCTCGAGTGCTGGGACTCCGGGCACACACCACCATGCCTGGTGGATGCGGTGCTGGGGACTGACCCAAGGGCCTTATGTACATCAGGCAAGTGCTCTCCAGCTGAGCCACACAACCCCCCTCCCCCAGCCCAAAAGCTTCACCTTTAAGTTGCATCTGCAGCTTCCTCTCGACCGCTCCATTTTCCATTGCCCGCTACTGTGCTGAGGCTGCCTTGGGGAGCGCTGTGAGAGTGGGCTCCCTGCACCCCTGTTCTCTGGTTCTGCAGTGTCTAAGCACTTCCCTTCTTAATTCCTGCATTCTCTGATGAAGCCACCAGGCATCTGACATGATAACCTGACCTGATCCTTTCGCCTCCTCCAGACTGTTTGACCAGCAGGAGTGCTGTGGTTTGGGGGGAAGGGCTGTGTGACCGGCCTCAGTGAGGCCCAGATCTCACCAAGACTCCTTTCTCACCGTTGCAGTTGTGAGTGCAGAGGTGCTCAGAGCCCAGGAAGAGTGGGATGTGGTAGAGGTCATCCCCCCAGACCCAGGTAAGTGTGGAAATGGCGCTGACCAGCACAGTGGCCAGCGGAAGCCACATGCCTAGCTGTGCACCTGCGATGGGGATGATGAATTCTTGAATGTCCCCATTTTAGTTAAGTAACAGAGTAGAGAGTGTTGTCCACAAACCCTAAAATGACACGCTACATCAAGTGGAGAAGGACCACCGCAGGGCAAGGCTGCCATTCCTCATCCTCTACCCAGTGCTGAGGGAAGACAAGGGAACGCTGGTCAGGGTTTGCCCCTGAAGGGGGACATGGATGGAGGTGGGCAGTGAGGGCCCCTGCAGAAGACATTTGCTGGCAGTCTCTGAAGGCTGGGGAGCATTGTCTCAAGTCCATTTCTGACAGATTCAGATGGAGCTGTAAAAGGGTCAACACCATCTGGGTCCCAGCCAAGCTTTGCCAAGCTCAGGAGAGAGGTCACAGCGAGCGACAGCAGCCACCACCTATATTGCTGGTGACAAGTTGGTAGCCACTGCTTGGCTTAGAGGTGACACCCAGCTGGCCGTCAGTGGGTGTTTGCTAATAGGACCACCATTATCCTAGATCCTCAGGTGTCTTCTCTTTTGACCTAGAGAGTGGGATCAGCTCTCAGCAGCCTGGCCAGCTCATCTCCTTCAGTGAAGCCCTGCAGTACTTCCAGACTGTGGACCTCTCGTCCTTCAAGGTATGGCTGTAGGGAAATATGGCCCAGCATGCTCCTGCTTCCCAAGTTTGCTGTGCACTGGACCCTTTCTCGCCTTAGAAATGCTGGGGGACAGGATCTCAGGTACCAAAGAACCAGATATGGTGGTTCACACCTATAGTCCCAGCATGACGTGAGTAAGAAGGCTGCCTTGTGCTCAGAGGCTCAGAGGTTAAGAGCACTGGCTGCTCTTCCAAAGGTCCTGAGTTCAATTCCCAGCAACCACATGGTGGCTCACAACCATCTGTAATGAGTTCTGGTGCCCTCTTCTGGCATGCAGATGTACATGCCAGTAGGACACTTTATATAATAAATAATAAATCTTAAAAAAAAAAAACGTTGTGTGGGGAAGCAAGATGACTCAGTGGATAAAGGTTCTTGCCAGACAAGCCCTGTGACCTGAGTTCGATCCCCAGATCCCATGTAAAAGTGGAAGGAGAGAACTCTTGCCACAGTTGTCCTCTGACCTCCACATGCATTGTGGTATGTATGCCCCCTCACACACATCACACAAACACACACACACACACACACACACACACACACACCAGTAATAAGGTAGCCTGAGAAAAGGAGTATGAGGGGATACGCACACTGGGGGCTTTTGTGGGATGTGTTGAGCAGCGTGCAGTGAGTCTAGCAAGAATGTGGTTTCAGGTATTCAGCCTAGATCAGGAGGGAGCCTAAAGAGATAGAAATGGATACAAAAGGCCAGAACATGCCCAAACCTAGAACCCTGTAAGGCTGGCAGCAGTGACCTCGGGTTCGGGGAGCCAGCATGATGTACTTTAGGATGACATGTAACTCAAGAGTGCCCACTGTCCCTAACATCCTGGGAGCGGGGAAGGAGCTGCAATTTGGAATCCATATCCTCAAAGAAACAGCTGTATGAAGAGTAGAGGCAACCTTGCAGAGGACACTAGCCTGGCTTTTGGGTGACCATATTGGGGTTTCCATGTGGCCACAGCCAAGCCTCACTGGTCAGTCAATAGCCAGTTCTGAAAAAGCCCAAGAGGCCATGTGCAGAGAACTAGCTGGGAAGGCTTGCATCCAAGCACACCGGGCAGAGACTCTCTGAGCTGGAAGCCCCGTCCCTGGAGTCTCAGTGCTGCCTCCTGGCGCAAACACTATGGAGGGGCTGTCACAGGTGATAAAGGTTTGGTTAGACTGTCTGCACTTCCCTTCTCAGAAACGAATCCAGCCAACTATTCGAAGGACTGGGCTCGCCGCCCTCCGGCATTGCCTCTTCGGGCCGCCAAAGCTGCACCAGGGGCTTCGGGAAGAAAGAGACTTGATCTTCACCATTGCTCAGTGTGAGTGCTAGGGCAGCCCCGGGGCACACGCTAAGGCTCCTGGCTACTCCGATTGCCATGACAACAGGAGTGCTGGTAGCATGTCTTGAACACGGTGCAGGAAGCACTGGTCTCTCCCTGGGGACGGCTAGCAGAAGGTGTGCATGTGTCTTGGGCAGGTGGCCTGGACAGCCAGGACCCGATGCATGGCCGAGTGCTCCAGACCATCTACAAGAAGCTGACGGGCTCCAAGTTTGACTGTGCGCTCCACGGAAACCATTGGGAAGACCTGGGCTTCCAGGGTGAGAGAAAAGCTCCCATCTTGCTTCCCTTGTCTTGTCTGATTGATCCCAGAGGGAGGGGCCGTCTTGAGGGAGGAGGGGCATCTAGGGGGCACAGAAGATCCATGTCCCCCGGGCAGCACACAGGAGTGTGCCGAGCACAGCTGAGGGAGGAAGAAGGATAGCTTGTCACTTGGAGCTCTGCAGTCTGCTGGGACACACTTGTGTGGCGAGAGACGGGAGTGGTGTCGTTGCAATCTGGTTTGCTCGTATTTCCTCTTTTCAAATGAAAACTGTGGTGTAGCTATTTTTAATTGAAGCAGTTATTTCCCCTGCTTTTGGATTAGAGTTTTTTTACCCAGTTTGTGTGGAAATGGACGTCCAGCCCAGGGCTTTGTGCATGCCAGGTAAGCAGGCTGTCCACTGAGCTGCATCCTCAGCCCTGTACTCTTTACCCCCCAAATCCTGTCTTACCTTTGTAAAGAGTAAGAAACTATATTGCAGAGCATGGCGGTACACAGCTTTAACCCCAGCCCTCAAAGAGCAGAAGCAAGCAGATCTCTGTGAGTTTGAGGCCAGCCCGGTGTACATAGAGGGTTCCGGGCCAATCAGAGCTGTCAGAGTTTTCTACAGTTGCAGTAACAGACTTCCACAAATTTGGCTAGGAGATGTACCTCAGTTATTAAAGTGCTCAGCTCGCATGAAGCCCTGTGTTCAGTCCCCGAATCCCGTAGATTAGCATTGTTGTTTAAAAGAAGAAAAACCCCAACCGTTCTACTTGACTAAGAACGACTCAGGAGCGAGATGCTGAGGTGAAAACCTGCTAGCTCAGAGAGGCAGAGAAAGCACCCTTCTTTTTTTTATTAAAATTTTATTTTTTATATTAATTACAGCTTATTAACTTTATATCCCAGCTGTAGCCGCTCCCTCATTCCCTCCCAGTCCCACCTTCCCTCCTTCATCTCCTCCCTGCCCCTCTCTAAGTCCACTGATAGGGGAGGTCCTCCTCCCCTTCCATCTAACCCTAGCTTATCAGGTCTCATCAGGACTGGCTGCAATGTCCTCCTCTGTGTCCTAGCTAGGCTGCTCCTCCCACGGAGGGTGGGGAGGTCAAAGAGCTAGCCACTGAGTTCATGTCAGAGATAGTCCCTGTTCCCCTTACTAAGGAACCCACTTGGACACTGAGCTGCCATGGTCTACATTTGTGCAGGGGTTCTAGGTTATCTCCATGAATGGTCCTTGTTTGGAATATCAGTCTCAGAAAAGATCCCTGTGCCCAGATATATTTGGTCCTTGTGGAGCTCCTGTCCTCTCCAGGTCTTAGTAACTCCCCCTTCTTTCATATGATTCCCTGCACTCTGCCCAAAATTTGGTTATGAGTCTCAGCATCTGCTTTGATACACTGCTAGGTAGAGTCGAGAAAGCATCCTTCTTTCGTGACCTTTCTTCTCAGCTCATGTCCGGATAGAAAAAACCCAAAAGGCTCACTAGCTCAGCTGACGGCCCAGGAGGAAAAGGCCAAAAACAGGGGGGAAAAAGAAACGAAAACAAACAAACAAAACCCAAGGCCAAAGGCTTGCTAGCCCAAAGCCCCAAAAGCTCAAGAGCTAGAAAGTGAAACACTCCTGTTTCGTCTCCATGCTGCCTTAATTACCCTTCAACTCAAAGTCCTTTCTACTCTTTAATCCCTGTCAGCTGGTTGCTTGCTCCACCTCTTGCCCTAGGGTTAACTTTACTTAACCCTGTGTTTAGAAAGTTTTTGGGTTGAAGGTGTGTGTTAGGGCTCAACCACAGCAAACAGAAAACAAAGTTTTACAGTTCACAGTCTCAGGATTCACAGTGGGATCAAATATCCTGCAACATAGCATAACTCCATACACAATTCCAGCACTGGAGAAATGAGCCAAAAGTTTGAAGTCATACTCAGGTGCATAGCAGGTTGGATGCCAGCCTGGACTCCATGCAACCCTGTCCCAGCCGTGAAGAGAGTGATGTAGAACAAAGAAGCCCACTTTTTAGTTTGTAGCTCAGCCTGACACAGGACCCCATGAGAGGACCAGGGTATCAGCAGTACTGATTTCATTTGTGAAGGACCTACGAGAAAATCTAACTCTAACATTTTGAGCTTCTAGAAACTTTCCGCAGACCTCTATTGCCACAGCCAGAAGCAGCGTCCCCAAGCTCACTCATGCTCACATCCTCTCTTTCTCTAGCTATGTGTTTCCACCTCCTTCTGCTTTCATGGACCCTGCTCTACTGCACCAAGCCCACGCAGATACCCCATGACACTCTCCCTCTCTGCTGGTAGCAGCCTTGACTTTCCCCGTGTCTTTTTCTCTTTTGCCGTGTGCTGTGCCCCTAGATTCTGAGGTTCAAAGTGTGGATGTCTTTGGAAGTAGGGATTATTCTGATCATCAGAACTGCTTTAAAATCTCTCAGGTGCTTCAAGCATCTGCCTTATCTCAGGTACCATTCAGGTTGAGCACGTCCTGGTTTTGCTATAGCCCACATTCAGTCATTACCTGGACATTCTGAGCATTACAGATTACAGTCTCTGGGTCTTCCCCACTGTCACTGTAGAGGGGACAAGAGACTCCTTACCTCTAAATAGGATAAATGCCAGGCTCCACGCCCGGCTGTCTGCAGTGCAGCTCAGGGCTGCCTGGGTTCAGCCAGACAAGGGAAGGAACCTGGGCCCTCGCTGGGCCTTTGCTGAGGAGGGGCAGGAGGAGCAGGACATGTCTGTGGTATTTGGTTGGAGCGGGTTACATGTTATCTAAGTTGGGTCTGTCTTACAAGGCTGCCCTTCTGTCCCTTCTATCCCTCAGCTATCAGGGGCCTTTTGATCTGCTCTTAGTCTATTTTCTGTTGCTCTGACAAAAGACTTAAACTGGGTAATGTATAGAAACTAGGTTTTTTGGCACGTGATCTAGATGGCTCTGGCAGCTGAGAGCACAGCTCCAGAAGGTGCTTGACTTCTGCTGAGGGCTTCTCACCGTATCCTAACACGGTGCAGACACAGGAGAAAGGACAGGCCTGTGTCAGCTTGAGTTTGTCTTCCTTGTTTTTCCTCTCTGCTGGCCTTGAACTTGGCTCTACAAACAAGGATGACTTTGAAAGCCTCATCCTCCTGCCTCTACCTCCCAAGTTCTGGGGAGACAGGCATGTTAACAAGTATGCCCAGTTATACTGCACAGGGCCTCATATATGGTGAGCAGACACTGCCTCCTAAACCACACCGCCAGCCCCTGTCTTTGTAATATCTTGCTGGTAGTCATGTGGGGAAATGACTACAGAAGGCCATGGGAGCATAAGAAAACCGCTGCCAGGGCATCCTGAGTGCTGAAAGATGGGCTTGTTTGGTGCCATAGAGCCCATCAGGGCTATGTCCAGAAGCGGGCATGTACAGAGCGCTCCAGCCCAGCAGGGCAGTGTCAGGGCAGGGTTCCAGCCACGTCCCGGGAGGTCAAGGGATCAGGACATCTTCCTTGCTCACCTTCACATCCTGGTTTCTGCCACAGGAGCAAATCCAGCTACCGATCTCCGGGGAGCCGGCTTCCTCGCCCTCCTGCACCTACTGTACCTGGTGATGGACTCAAACACCTTGCTGATGGCACAGGAGATCTTCCGCCTGTCTCATCACCATGTCCAGGTAGGGCTCTGGTGGAGGACAAAGGGGGGAAGGCTGTGGCTTGAGGACCCAAACAGAGAGGGGACTGCATAGTTCATTGTCAGGATGGTAGAGACGAACCAGGAACGGTTCTTCTTCGTCAGACGTCCTGGAATCTGAGCTCTACCATTTATTAGCTGTTGGTCTTCAGCAAACCCCTCAGCCACTCAGAACCTTGATCTCCTCATCTGCAGGATGGAAATCGTGAAGACTTGCTGTCACTTCCTTTGGGTTGCTGTGGTACAGCTAGTGAGGAAGCTTTGGTTTTGCTCACAGTTTGAGGTTATAGGGCATCATTGAAGCAGGAGCGTCAGGAGGCAGCCAGTCACACTGCACCACCGTTAAGAGACAAAGCAAGACCTTCAAGAATTCTAAGTGTCCAGCTCCTTCTGTTTGCTCCATGGGCCTAGATTCCCTGCCCACAATTAAGATGTTTGTCTCCATGTCAACTGTCATTGGCATGCTCTTAACCTCTGAGCCAGCTCTCCAGGCCCTGACTCCTCTTCTAAAGAGCCCAGGTTTAATGCCCAGTGTTCACATGGTAGTTCACAATGGTCTGTAACTCTAGTTCTGTGTTCTGCCCTCCTAAAGTACCAGGCATCCATGCGGTATGCAAACATACATACAAGCAAAGCACCATACTCATAAAAAGTTAAATAAAAAGAAGTGCACATTGTGAGCTTGGTATGGTGACACATGATTGTAATCCCAGCACAAGAGGCTGAGGCGGGAGTTCAGAGCCTCACATCGTGACTTCCAGGGTTTGGAAATGTAGCTGTGAAAGGGCACTCACCTAGCAGGCTCGGGGTACTGTGGTTAAGTCCTAGCACTGCCGTAATATTAATACCTGCAGTGAGTTGCATACCAGCCTGGGCTACATATCAAGTTCAAGGCAAGCCTGGGATGGATACATACACAGACACACACACACACACACACACACACACACACACACACACACACACATATGGATACTATATATATATGTAGTTTTGTTTTGTTTTTCAAGACAGCCTTTCTCTGTGTAGCCTTTGCTGTCCTGGACGTGCTTTGTAGACCAGGCTGGCCTCGAACTTACAGCGATACTCCTGCCTCTGCCTCCCAGAGTGCTGAGATCATAGGTATGCACCACCACACTTAGCATGAGCAGGAAATATTATTTAATACCATAGAAATCAAAGTTGGCTTCCTGGGGCTGGAGATGCCGCTCAGCTGGTAGCATGTTTTCCTCGTGTGCAGAGAGCCCTGAGTTCAGTTGTGTTCTACCCAGAGGACGGTCTGTACACGTATTTTCAGGTCTGAATGAGTGAGTCTATTGAGCATATAGAAAGCAAAGGTAAAAGAAGAAATACCCAGTAGCAGATAGAGGGCTTATCAAATCAGGCAGCTACCGCATCCAGCAGCAAGGATGAGGGGAGCCTGCTCCAGCAGTCATACCGAGAGAGTTCTGGGCAAAGCAGGGTGGGCTCTCATGAGAGCTTTCAGTTCCTCATTCCCACTGTGGGAGGTTTTGTGCCATGGGTAAACAACAGTGACCTTGGTTGGAAATGGTTTTCCTTCTTGCTGGTCTCAAAGGTGCAGTGTTGTTAATGCCCTTCGCTGTTTGCTGTTCACCTCCCTCCCTCTAACAGGGTGAGGCAGGCAACCTGGGCCAGGACGAGGAGTCTGGGAGGACGCTGGAGTCTGTGACAAGAGGACTCTTGTTCTCAAGAGTCGGTGCACAGCCGGCACAAATGGCACATGACAGTTTACCAATATAGTTTATACTACTGGTTCTGAGGACCTGGCATGTTAGGACATACCTGGAAATTCAAGGTTAGCCTAAGCTTCACGGCAAGTTCATAAGCTTTATAGCCAGCCTGGGATAGATAGACAGATAGACAGACAGACAGACAGATGATAGATAGATAGATAGATAGATAGATAGATAGATAGATAGATAGATAGATAGAGTTTTGTTTTGTTTTTCGAGACAGCATTTCTCTGTCTAGGAGACCCTGCTTAAGAAGAAGTGGGGGGACATTGAGTGTGGTAACCCACACCTTTAATCCCAGTACTCTAGGAGTCAAAGGCAGATGGATCTGTTGTGACTTCAAGACCAGCACGGTCTACATAGAGAGATCCAGGTCAGCCAGGGTGACACAGCAGAACTCTGTCTCAAAAGGGGGTGGGGCTGGGAATGTGGCTCAGATGGTAGAGTACCTACCAAGTAGCCACAGCTAGGTGAGAGGGAAATGGCCATGAATGCTTCCCAGCAGTGCCCTGGAAACTGTGTCCCCGGCAGAGCGCCAGGTCCACAAATAGAGTGAAGGGTTCATAGGAACATGTGCTGGTAACTGGAAGCTTACTGTCAAGCATGAGCATCACACACAGAGCACACTTGTACCAGGAACACAGTGGCACATTCCAGAAGTAGGGGAAAGGTAAAAGATACAGACAGTCCAAGGGTTACACAGAGATGTATTAGGCTTAGAGTACAGGAAACCAGTCGTGACCCTGGAGTCTGGGAGAGGGGTTAATAGTAACCCCATGAAGAGGAGCAAAGAACAAAGTGAAGCTAGGTGAGATCATGCATTGATCAGGTGATGGAGGCAGGAAAATCAGTAGGTCAGGGCCATCCTCAGTTACAGCCTGGGCTGTGTGAGACCCCATTTAAAAAGGCAAACCATAAACAAACAGAACAAAATGAGATTGGCCCTGGTGTTTTCAAGATAAATCAGTGGAAGTGTGTGTATCAGTTACCCTTATGTCGCTGTGACAAAAGCAGCTTAAGGAAGGACTTATTTGACTCAGATGGTCACGTGGTATCCAGGCAGGCGTGGAGAACAATGAATGCTGCTGCTCTGCTGGGTTCCTCCTTTTTATTTGGTCCAGGACGCCAGCCTGTGGATGGTGTGGGTGGGCCTCCACCTCAGTTGACCTAGTCTAGACAGGCCAGAAGCTTGTCTCTCCTAGACCGTCAACAATAACTGTCAGCACCTCTCACCTGTGCTCACCTAAGCACTCCTAGTTAGAATTTTGGTTTCTTTTTATGTACACTGGTGTCTTTCCTGCATGGTCAGCCGTGCGAGGGTGTCAGATCCCCTGGAACTGGAGTTACAGAGAGTTGTGAGCTGCCATGGGGGTGCTGGGAACTGAGCCCAGGTCCTCTGGGAGAGCAGCCAGTGCTCCTGACCACTGAGCATCTCAGTGGTGGGGTCAGCTGTAGGAGGACAGCTGCTTAGGAGGGGCTCAGTGGGAGAAAGAGGTGAGGTGAGGTGTCGAGGGGGATCTGATCAGAGTACATTGTGTGTGTGTGTGTGTGTGTGTGTGTGTGTGTGTATAAGAGAGAGAGATTGGTTAACATTACCCATCACATAGAGTAATAAAACCAAGTGTTAGAATGAAGGAAAGGGTAGGTGCTTGGATCCTTGCGTACACCCCAGTCATGGGGTCAGATTGTCTTGGATTGTCATTGTCTTTGATCAGCGCAGTTTTAAAAACTGTACAGGCATGCATACACACACACACACACACACACACACACACACACACACACACACACA
>NW_026596240.1:1643764-1738897 GCF_907164565.1 Psammomys obesus | reverse complement strand
CACACACACACACACACACACACACACACACACACACACACACACACGGTGCATAGACATCAAACTCCCTGCAAATGGAGTTACAGAGGTTGTGAGCCACTCTGTGGGTGTTGGGAATCAAAGTCATGTTCTGGAAGAGCAACCATCACTCTTAGTCACTAATGCAGCTCTCTAGCCCCTATCTTATTTTAAATTCTTTGTGCACATATGTGTGTGTGTGTGTGTGTAGGTATGTGCACATGAGTGCAGGTGCCTGTGGAAGATGGAACAGGGCATGTGATCCCCTGCTGGAGTGCCGTGTGATGAGCCTCCTGCTGTGGGCCCTAGGGATCACATTCAGGTCATCAGACTTGGTGGCAAAGCAGCTGAGCCATCCCACCAGCTTTATTATAGGCATGCTGGTGGACCAGACTGGCTCAAACTCACCACCCCAAACTAGCCGTGGCTTCCAGATCCTGCTGCTTCTGCTTCCTGACAATACACTGTAACTTTTTATTTTGTAGTGACTTTAGATATACAGAAAACTCTCAAAAGTAGCTTTAGACAGAGCAGCCATGTATCATTCATTCCACCTCCTCACTTATCTTCTCTAACCAGATGGCTGTAGGAAAGCAAAGAATGATTAGCCAGCAACATCTGCAGCAGCCTTTGTTCTGCCCGCCTTCACTTTCCACTGTCAGGCTTTTGCATTCGAGTCCCGTTGCATCTTGTTATCATGGCTCTTAGCTCTTCCAGCCTGTGAAGGTTTGTTTTGCCCTGACTTTGTCTTTTACAGTCTTGACATAGTTGAGGACTCAAGGTCAGTTATTTTGTAGAATATCCCTCAGTTTAGGTTTGGGGTGTTTATTTGGAGCAAAATGGCGCCACATATGTCATGTGCTTTTCCAGGTACTTGGCAGCAAGGTGCACACACTATGTCTGTGTCTTATTCCTGTGATGTTAGCTTTGGTTAAGATGGTGTCCCCTGCTCTATGTCCACTTACTATAGAGTCTCTGTTTTCTTCTGATGGTTAATAACTATCTTACAGAAAAAAACACTTTGAGATCATGCAAATATCTTGTTTATCCTCATATCTATCAATTCTTTTTAAAAAGATTTCTTTTTAAATTGTGTGTATATATATATGAGTGTGTGCAGGCACCTGCAGAGCTACAGGCCTCAGAGCCCTGGAACTAGAGTTACGTTGAGCCCTCGCTGGTTTCAAGCTCCCAGCCTTCAGTGGTCCTCCTGCCCCAGCCTCGGAAGCATTGAAGTGTGTGCCACCATGCCTACCTGCCAATTCCAGTGTTTCCATGTGAGAAACCTCATCTGGGGTGACGATTGCTGAGTGTGCGGCCACCTTGGGTTCTTAAAACACAAACAGAACAACAAAAACACATGTGCTATTTGACCTCCCGCCCCGTTAACCTCCAAACGTGGAGTTTTCCAGGTGCAGCCTGTGGTTCCTGTCCAGCCAGAAGCACTTTCTGTTTACAGCTGAAAAGATGGCTGAGGGCCACTGAGCTGGCTCAGCAGGCAAAGGCCCACGCAGCCTAGTCCACTTCGATCCCAGGACCCACAGAGTAGCGTGATCTGATCACTACTGATTGTGCCCTGACCGTCACACATGTACCGTTGCATGTGCACATGCGCACACACACATGAATGCAATCAAGAAAATATTGTTAGGATCTAGAGAGATGATTCGGCTGCTCTTCCAGAGGACCCAGGTTGATTTCCAGCACCCACACGGCACCTCGCAGCTGGCTATAACCCCAGGGCCAGGAGCTTGGCACCTTATTTTGACCCATCAGGCACACATGGTACACAGACAGACATACATACAGGCAACATACCCATACACATAAAATTAAAAATAATTTTTTCAAAAAGAAAAAAACTTGCAAGCTTAACTTTCAGGTGTCTGTGGTGACTCCCCGCTAAAAGAGAACTGACCAGACCTCCACATGCTGAGTGCCTCCATGCATCCCAGATGTAGAAAGGCTTTTAGCCCTTCATCCTGAAAAGTAGTAGTGCCATCCTCTGAGGGAAGTGGTACACCGGCTTCTTTAATGAGGCGCCTGGTAGCAATGCCGGCAGTGACTGGCTGGCTTTCCAGGAGGCGTCTGTCCCTGAGTCTCCTCACAGCAGAGGAGGGTGCAGTTCTGAAAGGCCCAGTGATTGTGCAGAGAGAAGGCTCTCAGAATCAGTAGGGCTGGGCCTAGAGCTCACACCCGCCAGTGGTCCAGTAGTTCCCAGCCAGCAACCCACTGTATTCACCCGGAGTGCAGACGCCTATCACATCCCAGAATCTTCAGGAGTGAGGCGGGCAGAGCCTCAACGCTGCTTGGATCACCCTGCTTTGGTATTCAGAAATATTTAAGCCCAATAGAAAGGCATAAAGCCAAATGAAAATACAAAAATGGCCAGGAGGAATGCAAGTTTGAGGCCAGCCTGGTCTATATAGCAAATTCCAGCTCAGCCAGGACTGCACAGCGAGGCCCTGTGTCAGCACAGCAGCGATGGAATATAGTTGAGTTGGTAGAGACCTTGCGAGCATTCACAATGCTGTTTGATCCCCAGCACCACAGAAGTGGGCATGGTGACACTTGACTGTAATCCTAGTGTTTGGCAGGTGGAAGAAGGTCAGAGTTCAAAGTCAAAAGCTGGAGAGATGGTTCAGCAGTTAAGAGCACTGGCTGCTCTTCCAGAGGACCCAGGTTCAATTCCCAGCACCCACATGGCAGCTCACAGCTGTCTGTAATTCCTTCCAGTCCCATGAGATCCAACAACCTCTTTGGCCTCCTCTGGCACTAGGAACACGTGGTACACAGACACACATGTAGACAAACTCTCGTATCATACACATTAAATCAGCAAAAAAAATGTTTTAAGAAAGTTCAAGATCAATCTTGGCTACAAAAAGAGTTTGAGTCAAGCATGAGTTCCAAGAAACCCTGTCTTAAAAAAAAAATGAAAAAAGAAGGAGTTGATGCAGAACGAGTTTAGAGTAACCTCATATGGAATTCTAGGTTCCAGGCCTTACGTTACTGAGTGTCACCTTTTTGTAATGTGGGACACAGCAGAAACAGCAGCAGCTGCCTCTGTGGGTTTAATTCCTGCCACCACTTGAGGCAGAGAAAATGCACAAGGCCAGAGCTGGCTGCTGCTGACCTTTGGTCCTCCATTCCAGCAATTCCCCTTCTGTTTGATGTCTGTGAACATCACCCGCATTGCCATCCAGGCCTTGAGGGAAGAGTGTCTCTCCAGGTGAGTCCCCAGAGCCTGCTCCACACCTGAGCCTCCTCCACAGCTCTGAGACCTGCCAGTTTTCAGAGCTGGACAAAATCGCCATGCACCTCCTCCCTGACCTAACCCAAATGCCAGGCTGCCAAATGCTCCTGGGGTGGGGCGGGGATGCCAGGAGGGGCCTTGGAAGGAGGGCACTCGTGTATCAGTCTCATCTGTGGCTGAGCAGGTCACCTTCTTTGTCCTGCAGGGAGTGTAACCGGCAGCAGAAGGTCATCCCGGTGGTGAACAGCTTCTATGCAGCCACCTTCCTTCACCTGGCACGGGTGTGGAGGACCCAGCAGAAGACCATCTCAGACTCAGGCTTTGTCCTCAAAGGTTGGCGCTTTCTTGTGTCCAGGGCCAGAGAACCAGGGTCTAACTACTACATTTCCCTCTCTTCCCCTCTCCCTGCCCCCACATCATCCTGGGGCCTGCTCTTTCTCTGCCACGCCCCCTTTCTGTTGGTCTACACACACATTTCTGTTCCCTTGCTTGTTTGTTGTGTGTTGAAGCAGGGTCTCACTGTGAAGTCCTGGCTGGCCTGGAACTTGCTGTGTAGACCATGATGGCCTCGAACTATGGCAGCCTATCTGCCTCTGCTTCCTGAGGACAAAGATTACAGGCGTGTACCACCATGCCAGGCTCTGGGCATATATGTCTGATGATGGTTTGTTATTGTTGTTGTTATTTTTGTTTATATTTTTGAGATAGAGTCTCACACTGTAGCCAGGTTACAATCCTCCTGCCTCAGCTGCCCCTGTGTTGGGATTACATCACCATCACCTGTGGCTCCTGATGATCCCATCAAACAACAAAAACTCCACATCTTCTGAACCAAATATTTAGCTCGCTAGGCATAGTGTAGGCAGATCTCTGTGAGTTCAAAGCAGCCTGGTCTACATGTGAGTTTCAGGCAAGCCGGGGCTACACAGTGAGACCCTGCCTCCAATACAACAACAGAACAGGACCTAAAAGATGGCTCCGTGGCTAAGATGGCCTACTGCACCAACGTCAGGCAGTTCACATCTACCTGCAGTCTAGGGGAGATCCTACTGCCCCTCTGGCCCGGCAGGCGTCGGCATTCACATGCACAGATCCACACTCAGACTCAGACACATACTCTAAACTCTTGAAAGCAGACAGCCAGTAAAGGCTGGGGATGCGCCTCCATTATTAGTGCCCTTGCCTGGCATGCAGGAGCCCCTGGGCTCAATCTCCAACATGGCAGAAACTACGTGAGGTGGCACATGCCTGTAATCCCAGCATTTGGTGGGCAGAGGCAGGTGAATCTCTGTGAGTTCAAGGCCAGCCTGGTCTACAGAGTTTCAGGACAGCCAGTGCTACACAAAGAAACTCTAACTTGGAGAGGGAGGGAGGGGGAAAGAGAAAAGAGAGTTG
Source organism: Psammomys obesus (assembly GCF_907164565.1). Lineage (NCBI taxonomy): Eukaryota > Metazoa > Chordata > Mammalia > Rodentia > Muridae > Psammomys > Psammomys obesus. Next base: position 1,734,228 of record NW_026596240.1, on the reverse strand, counting down.
GAGGTTCACAGAGCCATCGGACTTGAGGCCTTGTGCCATCCAGAATCCCCTAAGCCTTCAGTTCTCCGATCTCCTCTGTTCCAGACTTGGAAGTATTGGCCAAGAAGAGCCCAAGACGGCTGCTCAAGACCCTGGACGCCTACCTAGCCCAGGCATCAAAGGGACAGGCCTCCTTGTTGGGGGCACAGAAATGCCCTGGATCCCAAGGGCCTCACTGCAAGGACCTCACCTTCACAGGCGTGTGTGACCTACAGTCTCATTCATTGGAGAGTGCAGGGATGATGTGAGCCACGGAGACCATTCCAAGAAAGACAGTCTGGGTCGCTGGAGCCTTCAGAACTGAAGAACTGGGCCAAAGCCCTTCGTGCCTCTGCAGGTGAGAGGAGGAAGCCGGCAGGCGAGGGTAGTGAAGCCTAAGATTCCGCACCAGCATAGCACGGTCAGGCAGCTAGATTTAATCTCCACGCCGTCCTTGAAGCGAGGAGTCTTCTGTCCTTCCCAGCCGGGCTCCGGATATCTCAGCGGAAGTGAACAGTCCATAAAGTGGGACGGCCCTATCTGAACTGTCTACACATCTGCACCAGAAAGCAAGCAGCTAGGATTCTGACTCTCCAACAGCTGTCCCCAGCGTCTGTGGTTGGAATTACAAGGGCAGAAACAGCAATATCTTCAGCCAGCAGGGGGCAGCACAACACAGAAAAAGTGACTGATGGGCCCCTCCCTCTCTTCTTCCAGCCTCCATGATTTTCAGGACACAAGTTCCCACTCTTCTCCCCTTCCCCTCCCTCTCCTTTGCCCACCGTTGTTTGTAATCTAGAAATGGGTACTCAGCTAGTCACCTCGGCGCCCCGTCCCCACCGACCGCAGCCTGGGGCTCCTGTGGAGGCCATCGGTTATCCATCCTGGCTGAGAGGCAATGTAAGCCCGCTTTACCCACCAGCAGTTTTAGAATAAAGGAATTGTGGCAATCCCTAGTGTTTTCTTCCAAGATAGTTCTCTCAGGGCCTCCCTGTGGCCCGTTGTGTGAACACCAGACTGAGCCGGGCAGGTTAAAGCACCTAGGGTGCAGGGGGCTACAGACCCCACAAAGCCCCAGAACCCATCTGAGTTCCCTGGCTGCACCTGCAGGCCCCAAGACGTCTTTCTTCTTGACTGTATGTGACATGGAGTGTGGGGCACTCATGGCAAAGCTCTGTGTAGAGGTCAGAACACAGCTTTGTGAAGTGGCTCTCTCCTCCCACCGTGAAGCTGTAGGGATTAAAACGAGGTTGCTGGGCTTTTGTGGCAAGCTTATCTGCTAAGCCTCCTTGCCCACCCAGACCAGAGACTTCCTGCACACTCTAAGCAATGAGCATGGTGGCTCATGTCAAGGCTGACCATGCAGGTGTCCACCTCAGGGTTTTCCTGCATTTTCTGGGCCTGGCTGTTGCTCCCTCATCCAGCCCCCACCTAACCACACTGAGCTCCTGTCATCTTCCCTCAGATGAAGCCTGTGTCTCTCTACATCTGTTTCAGGTCACTCCAAATCTGGTCCAGAGATGGCGCCAACAGAGGCCTCCCCGTGTGCTTGTGACAGGCCTTCCAGCTGGCCTTCTGTCATATTCACAGGGGTCAGTTAGAATGCTGTGTTTCTGTGTCACCCCCGCCCACTCAGCGACCAGCAGAGAGGCCGGGGGAGCAGCTCTGGCCACATCAGTTTGGATGCTTCCTTCCCTACCATTCTTTGCCCTTTCTCTGAGCCTATGAGGCTGAAAGCACAGGATCCCAGCACAGCGGGGCCCAAGCCACTCGGACCCTAGGAGGGTCTGGCTTGAAGGGAGCACCCCCAGCAGGGAACCTTCATCCAGAGCAGAGTGCACACAGTTCAGCAGAACCCAGGCATCAGTTCACTGATGGGTCGGGGTGGAGATAGGCCTCAGGTAGCTGAAAAGCTGTTTTCCTTGAGCACGGGAAGACAGCCTTCCATGGGAGACCTTAAAGTACTCCATAAATCTGAAACTGTCAGAATTACTGAGTGGGTACATGTCTCCCTCCACCCCTGGCACATGCTCCCGTGTGGTCAGTCAAGGTCTGGGGAGTCACAGCAAGGAGAGGGTCAGTAGGGGACCTCACCCACCCTTGCTTCTTGGCACAAAACCAGCAAGATGAATTTGATCAGACTTTCTGGGTTTGTGTGGGGCAGAAGAATCCAGCGTGTCACAGCTCAGAAGCCACACTATCCCTTAGGACAAAGGAAGTGTGGTTCAGGTGGCGGCTGCTAGGCCTCTCAGCCTCTGGTCCAGGCTCATCAGTCACTTGTCAGGCCTTGGCAGGGGGAGGGGGGTCATCTTTGTGACACACTCCCTGACTCCTCTCTAGCTTGTTGAGATAGGGTCTCACGTAGCCTACGCTGACCTTGAACTCACTGTGTAGCAAAGGCTTGATGATCCTCCTGCCTCTACCCCTTAAGTGTTGGGATTCCAAACCTCTCTTCTCCCAGCACATACGCTCTGCCCTCTTTGGTATTCTATACCACTGCCATTAACAAGAAACAGAAGGAGGGCTGTGACGAGGGAGAACTACCATGGATCAGAAGCAGGGCCTCTCCATCATAGACTGGTGCTTTTCACACACCACACACACAGACACCACACACACACACATACACTGCACACACACATGTCCACATACCACACAGTGTTCTAGGGCTGTGCACATCTGTCAATGGGTGAGTTGTAATCCTTTAAACTGCCTCGCAGGTTGTTGCAGCATCTGAGGAAATGCTGGCTTGAGCAGAAATCTATCCCAAGTCACAGCCACAGCCTTGTCCCCACTGGGAATGTGAGACTTGGACTAACCCCTGGCCTGAAAGCGATGCTGAGGCCTGGCACTGTGCCACCTCCTATCGGTTCTTCTGAGCATGGTGGGGGCAGGACGGCAGCTCCACCTGGAGTCCTGGTCATGCAGAGGCAGGGCTGGGCTCCTGGAAGCTTCGGAGTTGTCACCCATGATCTCCTCAAACCCCAGCATGGGGGTGAACTCAAGTGAACAAGTGGGACAAAAATCAGGCCAGGGCAAGCCACACAGAAAGAGAGCAGAAAGGAATGTGTCTCCTTTACTGAGCACCCAGCACCTCTGTGCTGACTCAGCAGCCAGTGGGGAACAAGGGCGGGCGGGGGGGGGGGGGGAGGGCAGGGACTGGGTCACCCACCCTCACTTCCAGTCCTTGAAGAATTGCTTGAAGATGAGGCTCTCTCGGCCCTGGGGCAGGATCTCCACCTGCAATGGGAGAAAAGCCTGGCTCTCGGGCTGCCCACCTCTGCTGCTGAGGAGGGAGAGGGCAAAGGATCGCAGTGATGGCGAGGAGCCAGACAGGCCGTAACCAAGGGAACCCACAGCAATACCTTGCCAGCGTGTCCCCTGAGAGACCCTCCTCTGTGGTTAAATAGTCCTGTCAGGCCCAAGTTAGGCTGTCCTGCTACACAGGAGGCTAAGGTGCTGCGGCATTTCCCCTGGCATGCCATCAACCAAGAAGTCCAAATCTTCAGATGACCTATGCTCACTAATATCACTTGCACTGTGGTTTTAGATACCCCTCCACACACATACACACTTGTGAGGTTTCCTAGAGGATTATGGGAAGAAACACTCTAAAGAGATACCTCATCCGTCGTGGTTGAGGAGGGAGGAAGACAACTGTGCCCCGTGAGCAGACCACTCACCTCACAAATTCTCATAAAACCGTCTCCAGCATCCACAGTGTGGAACCCCGTGGGCAGCCCCCACCAAAGGCAGTACCCTCCACGCTCTCTTTGCTTGACTTTGCCAAATAAACTTCTGCTCAGACTGTCTGACTAACTTGTCTCACTGAAGAAGACAAGAGCCCTGCAATACCAGGGGAGAGGGTGCAAGCAGTCTAGGCCAGTCCTGAGAAGACAGAGATGAGAGCTGAGATCCCAGGACACAGGCTGAGGAAACCGCTGCTGCTTCAAGGTCTGGGGTGACCTGTTTGGCAGGCGCCACCAATTAGACATCAGCCATACCACAGGTGACTTTTGAGCAGGACGTGGTGACTCACGCCTGTAATCTCAGCACCTGAGAGGCTGAGGCAGGAGAGTTGTGAGTTTAAGGTCAGACAGGGACACAGAGTGAATTCTAAGCTAATCTGGAAAGCGGAGTGAGACACTGTCTCAAAAAGGGGAAGGCAGAAGCCGGGCATGGTGGTACACGCCTGTGATCCCAGGACTCTGGGAGGCAGAGGCAGGTGAGTTTGAGGCCAGCCTGGTCTATAAGGTGAGTCCAGGACAACCAAGGCTACAAAGAGAAACCCTGTCTCAAATTTTAAGAGGGGGGATGGGAGCTGAGTACGTAGCTCAATTGGTAGGGTACATGCTCGCCACGCACAAAGCCTGGTGCTGGGTGTGGTGGTACACACCTACAATCCTAGAACTTGGGAAGTCGGGTCCCAGGACGAGAGGTGGGGCATGTTCTCACCTGAGTGTTTGGTGAATATCTCATCCGAGAGATGAAGCCATCAGCCACTTGGAGAGCTGCCTGCCGTTCCTTCTCATTAGCTTTTCGCCCTGGGACATAGGAATGTGATCTCAGAATGAGAACAGGATGGGCGGGGCCTGACTGGAGAGGCTTGCCAGGCGTTCCTGAAGCTCTGCCTTCTGTCGCCAGCACCACAGAAAACCACCTGCAAGCCCCGCACTAGTACTCAGGAGTAGAGGCAGGAGGATGAGAACTTCAAGGTCCTCTACATGTCTTCAGCTGCAGAGGGAGTTCAAAGTCAGCCTGGGCTGCATGAGGCACTGGGGGTGGGGGAGCATTCTAGTCCCCTCCCCATTTTTCTTGAGGAAACCTAAGAGGCCCACAGAACACAGTTCTTAAAACAAATGTACCCACAATACCCAAGAATGCTGAGGGGCTCCTTGGGGTATGAAGAAAGCCACATTAATACCTTTCCCAGAAAGTTGGCCACGCTAAGATTAAATAAGCAAATAATAAACAAAATATCTCTTCTGCCTGGATCAGCAGGATCTTCTGGCCCTGATCAAGCTCTCTTTTAGGAAGGATGAGCTTCCTCCTAGGCATCAAACTGCAACGCCAGAGGGCAGGGGCAATGGCTCAGTGGTTTGGAGCTCTTGCTTCCTCTTGCAGAGGATCTGAGTTTGATTCCCACCACCCACATAGTACTCAGAACCATCTGAAATTCCAGTTCCAGAGAATCCAATGCTGTCTTCTGAGGACACTGCACACACATGGTTCACAGACATGCATGCAAGAAAAATACACATAAAGAAAAAGAAAAACTCTAGAGGCAGAGCCTCTCCTGCTCCGGGGCTCCTCACCTTTTGTGTGTGCACAGGTCACAGATACCACTGTCCTGTTATCAAATTTTTTCGAGTGAGACTAAATAGGACACGGAGTACAATTTCTTATACAGGCCAACAGACTCCCACAAGGCCGAGAGCCAACATGCTCGCTGAGAAAATGCTTATAAAATCGAAGGCTGTACAGAATCCACCCACTTAGGCTGCAGTCCTTTGGACACCAGTTGTGTGTCAAGCTCAGGCATTTCGACAAGGAAACAGAGCCATGCACGGCGGTCAGTTCTCTGGCCACTGTTAGAGTCCTGTGAGCTATGAAGGACACAGATATGTCCTTCCTCTGTAACTGACCCGCTGTTCTAGCAGCCATGGACGCTTGTCATCCTCCCTCCCAAGCTTCCTGTCCCACAGGTTCTTCTTCTCTAATGATTCCTCTCTTGGGACCACAGACCCTCTCACAGACCTCTGGACTCTTAGCCTCCATGCTGTATGGTGCCCCTGCAGGAAGGAAGAGGCAGCCCCAGGGCAAGGGATGTCGCTCAGTTGGTAGAGTATCTACCTAGCGTGCCCTGGGTTCCATCCCTAGCACCAGGGAAAATCAGGCATGGTAGAGCGTGGTGGTACATGCCTCTTCCCCAGACGGAGGCAGGAGGATCAGGACTTCGAAGCCATTGTTGGCTACATAACAGGTCAGAGGCCAGCCTGGGCTACAAGAGACCTTGTCTTAAAAAACAAATGGAAAGGGCTGGAAAGAAGGCTCAGGTGGTTAGCAGCCCTCGCCGCTCTTGCAAAGGACCAGAGTCAAGTTCCCACGCGGACATCACGAGGCTCAAAAACCACTTTTAACTTCAGCTCCAAGGGATCTGACAGCCTCCTCTGGCCTCCGTGGTACCCATAGGCATGTATGTGAGACAGAGCACATGTGTATGCACACAAAAATAAAAAATAAATAAATAAATAAAGCAAATCTAAACAAAGGAACAACCAAAAACCCAGAACCTCAGCTGAAGGATCAGACTGCCCAGACCTTCCCAGGAACCAGCAACAGCAAGCAGGCTCCCAGGGTGATGCTGTCCCAGCCTTCCGTGGTCACAGCAAGCAGCCAGGCTCCTGCACACAGCAGCCTTTCCCCTGCCAGTACAATCTCTTGGAAAAACACGGCCTGCACGTTTACCCTCTGCATAAAGCACCCGCTGAGCCCGCCAAACCTTTATGTCTACTACAGTTAACAACACACATGTTCAGGAACCCCAGAGCCCTGGCGCACAGGCACGTGCCCAGGCTCCAACCAGACCTGGTGAATCTGGGTAGGGCCTAGCCATGCACTGAACGGTCCCTGGGAGTTCTGAGATGGGCTGAGGTTTTTAAAATGGCCCAGCCTGCCGGGTCAGGGCAGCTGCAGGGCCCTCAGGCTGGAGTGCCTAAGGCGGCTGCAGGGCCCCCACACCACAGCTGCAGGCCTCTAAGCCTCGCACAGAGGAGCCACACATACCCTTCCAGATGTAGATTTTGCCACAGAGCCCGTTGTCCAGAACAAAGCAGTCGTCTGGAATCAGCAGTTCAGAGGCAAAGGGGCTGGAGTCAGCCACCTTGGTCAGATTCATCTGCCCGGTGGCATCAGAGACCTGGAGAAAAGGACAGCTCCCAGGGTGACCCACATGTACACTCTGGCCCTCACCTTTAATGAAGGAATGGCTTGCCCAGGCCCTCCCTAGTTGTATTTTCCAACAGTCCCAAGAAACAGGCAGTTAGAACCTCCCCCTTCTCCCCCCTGCCCACCCCAAAAGCAGTTCCAGACTGGACCGCTCTTGTCTATCACCGCAGTCCCCTAGGGAAGGAGGTGAATTCCACACTAGAAGCAAGCGCATGGGGTTCAAATCAAGACAATCTCAGTATTAGCCTCTGGCCTTCACCAAGGAGCTGGAAGTGAATACCATCCTCAGAGAGCAGACATCTGCTTTTTCCCGCCCAGCTCTCCTCCAAACCCCACAAACCTACCTCATTCCTGGACCAGCCTTCCCACAGCACCCCCTCCCTTCAGGCCCATGACCCTGCCACAGATGCTCTGCCAGGATCCCATGCCAGGCTATCCCCAGCAGGCCTGCAATGCCCACCTTGTACAGGGCTGCAGCCTGGGCGTTGGTCTGGTCGGCTGTGATGTCTTCCTCAGGATTGCCCTCCTTCAGAGGAGGCTTAGGGCCCAGAACCTGCAGAGCCAGACGGGATTACTGGGGTTCTGTACCCAAATTTTCCAAGTCACCACATGCAGGGCCACCTGTGACCTGCACTAAGGTGCAGGGAAGTGACAGGCCCAGCCCACCCCCAGACAGCCTCCTTTCCCCAAGGCCGAACCCACCCAGAGGAACTTCTTATCCCCATCACACAAAGACACCCCACGTGTGAGTCACAGGGCTGAGTAAGGCCCCAGGTAGGTCCCCCAATCCTCTCCCCTCCTCTCCCCCCACCCTGTTGCCCTCTGTTAGCCACCTTCATGCTCCCAGCTTATCACTATCTCTCTTGGCCACAGTCACACCGCAGCTCCCAGCTGCACAGGCCACCATCCCCAACCTGAATCATCTCGGCTGGCTCCTCCCCATCAGTGATGATTTCCACCTGGGCCTTGCCCTGCCGCTCGCTGTCCCTGATGGCCAGGGCCAGGTCCCTCGCCTTGTTGCGCTCCAGAATGTTGGATTTTCCACCGCACCAGGCAAAGATGTTCTGCAAAGAAGCCAGACAGGCTCATCACAGCTTCTGTCCCGCCCCACCCCCCACTGAAAAACCATCCCCGAGGGCAGGGCCAGCATGCCTGATGTGGTGACACAGGCCTTTGATCCCAGTACTCAAGAGGCAGAGGCAGGTGGATGTCTATGTACTGAGGCCTGGTCTATGTAGTGGGTTTCAGGACAGCCAGGGCTAAACAAACAAAATCCCAAGAAGCCAGGGGCTTCTCTACCGTGGCCTTTGAGGAAGGCAAGGACAAAACGCCACAAGACTGCTTCCTGGGCTCAGGAGTTAAGAGGACTTGTGGCTCTTCCAGAGGACCCAGGTTCAATTCCCAGCGTACACAAAATGGCTCACAACCACCTATAGCTCCAGTTTCAGGGGGTCCGATGCCCTCTTCTGAATTTCAAGGCACTGGGCACGCATGTGGTGCCCATATACATGCAGGCAAAACACCCATACACATAAGTCCAAAAGAACCAAGAGTTTGAAGAGCCCTTCTGGCCCTGTGCCATCTCCACATCGCCTGTTTTCCCTCCACGTCACTCACTAGCATATATTTAAGCTTTCTTCGTATCTTGTTTATAAATTATTTCCTGGGGCCGGGTGTGGTGCTGCATGCCTGTAATCCCAGCACTCAGGAAGAGGCAGGCAGATCTCTGTGACTTTGAAACCAGCCTGGTCTACAAACGAGTCCAGGACAGCCAGGCTACGCAGAGAAACCCTGCCATCCATCCATCCCTTTATCAATCTATCTATTTATTTATTTTGGTTTTTTGAGAGAAGGTTTCTCTGTATAGCTTTGACTGTCTGGGACTCGCTTTGTAGACCACGCTGGCCTCAAACTCAGAGATCCGCCTGCCTCTGCCTCCCGAGTGCTGGGATTACAAGTGTGTGCCACCATGCCCAGCAAGAAACCCTGTCTTGAAAAACAAAACAAAAAAAAATTATCTCCTGGGACTTAAGAGCTGACTTAGTGGGGGACCTGGGTTCTGTTCTGAGCACCCACACCGGGCAGTTTGCAATTGCCTGTAACCCCAACTCCAGTGCCTCTCACTGGCCTCCGCTGGTATCCGCATTCACATGTACATTCTCCCCCCCCCCCCCCCCCCCCCCCCAGTGTCCTGGACTCACTCTGTAGACCAGGCTGGCCTTGAACTCACAGAGCTCTGCCTGCCTCTGCCTCCAGAGTGCTGGGACTAAAGGTGTGCCCCACCACAGCCAGCACATATATTTTTTTAATGTAATAAAATTGCAAAAAGAACTTTTTTCCAAAAAACCTAAACTTGTTTTTCAAAAGTTTAAGACTTTCTGTTAAGCCACACTTACACAGAATATACCCTGGGCTACATGTAACCAAGGAGCACAGGTCGGACATGCCTGAAAGCGTATGGCAGGAAGCACACAAGCTCTGTGCAGACATGAGAGCACCATTTGTATGAGGCTAGAGCATCTGAGGAGAGCGTGGCAGTGTGTGGCTGGGCATAACCCCTGCGGAGCTCTCAGGGCTGGCTAGGCGGGGATGTCTTCTCACGGACAGGACAGCTTGCCAGAACAGTCCATCCTCGCCTCTCAGCTCTTCTCCCTCCTCCCCAGCCCCCCGGGCTGTCATCATAGCCATCCACCCACCTGACCCAGGTCCAGGATGAAGCAGTCCCCGGTGTTGAAGCTGTCCCAGCTCAGCGCCCTCTCGGTGGCACGGATGTTCTTCTTCCCCTTAACCTGGTAGAGCTTCCTGATGGCTGCTGGGGCAGCCCCCGAGGTTGTCTTGTGAAAGGCGGACTCCACACCACCTTCCTGCAGGCCAGAAGACTGGCTTGAGCGGCCTCACAGGCAACCCAGGGCCCCCTGCCGTTCACCGCGATCTGGGAGACCCAAGAAGGTGAAGACCAATCCCCAAGTGTGCCCAGGCCTGCCACAGGACAAAAGCCAGCCAGAAACGTGAGGTGGCTCTGAGGAAAGCATGGGAGTGAGGGTTTGGGGTGGGGCTCACCTGGTACTTGAGGCCGCGTGGGAAGTAGCTCATGAAGAGGTCGGACTCATTCCCCTGGACCTCACGGTGCTGCACGGGCCGCTCCCCAAGCAGGCTGTTGAGGTGCACAGCCAGCACGGCACAGGCCCCCTGCTCATCTCGGGATGACTGCTGGCCTACCGTGAACGGGAGGTGATGGGCGAGGTCCCCGAGACCCCTGCAACCTCCATCCCTGCCTGGACAAACCCACAGAGACACCATTCCAACCCCTTTACCTATCCAGAGGTGCAGGTGGGAGGCCTCTTCCGGGCCATTGTGAAGCACTAGGTAGGAATCCCCAGAGAAGAAAATGCCATGGTTCTCTGGTGCTATGGGCACTGGCTTCAGCTTCTCCACACGCCATATGTGTAGGCCTGGGTGTTGGACCGAGGCTGGGAACGGAGAGCCACTGTGGAAAGAAATGGTTGCTAGTGGGCTCGAGCACGGAGGCTGTGCAGGCCCGAGACTGAGATCTGAGTTCAGTGAGAGCAGGCAGGAGGGAAGAGCAACCCGGGGAAGCGAAGGTGGGAAGAGAGCACCGACAGTGGGGCACACTGCCTACCTCTGTGGGATGGGTGTGTACATGCTGTTTTTCAGACCTGAAAAGAGAAGCCATGATTATCACAAGGGTCCTTACAAAGAGCTCTCTGTTGATCTGGGAAAACTTCAGTTGGTCAAGTATTCTCCTTCTGGTTTTGTTGTTGTTGTTGTTAAGGTTTTATTTATTTATTTTGAGTAATCTATCTGCATGTACACCTGCACACCAGAAGAGGGCACCAGATCTCATTACAGATGGTCATGAGCCACCATGTGGTTGCTGGGAACTGGATCTCTTAACCTCTGTGTCATCTCTCCAGCCCTTGACCGTAGGGTCTTATGTAGACTAGGCTGTAAGCAGCTGAGGATGAAGTGGGGTTAAGATGACACTCAGCGGTTAAAGCGCTTACATGGCAAATGTGAGGACCAGAGTTTGAATCCTCAGAGTCCCATAGATGTTGGGTGGGCTGCCCACATGTAATTCCAGCCTCAGAGGGCAGAGACAGGAGACTCCCCAAAGCAAGAGCACAACCAGCCACATCAGCAAGCTCTGGGTTTGACTAAGAGAACCTGCCTCAATGAACAAGGAGAGAGAGTGAAAGTAGCAGGCCTGACATCAACTGTGGTCCTTCACATGAATGTGCACACACATGCTATTGGACATACACACGTGTGCGCACACACACACAAGCATGCACAAACACCACACAGAGAGAGATTTACAAAACAAAAATTTTAAATTAAGAATGTGGTGGTGCACACTGTTGAGGGCTGGTCCTTTTGGCATAAGTACAGCCATCTTTGTTTCAGGCCCACCAGCCACATCGTCTCAACTTGTTGCTGACATAAAAGAATCTCTGTATAAGGTTGACCAAAAACTATGTTTATGTTCAGCATACTCTGTGGCCTGTTGTTCCCAGCAATTCCCCAACTGTAAGCACAGCTGGCCCCAACTGCCAGGCGCACTTTCAAGGTTAGCTAGAGCTGCTTATTAGCAAAATAACGTAAGTCAAAGCTCACTACCGTTTCACACCCCACCCCCACATACCCACCCCACCCCACCCCCGCTGCCCATGAGCTAATTGTGGGTTCTGCCTTTATAAACTGACTATGGAAAATGGGTTGATGTCCCAGTTAGGCTCCTGAGTTCCTTTTTGTGTCCTTGGCCATGACCGGTCTCAGGGTTTTGGGGTGTTGCATCCCATCCATATCTGACTGAGACTGAAGTCCGAGTGGTTTGTGTGGCTATTCTTGCACTGTAACACACATCTTTAATCCAGCACTCAGGAGGCAGAGGCAGGCAGATCTCTAAGTTTGAGGCCAGCCTGGTCTACAGAGAGAGTTCCTTGACAGCTAGGGCTACACAGAGAGACCCTGTCTCAAAAAACAAAAACAAACAAGAACAAAACCCACAAAACTACAAAACCTAATGACCAAATGAGGCTTGTGTGGAGAATGTAAAGTTAGCTCAACATCTGAACTTATATAATACATCTGAACCAATATAATATACCATCTTAACAAGCTTATATGATTTTTACATGTCTTTATGCATATTCCTATCAATGTATATATAGAAAGCATTCAGCAAAATTTTACATCCACTCCTGATTTAGAATAAACAAACCAACAAAAACTAAGCCAGCTGGGGCTACAGAGTTGGCTCAGCAGTAAGAGCACGTGTTACTCTTGCCGAGGGTCCGAGTTCAGTTCCCAGCACGCGCACAGCAGACAACCACCTATACTCCAGTTTTAGGGGACTAAACGACCCCTTTCTGGCCTCCAAGGGCACTTCATGCTCACGGTACACAGGCATACATGCAGGCAAAACCACCCACACACATTAAAATAAAAATAAATAAATCATAAAAATCTTAACAATTTAAGAACAGAGGAAGGCCGGAGATGCGGCACCGTTGGCAGAGTGCTTGCCTAGCATGCATGGAGTCCTGGGTTCAGTCCCCAGCACTGCATGAGCAGCCATGATGCATGTGGGTAACCCTGGCACTTGAAAGGCGGAGGCAGGAAGTCCAGGTCCTCCTCAAAGAATCTGAGGTCAGCTTGGGAACCACGAGACCCTGTGAGGAGAGAACTGGGGGCCTTGAACCCCAGCACTCAGAAGCAGTGGCAGGCGGATCTCTGCTAATTCAAGGCCGGCCTGGTCTACAGTGTCCCAGGCCAGCCAGGGATCCGGAGAGAGAAGGGGGTGGGGCCCTTAAGCAGGTTTCTTTAGTCTTTAAGTCTACTAAAAACAAAACCTTCTCGGGACGTCATCCTTCTCATTCTGGGAAGTAGCTGTCCTGTACATCTCTCAGCATCTTCCAGTTCCAGAATGAAGAATGCCATCTTTCTTTTGTAAATCAGTAGAGAAAATAATTCTTGGGGAAAAGATATTGTAATAAAGGGAGAATGCAAAGCTTTTGGTTTTTGTTGTTGATACACCATGTTGTTTTTTAATCTCAGAAAAATACCGTCATAACAACATCACCCCTTTCATTTGTTCCCATCGATAGATGGCTTCTTTTTAGACCTGGAAATATGTACCGAAGTACATGCATGTACATGCTCGAGTCTACATGCACACACACTAAATAACAATGTTAATACGGGAGATTTGGCTTTCCCTTTCACCATGTGAGTTCTGGAGATCAGAGTCAGCCAGCCGGCCCGAGCAGCAAGTACCCACAAAGCCAAGTCTCAGGCCCAAGGTTTTGTTTGTTTGTTTGTTATTGTAAGACTTAAAAGACAGAATATCAGCACTTAATTTATTCCATGCTTCCACCCAAGTAGTTTTTGGAAGAGGTGTCTTGTGGGACTCGGTGAGGGTGGAGGTACAGGGACAAACACTACACAAAAGCACCAAGCAGATCCTGCGGCCTGGAGCTGCAGGAGCGCAGAGGAGGCTCTCTGAAGGGTAGCTGGGTCAGCCCTGAGTGCCGAGTCTGAATAGGAGACGGAGGAGGCAGGGCTGTGGTGAAAGATGTGGATGCCAGGGTAATGACCACTTTCCTTTTCATTACCAACCTCCCAAACAGAGGAAGGCATTTTTTTCCCAGCATGACACTTCCCCAGGGAGAAGGGAGCTGATGATTCTCTGTGCCCCACAAACTCCATGGACATGTGTCCACATGCCCTGCTGTGGGCAGCCCAGCCTGTGACTCAGATCGGAACTGATGAATAGCCTGCTCCAAACCCAAGCCAGGAATGACACAGACTGAGCCCATCACTTCAGAACTGTTCTCAGTAATTCTGTTACCAAAATGAGAAACCGGTATGACTCAAAATCAGGTGCCCTCCACTCCAAGCCACCGAAGGGTTCTGATGAGGGGGGTTAGCTGTCTCCTCCTTCATGACCATAGATGCTCATTAGAACCACCTCTTCAGGATGGGCAAGGTGGCTCATTGGTAAAGGTGCTTGCTGACAAGTCTAATGTCTTGAGTTCCATCTTCAAGAACCACAGGACAGAAGGAGAACTGACACCAGAGAGTTGACCTCTGACCTCTGCATGCACAGCACGGCATATGAACACATACATATACACACAACTAAATAAATAAATGTCAAAATAGCCTGGCACTTTCCAAAAGTGCAAAGACTCCCGCTAAACTCCATCACCCAATCTGAACCTTCTAGGCCTTTCTAAGTACCTCCTGGTACAATCCAGTTTCAGCCAAAGACCCTTGAAAAATCAGTTCAGCTGCAAGCCCCTGTGATCCATATCCCATCATCCCGGATCTAGTTCCTCGACTGGCACCATGCCCCATATGTCTGATCATCTGACTACCTTCAGCAAAAATCCTGTTAGGTTAGTTTGACAGAACCTCCCTCCCCACTGGCGCTTTCTTTAGTAATTTTCCATGCACTGACCCTCACCTAACTCCTTGTTTGCTCACAGTACGCTGGGTGTAGAGACTAGTCTTTCTCCCACAGTGCAAGGCCCTGGTTCCTGTACCTACAGCGATGGTCCTGTGGTAGCCATCCTTATAGTATAAGAAAGGGAATACGTTTTGTTTTTTTTTCTTTTATCTAATTTTCTTTTGGGACAGGGTCCCTTAGAGCCTATGCTGGCCTTGAACTCACTAGGTAACCAAGGCTGACCCTGAGCTTCTGATCCTCCTGAGCTCACTTCCTCACTCCCTACCCCGTGCTGCATCATCACCATGCACCTTCAGATTCAGCTTATGCAAAGCTAGGGATCAAACCCAGGTTTGATCCGTGTGCATGCTTGGTGGAACTCTACCACCATCTGCGTGCCCATCCCCAAGGTTTAAGAGTATCAGGGCACAGGTCAGGAGACTGCCTCCACAGGCTGGATGTTCACGGATGTTCACAGTGATCCCCGTAGTGCAGTGAGGGCTATGAGAACGGCTTGATTCCACCGAAACCTGATGCCCGGGAACTGTGACAGAGAGGAAGGCTTTTGAAACTCCCGACAGAGCCAGGCAGGCTGGTACAAACCTATAATCTCAACTAATTGATAAACGGAGGCAGATGTATTAGAAGTTCAAGTCCAGCCTGGGCTGCAGAGTGTGTTTAAGGCCTGCCTGTACATAATGTGGCCAATCTCAAGACAAAAAGTAGAGAGAGGGCAGGGCCATAGCTCAGTGGCACAGTGCTTGCCTAGCATGCATGAGGCTCAGAGTTTAAGTCCCACCCCCAAGCGTAGAGACTGGGAATACATGGGGGAACACCGTAGGCCAGCTAAAACCCGCCCGCACCGGTGCAGGTCAGGGTCCTGCCTGTGTTGAGGCTTTCCTGGAGAAGGGTCTTCAGCTCTTGCGTCCTTGTGTCAGCCCTCTGACCTGGTCCTACGGCTACTTAAGCGTCCCCCGCATGTGTGTCACCGCGCCTCCACCCCTGTGGGTACACATCAACCCCAGCTGCCTGGGAGAGCAGACCACTCCGCTGCCTTAGCTCCTGTGGGAGCCTCCCCAGCCCTGTCACAGCAGCCTCTGCTTGCAGGCTTGGCCCACACCCCGCCTTCTGTGTCAGCAGCAGCTGGTACGCGCCTGATCCCCCGTCACAAGCATCCATGATAGTCTTTCACTTCCGCTCATTCAAGATCTGCACTGGAGGGAAGCACAGAGATGAAGAACGGTCTGTGCCTGTGGCCTACCTAGAAGGCTCAGGGAAGTGGGAAGCCATCATATCCCCTGAAACCGCAGACCAGCTTCCTCCATGTAAGACTGTCACGTAAGCACAGACTAGCATTAGAAGAAGCCTTAGTGCTGGGTGTGATGACTTTAAAATCCCAGCACTCTGGAGGTGCATCTCTTCGAGTTCAAGGCCAACCTGTTCTACAAAGAGAGCTCCAGAACAGCCAGGGATACCTTGGTGTTTAGATAGTCCTCACAGTAACTTCTGTAGTTTCAGCCCTCTTGGATGCTTCTGGTGGTGGGGAACTCACCACTTTACAGGTAGCATCTTCTCTCTCTTCCTTTGGGAGTGGGAGGCATTCTGGGAACCGACCCAGGGCCGTGGGCACAGCTTGGAAGCACTGTACCATTGAAGTCCACCTCTTCTAGTGATGAGTTTTAGAGACTCTCTCCCTGAGACTATGAGGCACCTTTGGAGCAGGAACTAGGGTTTGCCTCTAGACCTTTGGACACCCCTGACTGTGCCCAAAGGTTGTGCTTGATTGCCTTGTTTTGCTGAGCCTGTCACTGGACTAGATGACACTGAAGCCTAGGGTCTCACATCCAGGCACAGCCTGCAGCAGCCTTGAGGCAGAAAGACAGGGGTGAAGGGGTGTTGGGGGAAGAAGTGTGCCCTGCTGGCTAACCTCAGATTATCTTTAAGGACACGCTAGGGGTTACAGGTGGGGATCGCTCTTGCCTTCACAAAATGCTTGACCCTATATGACCCAATTGTGCCGCAGTGAGCCAGGACCAAGGAAAACCAAAGCTACTTTTGCCCTCTTGGACCCTGATTCTCAACAGGTCACTTCCCCTCACAGTCCCTATCTGCCCCGTTAGCATGAACTGAAATAGCACCAGCCCTAAGGAGGAAATGGGGTGTCAACACAAGAAAGCACAGGACTTGCTGGACTGTGACCTATGCTCCTTAGAAGTGGGGACAACAGTATCCCTGCACCCGCAGGACAGTACTTTCCCCACATACCAAAGCAGATCCTGCTCCCTGCACTCCAGATTCTCCCTTCAACTCCTTCCACACCGTTCCCTGAAGGACCCTCTGCTGGAGGCTGGCTGAATGCCCTTCATGTAGCTGGACCTACCTCGCTCCTTCTCAACTCCCTCCAGGCCAGTTGTCTAGGCTAGGACAGTGCTATCTTGGGGACTGGCGATGTCAGATCTGAATTCACCTCCTGACAGGCCTCTGGGATCCCTCAGGAGGTCTGACACCACTTCCTACAGACCAGGATGAGCCCAGACCCTCTAGCTCCTCCCCTGCAGCTGGAACACATCCCACCCCACCCTGGCCCACTCAGCCTCGGCAGCTGCAAAACTGCAGGCAGATAATGATCTGTGCCTGACTTAGGCCTGGGGACAGCGTTCCTGCCTGTTCCCAGACCTTAGCCTCACCTGTCCACCCAAGAGAGTCCCAGCTGGCCCCTCTCTACGGACCTCCCCTTCCCCCTCCCCCCCACTTTTACCTCTCCACAGGCCTTTCTTCTCTCTTCTCAGCCTGCCCCACCCTAGCTTCTTACTTCCCTCTTCTCCACTGGGCTGTCCCACCCACCTGCCCCACCCATGGGAAGGCTCAATGCTCTGAGGTCTAAGGATTCAGGAAAGCAAGCTCCAAGATTCAGCGATGCCTGGAGAAGGCTGTTTCTCAGACAGTCACTGTGAGGCTAGAGCCCACCACAGTCTCATCACAGAGGCCTCAGGCAACGCAGGTTCTGAACAATTTCAAGTCAGACTAGCAAGAAAAGCCCCATTCCACTCACCAGCCCAGGCAGGCGCATCTGGTCTGAGTCGGCTCAGCCTCTGCCACAGCTGGTTAGTCACATTTCCTGGGCTGGGTCATTGGCCCTACTTTTTTTCTTCCCCCTGACTACTAAGTCATTGTCCTGAGTACATTTGACTTTTTTTTTTTTTTTGGTTTTTCAAGACAGGGCTTTTCTGTCCTGGAACTCACTCTATAGACCAGGCTGTTTTTGAAGCAAAGTTTTGTGTGTTGGTTCATTTTGGCATTTTGTTTTATTTTGTATTTGAGACAAGCTCTCACGTAGTCCGACTAACCTCAGGATTACATGTATAGAGGCACCATGTCAGGTACCTTGACACATTATATGAAGTCTCTCCATGCACCAGATTCTCAGAGACTACCCCCTCAGCTTGCCCTAGTGGTGCATGCCTTTAATCCCAGCACTCGGAAGGCAGAGGCAGGTGGACCTCTGAGTTCCAGGACAGCCAGGACTCCACAGACCCACTCCCCACCCTTCAGGCCGCTCTCATTCACCAGATGTCCACTGTCACAGTCTAGACACTGGAGGTCTAGGAAGCATCAATAGAAATAGGATGGTCAGCCAGCAGTGGCACATCTGTAAAATCAACACTCTCCAGTAGAGACTGGAGAATCAGATGTTCAAAGTCACGCTCAGCTACATAGAGTTCAAAGCCAGCCTAGGGTACATGAGACTCTGTCTAGAACCCTTTCTCACATCCTAAAAGAAGAAGCTAATAAGCACAATCAAGCCAGCCAGAATTATAGAACAAAACCATGTCTCAAGCGAGAGAGACAGAGACAGAGAGACAGACAGTATGGTTTCAAGCTGGACTCAAAGCATCAGCCTCTCCCTTTGCACAGTCACAGGACCATAATATATGATCAATCTGGTCTAAGTTGCTGGCCCCATGGAGGATCCTGGGGCACAGCCCAAAGCCACATAGGAAGCAGGAGGCTGAGCCAAGGAGGCTCCCATTCCCTCCTGAATCCCTAAAGCAGTGGGTCTCAACCTTCCTAATGCTGTGACCCTTTAACACAGTTCCTTATGTTGTGCTGACACCCAGCCATAAAATTGTTTTTGTTGTTACTTCATAACTGTAATTTCGTTACTGAAATGAATCATAATGTAAATATTTTTAGCGAGAGAGCCTTGTCAAATGGGTTGCAACCCACAGGCTGAGGACCACTGCCCCAGAGGAAAAAAGATGAAAATCTGGGTGAGGCCCAGGAGGGTAAGCACCCAGTGGGCAGCCACACTTGGGTGGCTCAATGCCCAGGGGCTCTGGCAGGCCTGTCCGGGAAAAGTGTTGGACAATAGTTGGTTCCAGATAGGGCTTAGTGTTCAGATCAAGGCCTTGGCCCGGTAGTTAAGACCAAAAGCAAACCTTCCTGATTATCCGACCATCAAGCCATCTGATATATCTGTCTGCTGGGGTAAAAGCACTTGCTGTACAATGATGACCAGAGTTCAATCCCCAGAACCGACAGTAAAGGAAAGACTAGATTCCCAAGATGTCCTTCAGGATGGTAGAGATGGCTCAGAGGTCAAGAGCACTGGCTGCTCTTCCAGGAGACTGGAGTTTGGTTCCTAGGAGCTGTGTCTGAGACCTCACAATGGCCTACAACTCTGGCTCTAGGAGAGCTGACTCCCTCTTATGGCCTCAGAAAGCACTGCACTCATATTTGTATATACAGAGAGACATGTTGAGTTTTGTCAACTTAGCACAAATTTAGATGTACCTGGGAAGAGGGATCCTAATTGAGAAAAGTCTCAGAAAGACTGGTCTGTAGTGAAGTCTGTGGGGTATTGCTTTGATTACTGATTGATGTGGGATGGTCCAGCCCATCCCACATCAGTAGGCAGTGCCACAGTTGATCGAGGTGGTCCTGGGTGTTATAAGAAAGCAGGCTGAGAAGTTATAAGGAGCAAGTCAGTAAGCAGCACTCCTCCATGGCCTCTGTATCAGCTCCCGCCTGCAGGATCCTGCCCTGACTTCCCTCAGTGATAAACTATTACCTGGAAGTGTAAAATGAAATAAACCCTTTCCTCCCCAGGTTGCTTTTAATCATGGTGTTTTATCACCACAAAAGAAACCCTAGCACACATCCACAAATAAAAAAATAATAATAAAATAAATCTAAAGAGATTTACAAAGAAAGAAAATTGTACTCTAGCCTCCCTATGTGCTGTGACATGAACAAACACATGATGAATAAACAAAACTCAAAAAAACCCATTAAAACCTCTCTCTAAAAAACACAGTTTGTGAATCTTGAGGGATGGATCAGTGGCTAAGAGTAATGGCTGTTCTTTCTGAGGACTAAGGCTCCATTCCCAGCATCCACATGTAGGCCCACAACTATCTGCAACTCCAGTCCCAGGGGATCTAATACCCTCTTCTGGTCTCCTCAAGCACCAGGCATGCACACTGCATACAGACATATAGACATACATGCAGGCAAAATGCCCACACACATAAAAAAAAAAAAAATAACGATGAAGAAAGCACAGCTTCTAGCTGACATCTGTGTAGAATACTTGATCCCATTGTGAACCCCCAGCTTGCCAACTGTAAAAAACGTGTCTTTTGTTTGGTGTGGCTCAGCCCTAATACACACCTTTAACCCAAGAACTTTCTGTTTATTTTAGACAGGTGATCATGGTGTGGCTCAGCCACACATCTTAAATCGAAGAGCTTTCTGTACACAGGTCAAGAGGTGGAGCAAGAAACCAGCTGACAGGGATTAACAGAAAGGAGGGACTAGGAGAGAAGAGTATTTAAGACATCTTGGAAAAGAAGGAGGAGCTCTTCAGCTCCTTGGCTTTAGCTCTCCAGCTCTTGGGCTTTTAGTTGTTGGATTTCTCCTCCTGGGCTGTTGGCTGAGCTGGCAGGCCTGTTTTCTCCTGGGCCATCAGCTGAGCTAGCAAATTTTAGCTTTGGGCTTTGGGCCTTTTCCTTCTGGACTTGAGCTGAATAGGAAGATCAGCTGGTTACTTTCTCTGCCTCTCTGAGCTAGTAGGTTTTCACCCCAGCATCTGGCTCCTGAGTCTTCATTGGTAAAATAGAACGGTAGGGATTTTCCTTTTTCATAATAACAAGCATCCAGTGTCTCCAAGGCTAAATGACAGCCTTAAAATTAGGGTAGTCTGAGCAAGAGATCACAGCAAAGCCTTGTCCCTGACAGAACCACAAGCTGGGCAGAGAACTTGCTAGAAAGGTTAAGAGTTGGCCTTAGCAGGATGGTGGGGGCCCACGGCTTTAATTTCAGCGTTCAGCAGAGATAGGCAGATCTCTATGAGTTTGAGGCCAGCCTGGTCTACATTGTGAGCCCCTGGACAGCCAGGACTACACAGAGAAATCCTGTCTCGAAAAACAAAGAAGACTTTTAGGACTGGGACATATCTCAGAGTGCTCGAATAGCATGCATGAAGCCCTGAAATGGATCACAGCCTGGGATAAAGATATAAAGGCCAGGGAGATGGATTAGCCGGTAAAACCGCCAAGCCTGAAGACCTGAGTCCGATTCCCAGGACCCACATGGTGGAAAGAGAGATGAGAGTCTACGAGCTGGAGTGGTGGTGCATGCCTACAGTCCCAGCACTTGGAGATAGAGGCAGCAAGAGCAAAAGTTCAGAAGCATCCTTGGCTACATACAGAGCGTGTGTGGAAGGTGCCCTTACTACTTACCTACTAACCGCTGCACTTGCTCAGGTCCGTGATTCAACTTCTTGGAGCCTCCTTATGTCCAATCTGTAAGCTGGGCACACAGATAAAGGTGAAGGCTAAACAAGATGTTACAGTTAATGCTCAGTAAATCTGACTCTTTTTTTAAGAATTACATTTGTTTATTATTTATTGTGTGTGTGGGTGTCATGTACATACTACAGCTCAAGGGTGGAGGTCAGGGGACAGAGTATGGGAGCTGGTTCTCTTCTAGCGTGTGGATCCTGGGAATCAGATTCAAGTCTTCAGGCTTGGTGGCAAGTGTCCTTACCAGCTGAGCCGCATCAGGACCCTGTTTCTCTTCAGTCTGCCATTCATGTCAGCGCTGACGGTAAACACGGCTGAAATAACTCCCTAGGGCCTTAGCAATCCCATTCCTTCCCAAGCTTAGTGGTTAAGCTGCCCGTGGAAAGAGTTAAACCAAGGGTTCCCTCCCTCCCCTCCCCCCTCCCCGTGAGTGCTCAGATCCATGGGTCCTGGCTGTACTAGTGTAGAAGCTGGCAGGCTCTTAGTTGAGACCCTATGTACATACCAGGGAACAAAGATGGATGAAAAATCACAGTTCACTACACTTGAGCTAAGAGGGTCCTATCACCCAGGGAAGAAACAGTTATTAAAAAAAAAAAAAAGACTGTTAAGGCTGGAGGATGGTGCAGTGGTCAGAGGACCCAGTGTCAATTCCCAGTACCCACATCAAGCCACTCACAATCACCCGTTAGTCTAGCTGCCGATCTGATGCCGTTCTAGCCCCCACAAGCAGACACCCAGAATACACATAATTTAGAAAGAAGGGAAAGAAAGACTTGCTAACGATGGGTAATTTAAGTGTGGTGGTTCACACCCATAGTCCCAGCACTTGGAAGGTGAAGGCAGGAGAATCAGGTTTGATGTCATCTTTGGCTATGCAGTGAGTTTAAGGAAGTCTGGGCTACCTGAGACACCGGTTCAAAAAAGCAGACCAACAAAAAGTTATAACAGAAAAAGAAGGGACTTCTTTCTTTTTAAGACCCTGGGTGGTTACCCACCCCACCCTGCTCCTGCTCTGCCCTACCCACAACTCCTTGCTGCAAGCTTGGCCCAGGAAAACAGGAAAGTGCTCTTCGGGCTCTACCCACCTGATCACGCCTCCTGGATTTGGATAAAACCAGTAGAGCTTTCACCCCTAGGAGCCCGGGAAGTTGCGCGACAGGGAACCGGGCACCCCGGGACCCACAGAGTGTCCCCGGGTCCCAAAGAAGGAGTCGCGGACCTCGGAGAACAGATCTCCCTAGAGCTGGACTTCCTTGCCCGAGGGGTTTCAGGAGGCTCTAGACACAGTCGATTTGCTGGTGACCACGCCTCCACCCCTTCTGAGCCACCAAGAAGGACTAAGTGGCTGGGGCTGGCTGGGGGCGTGCTGGGGGCGTTCCCTTCCTTTCCGGCAACTGCGTCTCTAGAGACCTAGCGCGGGGCATGGTAGGGACCCCAGGGCCAGGAAAGCCAAAGTTCACCATACTATGGGAAAACCGGGGCGAGGAGGGCAGCTTTCACCTCCCATTCAACCCACAGGTCCTTACTCTCCGTTAGGACCAACCTCTGCAGTTCCCCGGAGCAATCAGTACTTGGTGTTTGTTTGTTTGTTGTTTGTTTCTCTGTGTAGCCCTGGCTGTCCTGGAACTTGCTCTGTAGATCAGGCTGGCCTCAAACTCAGAGATGGGACTGCCTGCTTCCCGAATGCTGGGATTAAAGGCGCCCCCAGCTAGCACTTGGTGCCTTCAGTGAGATCTCTCCAGCCAGGGATGCCCCTCACTCGGTGGAGTGCTTGCTTAGCATTCAGGGAGCCCTGGGTTTGATTCCCAGCAGTACACACACCGGGTCGTGCATGCTTGTGATCCCAGCCCTTGGAGGATCACACACACACAGAAGTAAATTAGTAAGTGTAATTTTTAACAAACATGATCTGTCATCTTACATCCTTCACCATTATTCCTACTTCAATGAATTCTTGGGGAGGATCAGAAAGGAGCCCGAACTTTAATGCAGGCTGGCCTGACCTGCCTCAATGCATCCTTCTCCCCTTCTCTAATTCAAAACCAAACAGACCAGCCAGTGTCTGCTCCAGAACACAGCACGCAGACCCACTCATGATTCAGCCCACAAAGCCGCTTTGTGTTTTGAGAAGCAACTGTGCAAAGGACAAACAGAGTCCGGGTTCTCTGAGGCCCAGTGACTGGGTTTGAAAGAATTTACACCCCGACTCTGTTCTTGGCTAGCTGGGTAGTCCAAGCAGTCACACCCCACTGAGGAAGGTTAGGAATGACCTATCTGGGCTGGTGAGATGGCTCAGTGGTGGCTTTTTTTTTTTTTTTTTTTAGGTCTCACTGTGTCTGCCTGGAATGTTGTATGTAGGCCAGCCTTGAACCCACGGAGCCTGCCTCTTCAGCCCGCTCAGCGCTGAGGTACAGACGTGCACCACCACACCCAGCTTTGTTTTCTAGTTTTCACAGCTGCGACACCCGTGTAGCCCACATCCCTACCGAGATGCCACCCCCAGAGAATGTCCTGTCACGGAGCGGCTTACTGTGTGTCTCCCACCAGGCCGGTTGCACATGTGGTCCAGGGGCAATGTCACGCCTTCCCCGCAACGCTAGCACCCAGCATAGTACTCAGGAGATGATAACGCTAAAATAACTACAATTTCTGAGACAAGTTCCTATGCAGCTCAAGCTGACCAGAAGTCCCTATTCAGCCTTAGATGACCTTGAACTTGTGATCTTCCTGCTTTACCCCCAGTGCTAGGGTTGTTTATGCAGCTCTGGCTTCTCTCATTCATGTATGCTAAGCAAGACCAACACTCACAAGCGTTTACTGACTGTCTTAACAGATGACGGTCAGAACTCCCACGTTACAGAACTGCCCCAGTCCATAATCACCAAGACAGCTTGTTCTCTTATAAGGCACGGACAGAAGCCCTAACCTTCCTGCCACATTGTGACCCTGAGGAGCTGGGGGGGGGGGTGTCTTGAGGGTTAATTTGCTGTTGTTGTTGGTCCTTCTCTCTGTGTGTCTCTGTCTCTCTGTCTGTCTCTATCTCTGTCTGTCTCTGTCTGTGTCTCTCCAAGGCAATCATTTTTTACAAAAGAATGATATGCCAAGACCCAGACGAGCTAGCACTCACTGAGCCATCTACCTAGACAATCTCCTCCTCCTTTTTCTTTTGATCCAAGGTCTTTCCAGGGAACCTGCAGTGACCCTCCTGTCTCTGCCTCCCACGTGGTGGGATGACAGGAATGTGCCATCACACCCAGTCTGTTCTCTAGATATTTGGGGAGACTGCTTTGGTTTTTACTTAGTGTGGATATATGTGTTTAGGTTGTGAATGTATGCTCATATACGTGCAGGTGTGTGGGCACATGCGTATGGAGGAAAAAAGGTCAATGTCACATGTCTTCTACTGTCTCTATTTTGTTGTTGTTGTTGTTTGAGATAGAGTTTCTCCGTGTAGCCCTGGTTGCCTGGAAATAGCTCTGTAGACCAGGTTGGCCTCAAACTCATAGAGATCCACCTGCCTCTGCCTCCCACATGCTGGAATTAAAGGTGTGCGCCGCCACCACCTGGCTTCTCCATTATTTTCAAAATTATATTTTATTTAGGTGTATGAGTGTTTTCCTGCATACATGTCTGTGTAGTAGATACATACCTAGTGCCTGAGGAGGTCAGAAGAGGTCATCAGATCCCTTGGAACTGGAGTTACTGAGGGCATGAGCCAAAAAGTAGATGTAGGTGCTGGAAACTAAACCCTGACCCTCTGCAAGAGCAGCAAATGCTCCTGCCCACTGAGACACCTCTCCAGCCCCTACCTTTTTTGAGGCAAGGTATGGTATAGCACCTGGAGCTCTATTTGGCTAGACTGTCTGGCCAGCAAGGTGGCCACCTCTTCACACAACTTCGGTGTTACAAGTCTGAGCCACAGAGATGGCTGTCAAAAGAGTGGGAGGGATCCAACTCATGTTTTCATGTTTGTGCAACAAACAATTTTACCTGCTGAGCCACTTTGCACATGGCTCTGTTTTTGTCCTTTTTGACACAAAGTGTTATATAACCCAGGCTGGCCTTGAACTCTCTCTCTGTAGCCGAGAATGACCTTGAACTCTTGCTTTTGCCTTAGCACTCTAAGTGCTGGGATTGCAGGCAGTCACCACCACTCCAGATTCTTTTCGTTGTTCTTTTTTTGATTTTTATTTCGTGTGGTGTTTTATATGCACATATATCAGTGCATTACCTGCTTCCCACAGAGGCCAGAATAGGGCATCAGCTCCCCAAGGACTTTCACAGAGAGTTGTGAGCTGTCATGAGGTGCTGGGACTAGAATCAAGGTCCTCTACAAAAGAGCCAGAGCTCTTAACTGCTGAGCCATCTCTCCAGCAACCTTTTTAGTTCTTTCTTTTGAGACAAGCTGTCACACTGTTACCCAGAAAGGCCTCAAATTCACTGTAATCCTCCTGACTCAGCTTCCCAAGTGCTAGGATTATAGACAAGAGCCACTATTCCCAGCCTGACATGTGGCCCTCTCTGGGCCTTAGTTTTCATCCGTGAATGAAAGCCCAGCTTCGGAGACTCTCCTCAGGCTCCTTTGACTGCAATCCAGAGGCACAGTGCAGACTGAGAACCCTGCTGCTGGGAAGGAGGTAGGCAAGCACAGCGAGTAAGTTAGCAGATTCGGACCCACTGTTGTTTGGGCTATGCACAGCCCCCTCTTCAATCACAGTCTACCTGGAAGTCGGAGACCCTTACCTGAAAATAGTATGTACACCCCTTTCCATATACTACCTAGCAACCTCTTGGCTAGGACTCCCTAGCCAAGGACTGGGACTCCCACTACGACTCCCACCAGCATCAGGCTGCATACATACCTCACTCCATTTTGGTGTAAACCTCTCACATGCTTTACAGCTTATTAACTATCCCCAGCCTCACACAAACCCATTTATTTGGTCCTCAAAGCAAACTGTGGGGACCCGCATTCGGTAAAATGCTACTGCACAAGCATGCGGCCTGGGTCCAATCTCCAGCTAGTGAGTGTTTGCCATCCCAGCGCTGGGGAGGAGACACAGAGAGACAGCAACACAGAAAACATAAATCCCTGCATTGAGACAGCTTAACAAACCAGCTGAACAGACAGAGAGTTCATCAGACTGGTGGGCTGGAAGACCTGGATGCTGAAATGGACATTTGCTGAAGGACAGATGGTCAGGACTGTGTCAGTGGCTGAGGGGATCTTCGTAAGGATGTTTGGACTGATAACGTTTGGACATTGTGGGACTGATAGTTGTTTCTTTTGTAAAGTTAAACTGTGTATATTTTTTAGCTTAAACAGGGAAAGTTGTAGATGAATTTTAATTCAGAACATGGCTGTTCTGGCAAGAGATCTCATCCAAAGATCTTTTAGGTCTGTGTGATCTCGCCGGAATACAAATACACCTTTAATTCAGGAGGCAGGCAAGCAGATCTGAGTTCAAGGCCAGCCTGGTATACAGAGCAAGTTTCAGGTAAAGAAAAGCTTAGGTCCAGGTGTGGTGGTACCTCAGGAAAATAAATGTTCCTTTTACAGACATGGTTGTCATTCCTGGAATAGGCATTTGTAGTTAGAACAAAACCTTTCATAGTTAAGGTTGCAGGTGGGGCATAGCCCAATCTTTGAGAAACAGAGGTTTAATCATAAACAGGAATGAACCTAGTTTGTGTTTACTATTAGACAGCTTTTAAGACTAGGATGGTAGCAATGGTTCTTCAAGAGCAATGTTTGTCCCACCAATTTCTTTCTTTCTCCTTCCTTCCTTCCTTCCTTCCTTCCTTCCTTCCTTCCTTCCTTTCTTTCTTTCTTTCTTTCTTTCTTTCTTTCTTTCTTTCTCTTTTTCTCTTTCTCTCCTCCCTCTCCTTTTCTTTCTCTTCTCTTCTCTCCTCTTTCTCTTCTCTCTCTCTCTTTCTTTCTTTTCAGGGCTGAGGACCAAACCCAGGGCCTTGTGCTTGCTAGACAAGTGCTCTACCACTGAACTAAATCCCCAACCCCTCCCGCCAATTTCTTGATCAGAGTCTTCCTTGGCAAAGTAATTAAGAAATTTGTGAAATTACTATTTATCAACCAATCCTGTAAGATAATGAACTTGTGAGTACAACCAGTCCTGGACAGGGTTGCTCGTTATTTCAGGATACCATTGATCACAGAACAGAAAAGACCCCAGACCTTTGACTTAATTCATTTTTGCCAGGCGGGGTTTCCAGGATAAGCCCTTCCTGGAGAAAAAGTAAACCCTGACGGAGAATGCCCCTGATAGCGCTTCTTCGACCCAGAATCTGGCCCTTCAGTTTACCCAGTGGTCACAGACAGGGCCCCTGGAACTCCAGAACTGGACCCCAAGGTCTTCCAAGCATAAAGCCTGTGAACTACAAGTCCCAGCAAGCAGTGGGCTGCAGGACAGGAAAGACACATTTAACACACGCACACACTCACGCACGTGCGCCGGCCCCGCTCCCACCAACTACAAATCCCAGCAGGCAGCGGGATGCGAGGTGTGGCCTAGAGTCCCATCTTTTCCTCCGGAAGTGGAGTCAGGCAGGTGGCGTTCCTTGCGGGGAGGGGCTGCTGGCCGTGGAGTAAAAGCTGCTGGTGTGAGGGCGGTGGGTGCTGGCAAGGACCCACAGTAGGCATACAGTAGGCACATATTGCGCCTCCTTGATTTTGACTCCATCACCTGGGCTGACTCCTTGTTCTGGAGGGAGTTGCAGCCCAGACCCTGAAGCGGGCTTGAGCTTGTTCGGGACCTTGTATGGCTTGCAAGTCTCTGGAAAAGGCCAGGAGAGGCCTGAGCCTTCCTTGTCCCCGGAATGTAGGTCCTAGAGATGTGAGGTTCTAACCCTGGGCGTCAGGATGAGACGCTACTAAGGGGCCAGTAACCAAGACACTGATCTAAGCATCCACTCTCTCAAAGGCCTCCCCCCACAACCCAAGTGCCACAACTCTTGTCCTAACTTCCCACGTTGCCCAAATAGCCTATGAGAAGCTGAAGAAGGGACTTACCCAAGCCCTTCAGTGCAAATGGAGCTGGTGGGATGAGCAGCCGCGGCCCCACTTCCTCCACCTCCACTCTCCTGGCGTCTCTTCTCAGCTGATTTCTGGCTCCCAGTGGGGACTCAGGTTACACCTGTATTGGGAGCAGTGACACCACGGTGGCCAGGAACACATGGACTTTCTGCCTCTGACCCCGTTTTTGGTTTTTACACTTTCTGTGCTGCTCCATGCCTGAGGGTCAGCGCAGATCCAGAAGTACATGGTTCGGCGTGGTTCGGTGCAGGTCTGAGAAAAATTTCACTCGGCTGCAGCTTCCTCCTGGAATCTTCCTCTTGAAACCATTGGAAAAAGCTCCTGAAGGCACTCAAAGTAGACTGCCCGCCTGCTCCTGGTAGCCAGATGAGGTGGGTTGATCGGCCAGAGGTCTCTGTGCACGTCCGTCTAGGCCTGGAAATGTCTGAGAGACTTCGTAGATTTCTGAATCTTTTTGTGAAGACAGCCAACATTTGGGAAGCTGAGGCAGAAAGGTCACATGTTCAAGTCCAGCTTGGGCTACATACTGAGACTTTTTGTTTTAAAGGCAAGACAAAAGAAAAAGCTGTCATTTTAGACTTTTGCCGCTAAAGATGAAAGGCAAGCGCCATAAGCGCTTGGGGACAGCACTGCACAGTCCCTAGCCTTGAAGAGCCCATTCTCCTACTATTAGAATGTATTTTTATTACTTATTTTTTTGTTGAGAAAGCAAGCTTCTGCATTCTGATAGGGCTGACTCCCTGATTCCTGAATCTTAAAAGCTGTGTGTGGCTTGTCAGGTGCTAAAAGTATTTTGATAATAACTGTGTTTGCTTCCTCATCTATAGGGTTCGATTAAAACCTTGGGGCAGTGTTATTAAACCATACGAGGAACATGACTAAGGACAAGGAGTGAGAATTCCCCATTAAGGGCCTTTGCTCTATTTACCTTCTTGATAATTAAGGCCTGTGGATTTGGATGACCTACTTCCTCTGTCAGCCCCTCTCCCCCTGGGACCTCTGAATTGAGCTACAGGCAGTCATTCTTTTCATGACCACCAGGAGTCGCCCTCTCCCGTGGAACGACTCTCAAATGCCTATACGCCAGGGGACACAAGCAAGGTGGACTGTGGGCTTTGGCTGAAGGCCCAGCATCTTTGTTCTTTGGTCTCAGCTTTTCCTTGGTAAAATGTAGGTATGGTGATTTCAGGGCCCTCAGTGCCTGCAAAGGAAGGATGTGGGTTGGCATTCTTCATACACGCACACACGCACACGTCTGGGGTCTCCTAAGGGAAAGGGAAGGAAGTCAGGTCAGCATGGTTTGGGGCTTTCTCTCTCACTATGGTATGGCTTAGAAGAGAGGGAAGGAGGCCGGGGCAAGATGCTTGGCCAATAGGTTCTGAACTGTAGACAGACTCCTAAGCAGGATTATGAGATCTGTGGGATACGGGGAGAATGTGGAGGGGGAGGGCTGTGGAGTGCCTGGAAAGTGGGGCAAGGGAGAATAGTACCCCCTCTGGAAAATAAAGAGGAGTGGATCCGGTGGAGTGACAGGTGTTGGTTGAAATTATCTGGAGAAGACAGTCTTCAGTTCTCTGTGTTTGCTAAAGGGAACTATTGTCCCCAGGTAAACAGAATGGCAGCCAGGACATGGTGCCCTCCCTTTAGGTGACTTAGTTCCACCACCCAGCCTCACCAGGTTTCCTGGATACCTGGGCACCTCCTGTCTGGGCAGAATCTGGGCCAATGGATCAAGCTAGGAGACAACAAGGAGCTGTGGGCAGAGCAAGCAAGGTGCTACACACACAGGGTCCTAGCGCTTGGGAGGCAAAGTCAAGAGGATTGAAAGATTGAGGTCAGCCTGGGCTATGTGAGACTTTGTCTCAAACACGCAGACACAGACACACACACACCAAAACCATAAAACAACAACAATAACAACAAAAAGATGGATGCTCTGAAGATGAATAGCCCCAGAAAAGAGCTGAAGTGGAGGGGGGCGGCTGGGTTTGGGGGTGTCATTTATTTGAAAAGATTCAGGGCCTTCTCTCAGGAATCACTGGGCAAGATGGCTCACTAATCTAGCTGATATTAGTAAGCTCCAAGCTCAGAGAGAGACCCTGTCTGAAAAAAACAATGAAAGAGCTACAGAGATGGTTTGGCAGTTAAGATGAGTTCATTGCTGCTCTTGCAGGGGACCTGAGTTCAGCTTTCAACACCCACATTGGGTGGCTCACAGCCACCTTAACTCAGGTTCCCGGGTAGTCAGGGTGTCCCCAAAAGCAGCTAAAGCAGGTTTACATCCGCATATAGCCAGACAGCGACACACATAAATAAATGCACCACACACGTACAGTGCCTGAGGAGTTGAGAAGAGGATGTTGGCCCCAGGAACTGTAGTCACACAGATGGCTGCGAGCCGACATGTGAGTGCTGGGAACAGAACCTGCTTCCTCCGAAAGAGCAGCCGGTCTTCTTAACCACGGCTTCATCTCACCGGCCCCCGAGCAAATCTTCTCAAAACTTAAAGCAAACAAAGTCAAGAGTAATGGAGGAAGACACCAGATGCCAACCTTAGCTCTCCACATGCGTACCATGCGTGCATACACGCTGTACCACACACATGGAAAAACACAGCAAGCCTGGCACAGTGGCGCACGCCTGTCGCCAACACCCAGGGAGGCAGAGGCAGGCGGATTGCTGTGAGTTCGAGGCCAGCCTGGTCTGCAAAGTGATTCCAGGACAGACAGCCAAGGCCACACAGAGAAACCCTGTCTTGGGAAAAAAAAAAAAAAAAGAAGGAAAAGAAAAGAGAAAGAAAACACATATGCAAGCATGCACACATACACGCGCATACGCAGGCATATTCTTTTGTTTTTATGTTGTATTCTTCAAGGCCTACTACAGTTTTCAGCCTTCCAACTTGAATTTCCGAAGGCATCCTAGAAACACAGGGAAACCTAGTGTTAGTGAGCCGCTGGGAAACAATGAAGAGCCAGGGCTGTAGAAGTAGGCGGGTTCTGGGCTCAGAAGGCAGTAAGAAACTCGGTCCATTAAAAGAGCTGTGTGCAGCCAGTCGGGGCTTCGAGCCCCGCTGGGGCGTGGCCAGATCTGCCCAGAGCTGAGGCCCATAGAAGGCCCGGCCAGGCATGGCAGGTGAGTGACACAGATGTAGCACCGCAGGCCAGAGTCGAGCAGTGTGGTGCCAGCCCGTGCACCTTAACCCAGAGCCCAAAGCTGCCAGCCTCTGCCAGCCTCTGCCAGCCTCTGCCCTCGGTCCTCCACCTCCACCGCAGAGAAGCCGACCAAACCCAGGAAAGTGGCCTGGAGAAAAGCTGGAAGGCGAAGGCCACCGTCCTCTAAGCTTCCGGTCCACTTTCGGGGGAGGCGGAGACAAGGTCTGCAGCCTTGGAGGCCACAATGATGAGTGATCATGTGCCAGGGAGAAACAGGGAACACAGACTCCCTAGGGAGTTGTCCCTTTGTCTGTTGACCATCAGAGACGTCATCAAAGCCAGCTGAGTCACAGCCTAGGAGGACAAAGGTGTGGGTGGGAAAGGGCTCTCTCAGCTTGTGCTAAACCAGCCTCTTGACCCATCACTGTGTGCTGGCCCCCCTCTCTCTCCGTGATGTAAACCACATCCCTCTGGGACTCTCCCTGGCACCAGCTTGAACCCACTAGAAGACAGAGTTCAATAAGCCACCGTGGCTGGGTTCTCTACCTGGAAGAACTTAAACTCTGACTTTTCACCTGTTTCGTTCAGTACTGACTCCTCACCCTGTGATCTGCCTCGGGCCTGGCTCTCCACTCCCAGGGCCTGGTTTTCCCCAGATCATTGGCTTCTTTATGTTGGAAATCACATCACTTTGTTCCACCCTCTTTGTTTACTATTTGAGTTCTGTTTTGTTTTGAGGCAGTGTCTCACATAGCCCATGCTGACCCTGAACTTGCTCTGTAGCAGATAGTCGTCTTGAACCTCCTGCCTTCATATGCTTGGCTGTACTGATGGACTTTGACTAAAAAAAAAGAAAGAAAGAAAGTATCTGGGTGCAGCAGCACACACCTTAGCACACCTTTAATCCTAACATTCTGGAGACAAAGACAGGCAGATCTCGTGAGCTCAGTACCAGCCTGGTCTACATCGAGAGTTCCAGGCCATCCAGGAGTACACACTGAGACTCTGTCTCAAAAACCACAACAACAGCTAAGTGGAATCAGCAGGAATAAGGGGGGACTGAGTGTGTGCTTGGAGGGCTGGGAGTGAGGAATAAAGAAGACAAAAGCAATAGCTGGTCAGGAGGTCTTGCTGCTGACTTATGTCAAGCACATTTATTGCTATTTTCAGGGAGAGACTGGGCCGAGGTCAGCAGAGACTTCAGACACCACTTCAAATGTTGGCAAAGAGAACAGGGGATACCACAGGCCCAGCCGCCGAAGGGCTGGTGCCCACAGCCCAGGGGGAGGCGCTGGGTCCTCAGGAGCTGGGCCAGCTTCCAAGTCCTCCAGGGCGAGGACACAGAACTAAGGTTTCTTTTGTCCTTTCAGGGCCTCTGAGAAAGCCCTGGGTCGGCTGGCTTTCCACAACAACAACAAAAGCAGAACAAACATAGTTTTATTAAGAAAAAGTGAGAAAGAACACCTAAAGTGGGAGGAGCTCCAAGGGAGGAATACTCATGGATTAACTTTTTGTCATGGTTTGAAACAAGGTCTCACTATGTAGCCCTGGCTGTCCTGAAACTTGTTATGTAGACCAGGCTGGCCCACAACTCACAGAGATCTGCCTGCCTCTGCTTTAGTCTCTTGAGTGCTGAGATTAAAGGCATGAGCCACCATGCCCAGCTCGATTGACTGTAAAAACAAAGTTACTTTATTGTTTTAGACTGTGTGTGTGTGTCAGAGAGCACATGGAGATCAGAGGATAATTTATGGAAGTTGTTTCTCTCCTTCCTTCCTATGGGTCCTGGGTATTGAACAGGTTATTGAAAATTACTTTATCTGGTGAACCCTGTTTTGGGATTGATTCTCATGTAGTTTAGACTGGCCTCGAACTCATTAATTAGCCAAGGATGACCCTTTTTCCTAATCCTCCTGATTCTTCCCAAATTCTAGGATTACACGTGCATATCCCCAACACTGGCTATTTTCTTTTCTTGTTTTTGAGACAAGGTCTCGTGTAGGTCAGGTCAGTCTCATGTTTTGAAGCAACAGGCTCAGGACACTGCGTTCAGAATCTTGTTGTGGTCAATAAATCTGGAGGGAAAACATATTTTATAGCATCTCCAGGAAGATCAGAGAACCTTCCAGAAATAATGTGCCAAAGGTCCTGGCCAAGCGGACCTGGCAGAGGCATGCTGAGTGCAGCCATCTACCCATCGCCTCTCCTCAGCAGCCTCTGGAGAGAGCTCTTCTGCTACTGCACCGCCTCGAGTATATTTCTCTTAGGGCCCACTTTGGCCTAAGGCATGACGTGAGGCATCTTGCTGGCAGAACGCCAGCACCTGTGTGCACAGCCTGCTCACCGGTCTTTCTTCAGGTCCTCAGAAGCCACCCCACACCTTCCGTTCGATGCCTTTCCTCTACTGACACCAGGACCTCAACTCCAGCTGGACACCTCCTCCATTTTTAAGCAGCCCCACCTCAGCGTCCGTGCCCTGACTCCAGGAGAGCTAACACATGGAATTAGATCATTGCAACCTCAGGAAGCTCTGCCAGTGGTGGCTGTCTTATGGGTTTTGTTCTTTGTGTTGTTTGTTTTACGACATAATCTCACACTGGCATGCATTCACTATGTAGGGCAGGCAGGTCTGGAATTCGCCATGATCCTCCTGCCTCAGCCTGGGCTTCCAGTCTTGAACCACCCTGCACCTTGTGAGTTGTTCTGTTAATGTCCCCATTCATCCCAAAGGAAACAGAAACTCGGGGACACTAACCATCTCTTTGCTCTCTCTATCACCCAAACAGCCCCTCAGGGGTAGGGCCTGTGTCAATCTGTCTTTGCAGGAAAGCCCTGTGAGCCTGTGAGCTAAGGGCTATAGGTGATTCCGCGGTGATCCGAGAAGCCACACTCAGCCCTGGCACTGAGCGGCTCTCCTCAGGCTTGACGTCCAGTAAGATGGCCGGCCACCACTAGTGCAGCCTCCCAGCTCCTGCCTGGGGTGTCTAATTTTTGTAGTCTTGGGGGCTCTGGGGACCTAAGTATTTCTTTGTTTTTTTGAGACAGGGTTTCTCTGAGTAGCCCTGGCTGTCCTGGCCCTCACTCTGTAGACCAAGCTGGCCTCAGCGATCCACCTGCCTCTGCCTCTGCATTCCAGTGATAGCGCAAGTGGAGGAACTGGTTTTGTGTTCCCTAAGGGTTAACTGACTACCCTGGCCTAAATTGTGGACTGTTTACACTGGGGATAGATAGCTGGGCTCTCAATAATCTGTGGAATCACTTTGTGCTCTGAAAATATCATAAAATGGCCACTCAGGTGCTGCCAGACAGTGAGAGAGTCAACCTTCAAAACTGGAGCCCTTGCAATTCCCCCATCTAGAAATTCATCCAGAGGGTCTGTCATGGCATGTACAAAGTGATCCCAGTCACAGAAAAGGGCTGTTCAAAGCTACCTAGAAGGCTAGAGAGCACCTGCTGCTCTTCCAGAGGACCCGCATGGCCGCTCACAACCGTCTGTAGCTCCAAAATGACACCCTTACACACATACATGTAGGCTAAACACCAACTCACATAAAATAAAAATATTTTTTAAAGCTACCTGTCTGACAAGGCTGCTGAAGCAGGCCTCTTGCTTTCCCCTCCTCTCACCTCTGTGCAGCTGGTGTCCACACCCTGACCACGGAGACTTTTCTCCCTGCGGCCCTTTTCTGCTCCCGGACCTTGCAATTTGCCTATGCAAAGCCAGGAGCGGGAAAGAAGCGCCAAGGTGAAGTGGCAGAGTGGTACCACTGGGAAACTCTTATCAGTTAGGGTTGGGGTGGAGTGGCATCTAGAATGTTCCGCTCAGTCTGGCCTGTACACTTTGATCCATAGTTGCTGATCCCAGTCCTTGCTCTCCTCTTTTATAAACAAGAGAATCCCTTAGGTAGAAAGTTGTCCCCTGACTCTTGGTCCAGATATGGAAGGGCATTGAGGCAGGGTGTGAAGGGCAACGAATAGGCCCAGTACCTAGTTTAACCTGGGGGGGGGGGGTTAAATCCCATGTCTTCTCCATTCTCCCTACTTTCCCATACTACTACCTGTCTCCTTACTGAATTACTGTAGTGGCTTTTTAAATGTTTGTTTTTTGTTTGTTTATTGAGACAGGGTCTTCAGTAGCCCAAACTGTCCTTGAATGTGATATGCAACTGAGGATGGCCTTGAATTCTCATTCTCCCACTGGAGTATAGATTCCACACCAGGCTTATAGGGTACTGGGGAGCAAACACAGGGCTCTGTATGCTAGGTGAGTGCTCTATCACCTGGGCTAGTCCCCAGCCCAGGGAATTTTCTCCGTTTCTCAGCCTCAGTATTATGGATTGAATGGAGTTTGCCCTCCTCCAGCTTGAATGTTGAACCCTTAGTCTTGGTGGCTATAGCTGGACATTGACCCTTTGGGGCAGCAGTTAAGATTAAATGAGGTCATAAACATAAGGCCTGATGTTATCTGTGCTCTTGTGTCTTCATAAGAAGCAGTAATACCCTGCTCAGCTTCCCTCGGGAGGCCACCTGAGGACTCGGAGAGAGGTGGCAGGAGCCAAGCCAGAAACACAGGCTTCACTGGAAGCCAGCCCCCATCTTGGCCTTCTGGCCTCTTGAGCTTGGAGGAAAGAAAATCTTTGTTGTTTAAGCCATTCAGTGTTGTGCTATTGCTACAGAAGTTCCAGCTGACCAGTGGACTCAGGGACTTCATTTGAAAGTAAACATAAAACTGATGCTTGCATCCTGAAGCTATTTTGAAAATCCAGTGAGGAAATGACACATGTCAGGTTTGACTGTTTTCTGTAGCATCTTCACCACCTGGAACTATCTAGTGTGTAGCATATGTTTGATGACAAATTTTTGTTGTTGGTAGTGGTGGTTTTTTGTTTATTTTTGTTTTTTTTGAGACAGGGTTTTACTATGTAGATCAGGCTGTCCTTGAACTCATGATGTAGAGTCACTCAAGGCTGGCCTCAAACTCACAGTGATCCACCTGCCTTTGCCTCCCAAGTTCTGGGGTTAAAGGTGTGCACCACATGCCCAGCCTATAATTAGATGTTTCATAAACACCTCCACTAAAGAATAGTGCTCACCTAAAAGAGGAGAGACTCCGAATCTTCTCCCAACCTTTAACTTCTCTAAGCAGTGACCACACAGTAGCAAATGATGGGAGAAAGACGGGCCAGGAGAGGTGACAGAAGGGATTCTGTCCACTGATGGAACCTGTACAGGTCTGAAAAGGTGACGGCAATCAGAGAGCCGAACCTGGTCTATCGTAGGTCTGGAGACCACAGCCATGAGAGGGGGGCTGGGCCTTGGGAGTGTCCTGGATAAAGTCCATTTTGGGTAGGAGACCACAGGTAGAGGCGGGTACCTTCCCAATACTTAGAATATGAATATGTAAATAGCAGGGACAATAGGGCCCTTGTCCCCCAGGACATTTGTGGCAGCTCCTGGGCTCAGGAGAGGCAAAGGAGCTCAGCTCTTCTACCTTGCCATGGTGAGGCTTGGTTCCAGAGGAGCCTCAGGCACATAGACCTGCTCAGACTCTTGGAGGCTCAGGGGTCTGGACAGGGAGAGTCCAGCTGTACTGACCACACCCTCCATCCCCTTCTGCCTCTCTCTAGGACAGGTTCAGTGGCAGCAACACCCGGTGAGTACCCTCCTCTTTCTTTTGCCGTTCCCTCTTGTCTTCACTTTACTGCCTCCTTCACTGGAACAGCCATCTATCTCTACTCAGGGAACTGACCATTTGTGTGCGTCCCTCTTCCTCAGCACCGTGCCCAGCTTCCCTGGGGTACCAGTTCATCCAGCTGTGCACCCAAAGGCCACTAGCTTTTCCCTTCCCCTAGTCTTCCCTTTCTGTTGCTCTGATCTCCGGCTCACCACTCACACAGCTTCTTCAGGGAGCATTCACAGTGATGAGTCTGAATGGCATAGCGTGCAATGCCACCCTGACACAATTCAGGCTCCCCTTGGGCAGAATTGAGTAGAGTGTGCTTACAGGTTGAGGCCACCACTCCCACCTGCCAGATGTGTAGGTAAGTGACACCGTGGGTTATAAGGGGCCCAGCAGACCAAGGTCCCCCACAGCTGGATCTCCCTGAGTGACTCTAGATATCCTGTCCCACCAACTGTCCAGCAAGGCCAGCACTCAAGCCTGATTCTCTTCACTGTCTTGGTCGGAATCTGGGTGAAGTGTCAGGAATTGCTGATAGGCAGAGCAAGCATCTGCATACCTGTCTTGTCGTGTATGCTGCTAGAAATGTCCATCTTTATGGATTCCTTTGGTTGTATGGTTGAAGCCCATAGTTAAGGGCAGACGATTTATTATTTGCCAGAGAGGGAGCAAAGCCTTGTGCTAGAAATGGGTAGGCTGGGATTAAGCAATATTAGTCTATCTACCCAGATACCCCAGTTTGGAGAGAAAATGTAGCCAGCCCATCTTTCCTGCCTGGCCCAGAGACTTGGAGACACAGGGTAAGTCCAATTGCTGAGGATTTGGGGTGTGGTGGAGAGAGGGAGGCATCAGCTACCAGGGCCTGTATGTTTCATCCTCCACCTTCTCTGTGCTACCAGCATCCATTCTTGAAGGCCCAGGAGGACGTAGAAGAGGAGGATAAATATGAGCTGCCCCCCTGTGAAGTTCTGCCCCTCAGTCTGGCCCCTGCACAGTCTCTGGGCTCGAAAGAGGACTCCTTATACCTAGGTGAGGGCTGAGGAGGGAGAGGCT
The DNA here is from genome assembly GCF_907164565.1 of Psammomys obesus. Classification (NCBI taxonomy): domain Eukaryota; kingdom Metazoa; phylum Chordata; class Mammalia; order Rodentia; family Muridae; genus Psammomys; species Psammomys obesus. The sequence goes on along the minus strand of NW_026596240.1, from coordinate 1,696,043 downwards.
GAGAGCTTGGGTCAGGGCAAGAGCGTCCAACAAAAGGAGAGTCCAGGCCCCGCCTCTCCTCCCTCTGCCTGATCTGGGACAGGGGAAGGGCCTCAGCTAGCTGCCACTGAGGCCTCTTAGCTGGGCAGAAAAGGCCAGAGGAATAAAGGAAAGGAGGAAAAAACAAAACAAAACAAAACAAAACCAAAAAACAAAACAAAAAAACTGTAAAGAAGGAGAATGGGGAGGAGACAGGAGGGAGGGCAAGGTAACTAAGGCAACATCAACAAAGCCGGAAGCCCGACCCAGTCCCTAGGGCCTTCTGTGCCCCTTCTGAAATCTCTGTACATACTCCCAACCAGGGTGGGGAGGCCACCACCACTGGCATCTCAGCCCCTGGGCTCAGCCAAGTGGGGGCAGGGAAGCTGACTGCCTCCGGTTGCCATGGAGACAGGGCTGTCAAGGCGCCAATAAGTAGAGGGGACAGGAGGAGAGAGGGAGAGATGGGGCTGAGGGGGAGTGGGTGGAAAATGGAAGCATATTAGGGAGGAATTTCCTCCCTCTTTCCAGCCTACAAAGCATGGAGTCTCTTTCAGATTGTTCTGGGCCCCTGGATCCAGCCAAGCCATCACCACCTGTGCGTCAGCCTACCGTGGCCAGAGGACTCCCTGTAAATCCTTTCTTCCCTACCCACCCTACCGCAGGCTACCATTTCCCAGTGAGTAAATATTAACAGACATCTCATTTGCAAACCCCCTTCCACCTCCAACACACATTTATATTCTAGAAGTACTGAAACCTCTAATATGGGGTGGATCAAAAAACTGGACTCAAATAACGGTAGCCCTCCCACTTGCCTGAAGGACCCTTTCATTCACCTTATATCCCCCTCCTGAGGTTGGGGTCAAGGCTCAGCGGTCCTCACCTAGGCTCCAGAGTACCCTTCTAGGGCTCCCTTTCTCACTGAGATTCTTTTCCACTTTGGAAACTACCACTTTGCTTTTGTATTTTACAGAATAAAAATAAATAAATAAATGAGAAAAAATTTACAATAAAGAAAGGACCCAAGCTAGAGGCTGAGGAAAGTGTTGTCCTTCTCCTGCTCTTCTCTGGTTATATAGTCTTAATTCCTCCCCCACCCCCACCCCCAAGACAGGGCTTCTGTGTCTGACCTGGCTGTCCTGGAACTCACTTTGTAAACCAGGCTGGCCTCGAACTCACAGAGTGCTGGGATTAAAGGGGAGCCCCACCATGGCCAGCTTGTTCTAGTGTTTTATGTTTGCTTGTTCAGTTGGGTTTTCTGGGAGAGGGGGATGTTGAGAGAGGGTCTCCTGGAGCTCAGGCTGGCCTTAAACTTCTGCCCCTCCCGCCTCCTCTTCAGGCAGTGTTAGTTTTGAAAGCAGCGTTACAGCTGTATTCCCTCACACACCAACGTCCTTGCTCTTCAAGTGCCTGCGTTCCCTCCTCCCTCACTAACCCTGTTATGCCCACAGCTGAAGACAGCAACGAGCCTGCAACCTGCAGCCCCAAAGCAGGGACCTGTTTTTGGAAGGCGAGGTAAGGCGGAGTGTCCTCCCTTTCTCCATGGCTCCACACTGGGAGGGGGGGTCCTCTCCTACACAGGGTGGAATTTGGAGTTTGCCTTAATTTGGGCTTGCTGCACACCTCCTAGCCACACCTCCTTATTGCTTGCCAAGCCCCCAAGGCAGTCAGTACAAGTACCATTACTACCAAAACCAGTGAGGAGACATGAAGGGGTGTGCCCTAGACATTTCAACAGCGGAGGCCCTCATCCCCTGTCTTCAGCTGGTGTGATCCCTGGGCAAGGTGAGGCACACCCTAGAATGAAGCAGTCAAATCTAAGACCCTCCCTATTGAGGCCTTTGACTGTCATCCCTCATCAGTGGGGTTCCCAGGGGCCACCACTCTGATTGCCTCCACTGTCCAGACACTTGCCCCGCTGGGACCTCAGGATGTCATGATGGGGATGGGCCATCTGAAGGGCTCGATCTGAAACAGGCTGCAGGAGGCTCAGCATTGGGAGTAAGGGTGTCCAGGCCCTTCCTGGCTGATGCTCGTGCGATGCTGGTTCTTCTTTTCCTTACAGGGCGAGCTGCGCCTGCTCGAGCGGTGAGCTGCCTCCTTCTCTAGCGCCACAGTCTAGGGATTTTTCTAGAAAACTGGTAGGAGTGGAGTGAGCACCTGGTAGTCTGGGGGAAAGGTCTGGAGCAGAGTCTGTCTCGCTGCCACAGGTATAAGCCAGTGGTCCTAAGGGTGCCACCCAGAGCCTCCCACTCTGTGGGCACTCCTGAAGAAGCCAGTCAGGACACACCCCTCCTGTGGAGAGAAGGAGAAAGTGCAGTGCCTAGAGCCGCCCCTCTCAGTCAGTGGCTTCTTCTGTGTCCTCCTTCCTCACTAATTAGGCAGATTCCTAAATTCCTAAAAGACAGGGCTAGTCACAGCCATGGTCCCACACCTTAGGTAACAGACCGCGCGGAGAAACCTGATGAGGACATCTACCTGGAGTGTGAGCCAGATCCACGTGAGCACCTACTCCATCCCATCTCGGAAGCCCTACACTCCCCATGAACACACTCCCCTGGCCCCGCTTCTGTCCCTCCAAAATACTCCTCTCCAGACCCCACATGGGTGTCTTCATTTCTGCCTTTGGTCCCACACTGTAACAAAGAGGTCACAGCCTTAGAGCAAGGGTTGGGTAGAGCTTCTCAGCTGCTGCAGTTGCCAAGCTGGTATCTCCCCATGGTTGGAAGGGCTCCAGGAGAGCCCAGGTCAAAGCAACAGTAATAGATCCCCAGGCTGTTCTCAGCTACTTCCTGATCAGCCTGGCTTTCCCTGCCCGGTTCCCAGCCAGACCCTGCCTGCCCTCTGTTCTAGTCCCAGCCTTGACTAGGACTCTGAGCTCCAAAGCCCTGATGCCTCCAGTTCCTCTGCCAAGAACATCTGGATTGTCCAAGTATGTGGCAACATTGGGAGGGAACAACAAGGGACACTGGGTTCACTAAGAAAGGAAACCCCAGAGGCCAGATGTGGCAGCAAATGCCTTTCTTCAATCCCAGCATTTGGATGGCAGAGGCAGGCATATCTCTGTGAGTTCAAGGCCAGTCCTTGAACATACAGAGTTCTGGGTCAGCTGAGGCTGCTTAGTGAGACCCTGACTCAAAAAGAATAAAGAAATAATTAAAGAAGAAATCCTTTGACCTCTGCTTCCCCATTCACTCCTTGCAGGTCCATGGTCGGTCACCAGGAGGCTCCGAATGTAAGAGGCTAGTGGTCAAGGAGGAAGTGAGCCCAGAGGGGTGGGAGGGAGGCCCAGGATAGACTTCAGGTTTGGGGCAGCAGCCTGGAAGGCCAGCTCCCCTCTGACCAGACTTCCTGTGTCCCAGGGAGCGGTGGATGCCACACTGAAAGGTGAGTATGTACATCTTCAGCCTGAATGGGACTGCTCTGCCAGGGTCGTTCCCTCCAGCAACAGACCCCCTCCCAGATCCTCAGGTCTACTTCACTTCATCAAGGGGGGCCTTGAGGCTCTGACTTCAGCTGAGCTCATTTCCCAGGGTCTGCACTAAATCGCGAAGCTGCCAGTGTGTGTCCCAAGACCAGTTCTCATTTGGAAATCAAGCAAGGCCTGTCTGGTGGGTCCTCCCAGGGTGCTGGGCCTGGGAATGAGCACTGGCTGGCCTGTGTGGGGCTTTAGACATCCTGGCAGCCTCTGCTGCCACATCCTCCCGTGAATCCTCCTTACCCACGCCCTTCCTGGCTCCAGCTCTCTTCCCTGCTTCTTTCAGCAGGAAGGCGCCTGTCTGCTGCCTCTGTAGCCCCTGCCCTGAGCACCTCTGCTGCTGAGGTGAGCAAGTGCTGGGGGGCAGACTGTGGGTGACACCTCTGGAGAGAGAGTCCCTGCCCAGGAGCCCTCCTGGCCTGGGGCCTGCACCACCACAGGAGCGTGCATGCATGCACTGAACACAGAGTGCCACAGGAACAGGCACTGCTTGGGTTGGCTTCCAGGGCTCAGCCCGGGGCTGGCATATGTAAACATAAATAATTGTGCCCCTGGGTTCTCTGATCTCCATGCCAACTCAGTGCTTGAATGCATCTCTGAGTAGCTCTGTGTGTGCTATAGGATGGCAGTCTGCTGGGTCAGCCTTGGTATTCAGGGAACTGTGACCGGCAATCTGTTGAGAGAGCCCTGCTTCACTTTCAAAAGGTGGGCATTTGTCGACCCTGGCCCTCTCTGAAAGTCCTTCTACTCTCTGCCTGGGGCTGACGAAGCTGGCAGGAGCAGGAGGGCCAGGAGGCATTTACTGGCTGGGCTTAGGCAAGTAGAAGATGAAGGTCATGGCTGGGGTCCCTTCCACAGGATGGAGCCTACACCGTGCGCCTCAGCTCTGGGCCTCACAGTTCCCAGCCCTTCACTCTGGCAGTGCTCCTCAGAGGCCGAGTCTTCAACATTCCCATTCGGCAACTGGATGGCGGGCACCACTATGCCCTGGGCCGGGAGGGCAGGAATCATGAGGAGGTGTGTGCTTTAGAAGTCATGGGGTGTCAGGGCAGTCAAAGTGTGGCACCCTGGGCCTGGCCAAGAGCACGTATGTGTCCGGGGAAAAGGCATGGTGTGCTTCCTGCCCCACCCCGGGCTGCGTAAAAAGGACAGAGGGTGGAGCCTCTGAGACAGCTGTCTGCAAGTGCCTGCCTTGCAATACAAGGATCCCAGTAAATAACTCAGGTGGCGGGGGTGGAATCTCTGTGCTGGAGAGTAGAGAAAGGGTATCCCAGACCCTGAGCTCACTGGCCATTCAGCCTCCATGGTGAGCTCTGAGCCAGTGATAAGCCTTGTCTCAAAAACAAGCAGACAAACTGGTTTGGACAGGGAGTTGAGTCCCAGTACCCACATGGCAGTTTACAGCTGTCTCTGACCCCAGTTCTGAGTGACTCACTGCCCTCTGCTGGCATGCGCTGCTGGCATGCGCGGGATGCATATAAAACACACACATTCGTAAAAAACAAATCAAAAAATTCCTTACAAAACAAGCTAGCTAGGCGTTGTGGCACTCATCTTTAATCCTAGCAGAAGCAGATGGATCTCTTCAGTTCTGGGCCAGCTAGAAACTTTAAAAACAAAATAAAGCCGGGTAGTAGTGACACACACTTTTAATTCCAGCACTTGGGAAGCAGAATCAGGAAGATCTCTGTGAGTTTGAGGCCAGCCTGGTCTACAGAGTAAGTTCCAGGACAGCCAGGGCTGTTTTCAGAAAACCAAAACAGTAACAACAAAACAAAACAAAAACCTAAGATAAACAGATGTTACCTGAGGAACAACTGAAGTTGTCCTCTGACTGCTCAGGCCTGTCTACACAAGTGTACCTGCATACACACACACACACACACACACACACACACACACACACACGGGGGGGGGGGGGGGGGGGGCTTTGGGGGAAGTGTTTCCTTGGGCCTTGGTTCAGTCTTCATAGGGTCAAGGTGAGGGTGATGGGGCCATGTGGGAGGAGGGGAGAAATCTCCAAGAAGTTTTGCCCCAGCAACTGGTAGGCTTCAGACCACTGGCAGTCAGCCACCGCTCAGCTTCGGCAGCGGCCTAGACCTAAAGCCTTTTTCACCCAGCTCTGGAAGCCTGAGGCTGGCCAACAGCGTAGCATGCCCGTGCAGCTGCTGGCTTGTCACAAGACAGCAAACGGCACTGCAGTTTCAGGGCACACTGGGAAGAAAAATATCTAGAAAACTGTGCGCCAGCTCCCCCGCCAGGCCCCACAGTTGCTTAGAAAGTTGTTGGCAGAATAAAGCTCAAGGGACCCACTGCTGCCGCGCCTCCTACAGCTCTTCTCCTCTGTGGCCGCCATGGTCCAGCACTACAGGAAGCACGCACTGCCCCTGGTGGACCGACACAGCGGCAGCCGGGGATCCACCTGCCTGCTCTTCCCCACCAAGCCCTGAAGAACCGCGGCACACAAGTCCCCCTTTGGCAGACGGGGTGCCCCTTCAGTCCTCCCCACGCCCACTCTAGGCTGCTTTATTTCCCCTGCCCACCCTCCACCCTAAAGTCCCTGCAGGTTCAAAATGAGCGGCGTTGAGACAGGCTGCCTGGGGAGGTTGGCTTCCTCAAGAGACGTTGCCTCTCCTTAGGCAGACTGTGGAATCGGCGCACTGACTTCTCCTGGGGAGTAGGCACCCAGTACATGGTTTCCAGCACACAGTATACTTTCAATAAACGCTTACTGACTGAATTATTTTTTAATATCTTTTTCCTCAAATGTAAGTATCACAGTAGATACATCTGTGTGTGAGCACTCTGTATGTGAGTGCCAGGGTCCGCAGAGACCAGAGGCCTCAGATACCCTGGAACTGGAGTGTGGGGGTCAGAGGTGTGAGCCACCAGATGAGGTACTGGGGATAGCAGGAAGAGCTGTTAGCCGCTGAGCTGTCCCTTCAGCCCTGCGGATGAATTCTGGAATGTGCTGAGAACCAGAGGCCTTCCCCAGAAGACCTCACAGTTCCTAAGAGGAATGGGGTGATTTGCTGTGTGGGCCCACTTGATAGGCTAGGCTGCAGAGGGGCAGGACCCATTTCTACCTGCTTCAGGCTTTTGTCCTTCTAAGCCCTTTGCCAGAAGAGGAGGGCCAGGCCTTATGCTTGTAGGCCTTGGCTAAGGAAGAGAAGGAGGCTCAAGGCAGGCTCTACCACCCAGTTAAGACTGAGGAGACTGAGGCTGTGGCTGGCACCTTGTTAGTCTGCAGGGTTTCCGGAGGGGAGAGAAGGCTGATGGCCAGCATTCGATGTCTAGAGTTTAGGACTCACAGGATACCAGGAGACAGTCTCCAGTGAAAAGCTAAAGGAGGCTGAACAGAGGCGCTAGGAGCCTGGGGCACTGCACGCTAGAGGCTCTGCGACCCGGAGCTGAGCTGCTTGGCAGCACGTGGGACCAGCAGGAACAAGGGGCTCCGGGCTGGGCTGGCAGCCAGCAACCCACAGGCTGGCCGAGAGCGGGGGCGTCTCCAGGCCCTGGCGGGAAGCCTGGAACACCCCGTGCCGGAAGCACCACGTGACCATGACTCCGCAGAAGTCTCGAGCGCTGGGAAACAAAGGGCAGCTCAGGGGCCGCGTGGCGCGGGGGCTGGCACGGAGGTCACGGCTCCGATTGGTGCCACGCTGCGCCCCAATACCTCTGGACCGCCCCTCGGAAGCTGGGGTCTGGAGGAGCAGGGAGACTTAAGGGGTGCCCGGGCGGAAGCCAGGGTCTGGGGATCTGCATATGCGAGGCGGGGGTGGGGCGGGCCACGTGGGCTGCGGGAGCGTTCCCGGTCGCCTTCGTTCGTCATCACCCTCTGGCAGATTACCCTCCCTCAGCTGTAATAGATGGGAAGATAATTGTCCCTGCACAATCATCGACCTCCGGTTAGGAGGCTTAAGTGAGGGCCTTCCGCATAAGAAGCACCTCATGGGCGGCACTCCGTCCCCCTTCTTCCAGACCAGCTGAGAATTCGGGTCAATTAACTGCTGCTTTCAAAGGCCCAGCAGGGAAGCAGCTTCAAGCCGGGGCGCCTGGTCAGAGAGCACCTGCCCTAGGGCTGCGGGAGTGGGGACTAGGAGCCGGGCTGAGGAAGCTGCAGGGTAGGGATTCTCTGCTTCCTGGAAGTGGCGTCAGCCCAGGCCGCTTCTTCAAGCCCCCCTCTCTCTCCTACCGCTTCTCCATGCACCTAGGGACTTCTTGGGGTGTGAGACATTGGCGCTTTGGGGTAGACTTGGGGGGGGGTGCTCTTATCTATTTTACACTTTTAGCAGTCCTGGTGGAGGCCCCTGCTTCCAGGACTCAAAAGCCTTTTTAGGCTTTTTACGGGGTTCTCAACCAGGTTAATCAGTATACTGGGAGGACATAGCTAAGAGTGCCCGTGTTATTGGCCCCAGGAGTACTCTATGGGGGATTCAGCTGGTTATTGTATAGGGAGTTCTAGTCCAGTGGAACTGTCTCAAAATAACCCCCAACACACACACACACCCCCAAGGTAACTTCCGTTCATAATTCACAGTGCAGGTAGTGGGAACTGTACAAAAATTAGAGACCCAGATAACAGAAAAGACCATGGCTCTTAGGACAACAGGCCACGGAGTGGGTCAGTGTGTGGGGTCACTATTCTGCTAAGCCTGACGACTGTGGAACCCACAGGGTAGGAGAGAACCACGTGGCTAAATTAACCTCCGATCTCCATGTGTGTGCTGTGGCAACAACACTCCCGCCGTCCTCCCGCCCCCCCCCCCCCCCCGCCAAATAAACAAAAGTGAAAGAGAAAAGAGCATGGCCCAGAGCTGGCCTAGCACCTGCTCAGCTGCTGAGCCCTTTCCCAGGGACCCATCCTACCCTGGCCTTCCCCACCTCCCTTCTCTCCTCCTAGCTAATTAGCAGCTGTTCTATCATCCCCAGGACCAGCCTGCCATTCCTGCCTGATACCAGGTAGTCAGGGTTTGGAATACAGTTGGTGACAAGTGTTTGCTGAAAAGTTCATTAGGTCTATCTCAAGTTTCTCTAAACTGATAATCTGGACTTCATTTAACTTGAATGCTCAAGACAAGATTGTCTAGTGAAAATACATCTATTTTTCATTCAACAGCAGTTTTATTAGATCTGGGGGTTTGGATTGGTTTGGTTTGGTTTGAGACAGGGTCTCATGTTGCTCGGGTTGGCATCAAAGTTTCTGTGCAGCCAAGGATAACCTTGAACTCCTCATTCTTCTGACCTCACCTTCTGAGTGCTGAGGGAACAGTCACGGGCCACCATGCCCAGTTTCTTCCACACTGGGCATTCACAGGGCTTCATAAATGTTAGGTGAGCCCTATACCAACTGGGCCACGTGACTGGCCAGTAGTCAAATACTTTTAAGTAATGGAAGTGTGTGCAGCTATGGCTGGCTGATAATCCCAGGCCTGTTGCCTTTCTAAGGGTGAAAGGTGGCAGGGACAGGCCTGGAGGAGCCTGGGAGGCCTGGAGGAGCCCGGGAGGCCTGGTGAGGAGTGTTAGCGCTGAGGGTATGAGTAGGGGTAGGCACAGGAGGGGTAGCTTCCTGGGGCAGTGGTCAGCAAGCCAGCATAGATGCAGGGAGAGCTGGAGCTGCAGGCATTTCTGTAATTCTAGTGACATGGTACCCCTTGACTTTCCACTGCAGGGCCCTCCCAAGCACTCAGCCGCGTTTCCTGCGGCAAACAGGGCAGACTAGAAAAGTCCAGGCAGGATCATCAACCTAGAGAACAAGCCCTTGAGAAACACTGTGTGTGACAGATAGCAATTTGTCTGTCACGGAGGACCTGAAAGACAAGGGACGCGCAGGAAGCGTGCAGTTGGGAAAGCTGGGAAAGCTGCAGGTGGCCAAGCCACCTCTGCTGGGCCCCACTGCGCTCTCACTTACCCACCCCAGGCTTGCAGCTGGTTCACTGTGGCAGAGGCAGCCTGAATGGAAACAGGTACAGAAGAGTCCAGCTTGATCCCAGCTGTGAGCCATTCACCTTCTATGCAACCCAACCTCGGTCCCTCCCTCCCTTCCCTCTTTGCTTGTTCTAGGGATCAACCCCAGGGACTAATAGGTGTGCTAACAGCGAGAGTTGCTGTTGCTGAGATGACTTCTTGTCATATTGCCCAGGCTAGGCTTGAATTTGCCATGATTCTGCCTGAGCGGTTGAGGCATGCAGAGATTTCCCAACTAGAGTCTGGGTTAGGTTGGGTTTGTTTGTTTGTCTGTTTGCTTGCCATGCAGTGATGAGAAGCCAACCCAGGGCCTGGCATGCTTTTTATTAAGCCCTGCACAACTGAGCTGTGACCCCAGCCTTCCTCATTTTGAAACCAGAGGCAATGAAGCTGTGTTGGGTGACCCACGCCTATGATTCTAGATCTAGTTTAGGGTTGCTGTGAGAAGGAAAAATGACGCATAGATTCCATGTACCTAACATCGCTGACGTACACTGTCAGGCAAAGGACTGGCACTTGGTAAAACTCACAGCTGTGAACAGACCAAGCCTGGCTGTGATCATCTGTGTGCCCTGTTCCTAGAGGCTCTGCTCCATTCACGCCCTCACCAGCCTCGATATACCCACAAACAGACGAAACCTTTAGGCATGGTATATGGCAGTAATTACTATTTGGTTGGTCCATGCTACTAATACAATACATACATATGTACACACACACACACACACACACACACACACACACACACCCCACCTCTGATCACCTCTAGTGGCCACACACCCACTTTCTTGACCTCTCCCAGAGACACCATCCCTGGCTGTCCAGACCTGTGGGTAGGTGAAGATGAATATCCTGTTCTGGAGAATACAGCCTGTGCCAACTTTTCCCACCCTTCTTGAGCTTCCAGCTCATTGAAAGGACACGCCTGTCTCTGCCCCAACCTTGAACCAGTGCCTAGAAGTCCTGGCATCCTATTATCTGTTACCAGATGTTGCAATTGCATGGTATCACACCGAAAAGACACAGGCTTCTTTCTGACAGTGACGCAGGATGATTCCACGTTAGTTCTGTGGTATTCTTTGCTACATAGTGTGTTTTTGAGTGGTGTGGTGTGGTGTGGGGTGGGGTGTGTGTGTGTGTGTGTGTGTGTGTGGTGGTAGTGATGGTGGTGCATGCCTATAATCACAGGACTTGGAAATCTGAGGCAGGTAGACCTCAGAGAGTTCAAGACCCACTCTGGTCTACATGGTGAATTCCAGAATAGCCAGCGTGACACAGTGAGATTCTATCTAAACAACAACAATTAAAAACAGACGGTCCTGTAACTCGGGACTAGCCAGAACCAACTTGTCCTACTAGACTCTTCTCTGAAATGGATACTGATTTTGAGAGAAAGAAGCCCTTTTTCCAAACCTGAATTTAGGCTGCAAAGGACTGCTTCCCTCACCTTTTCTCGTTGTGTAGCTACACCTGTCTGCAAAAGTCAGAGACAAAGAGAGTCTTGGAGATGTTGGTTTCTGCTTTTAGTGCTTTTTCCTTAGTGCCCCTCCCAGATGTGAGCGACAGATTTCCATAAATTATTATTTATTGAAAAGAGAACTTACAGCTGGGGTGGGGGCGGTACACATCTGTAATCCCAGCACTCAGGGAGACAGAGACAGGCAGATCTTTGTGTTTGAGGCCAGCCTGGTCTACAAAGCAAGTCCAGGACAGCCAAGGCTTCACAGAGAAACCCTGTCTCAGAAAACAAAAACAAAAATGGACAGAAAAGAGAAGTTATTAGGAACATCATGTTTTTGAAGGGCAGGGAAGGTGAGTGGAGAAAAGCCTGGAACACGTCAGGTAAGAGGACAGAGTGCTGTGGACAGAACTGGGCCAGAGCCTGAGGGTTTTGTAGGCCTCTGTTTCCATTGGACATAGGCCTGTGAGGCACTGCTGTGGGCCCGACCTGGCAATGTTCAGCGCCCAAGAAGAACCTGCTTCCAGGTCCTTAGCTGGTCTTGTTCTGCTTAAGGGAGGCGGAGAGCTAAAAGGAAGCAGAAGCAGGGAGAGGATGTGTTTTCAAGAGCAAGTGCAAGAGGTTTCCAGTGCCGGCCCGGCCTTGCATCAGCTGCAGGGACGGAGGCAGGCCTTGGAAAGGAAGGCAGAAGTCTCCCAGGAGCCTCCCAGTCTTGCCTCTTGCTCTCGGTGAGAGGGTAGCCAAAAGGAGCAGACAAGCCAGAGGCTCTTTAAGTGTCATGTGCTTTGGTGTTTTGCCTGCATGTATGTCTACATGAGGGTGTTAGACCACCTGGAACTGGAGTTACAGACATGTTTGAACAGCCGTGTGGGTGTTGGGAAATGAACCCTGGTCCTCTAGAAGAGCAGCCCGTGTTCTTCACTGCTGAGCCGTCTCTCCTTCCATAGCTGCTCTATTTTCAAGTCACTCACCTGCTGTCAGTGACCAGGGGCAAACAGCCTGTGAGACCACATTGGCTGGTGCCTCCACGCTGGTGCCTCCGTTCCTAAAGCTGGCTGGCCATGTCTCTCAGTTGGAACTTTGGGACAAGTTCCTCCCTAGCTCATGACACAAGCTTATTTGATTTTGTTTGATAGAGATAAAAGGGCTTGCAGCTCAGTGACAGAGTGCTTGCTTAGCATGCACAAGGCCCTGGGTTCAATTCCCAACGTTACAAACAACAAACAAACCCAAATCCAGCCACAGTAACGAAACCTCCAATGACAGGAGCCAGCGCTCCCAATGTAGGCAGGAACTTAATCAAAGAGGCTTCTGATGTGGCCTTGGTTTTTTGGTGCTGCAGCCTAGCGCTGCACACCCTGGGAAATTCAGAGATGCCTGCTTCCATTCTTGCTACAACCAAGCAGTCAGTGGCCACACCAGCTTTCTTCCATCACCGGGCTGGGGGAAGGTCTTCCCACTCTATTCAGTTCTACCTGGAGTATCCTTTTTCTCCTCAGCCACCTCTGATGGTCTCTGGTGGCCACACACCCACTTTCTTGACCTCTCCCAGCATCCCTGGCTCTCCAGGCCTGTGAGTGACTGAGTACGAATGTCTTGTTCTGGGTACTACAGCCTGTGCCAACTTCTCCCACCCTTCTTGGGCTAGATGAGCTGGAGGCTCATTGAAAAGGCGGCCGAAGAAAGCATGCCTGTCTCTGCTCTGACCTTGAACCAACGCCTGGAAGTCCTGGCATCCTATTATCTGTTACTAGATATTGCAATTGTATGGTATCACACCGAAGAGCCTCTGACCCCAGCACTCTGACAGTGGAGGCAGAAGTTCCAGGTCAGTTCTGTGTTAGCCTCTGCTACATAGTGTGTTTTGAGTGGCTTGAATGAAAATGGCCCTTGCAAGCTCACAGAGAGAGTGGCACCAGTGGGAGGTGTGGCCTTGTTGGAACAGGCATGGCCTTGTTGTGTCACTGGAGATGGGCTTTGAGGTTTGTTCAAACCAGGTCCAGTCTCTCTCTCTTTTCTTCTTGTTGCCTGCCTATCCAGGAATAGAACTCTTGGCTTCTTCTCCAGCACCATGTCTACCTGCACACCACCATGATAGTAATGGACCAAACCTCTGAACTTAAAGCCAGCCCCAGTGAAATGTTTTCCTTTATAAGAGTTGCTGTGGTCATGGTGTCTCTCCACAGCAATAGAAACCCTAACTAAGACAGTGTTCAAGGCCATCTTGGACTACATAAGCTTCTGTCTCAAAAGCGGGGAAGGGGTGCTGCAGAGATGGCTTGGCAGTTGAGAATGCTGGCTGCCCTTGCTGAGGTTTGGTTTCCAGCACCCACATCGTGTAATTCACAACCGCCTGTAACTCCAGCTTTAGGGGTTTGGATGGCCTCTTCTGGCCTGTGAGGGCCACATGCATGTGCACATACCCCAGGCAGACACAGAATTCATAACAATAATTTTTAAAGTCTTTTACAAATATGTAACAGAAAACCAAGTCTCCCTCCTCCAACACTGTCATAATTCATCCGGTGGTAGTCTGGGACACAGCTTCTGGATGGAGAACAGAGGGACCCCAAGATCTGAGGTTCTGCTTCTCTCAGAAACAGCTAGATCACTTCAGTGGGAGGCTCCTGTGCTAGGCAAGGCTCCCAGTCTCACCAGGGGAAGTGAGTTTTTCACCAGGGTGTTACAGTTAGCTCTTTTAAATGAGATTGCCGTTATCAGAGGCAGCAGAAGTTCGGGAGTTTCAGAGTCTATGGTGATACCAAAGTGTTACAACTCCTTTGTTTAGCTGCTATTCCCTTCCCCAGTCCTTGCTACACAGCCACACGACCTTTCTCCCCATCCCTCTCCAACATATCAAGTCTCTCTGCCTTGGGGCCTTTGCACTGACTGTTTCTGCCCTTGGCAGATACCCGAAACTGGCCAGAGGCAGGTCTGGTGAGATGCAGGAACAGTGGGCTGGAAGGAAGGTCCAGGTCCGGCAGTTGCTTCCCCAGGCGGTCAGCTTGTGGCAGTTGGATAGGCTCCATCCAGCCTGGCTGGCAGCCAAGCCCCCCGGAGCACAATTTTCAGGAAGGAGAGCACTCTCCCTTCCCCAGAGTAAATGAGGAATCTCAAGTGGCCATGATGGAAAGCTGATGGCACCATGCAGCATGCGGCACCTTTATTTCATGTAAAATCGGGGATTTATAGAGCTTGGGCAGTGGGAGGGGTTTTGAGGGTGAATGTGTTTGACTCGCTAGGGCTAGAGGTGCTAGGGATACTTGACTGACATGCAGTGGTACAGCACCTCATTTACATGCAGTAGCATGGTCCTAACACAAGAAGAAGAACACAGTACTTAATTATCCTGTGGGTGGGGGGAATCTCAGGAACAATTGAAGGTCATTGGTTGAAAACTAAGACACCCAAGGCATCTTATTAGCATAGAGTGGGTGTCTCCAGGAAGCCCCAGGTGCTTGCTAACCAGGTTTTCTTATCAGGAAAGGTTCAGAGAGGGCACCCCACTGAGAAAGAGAATCCATGATCTTTAAACCAAGCTCAGCCACTATCCAGAAAACGCCAGACTTCAACCTCACCAGCAGAGCCCCACACAACACCTGTCCCTCAGCTGTTCCTTTCTTCAAGGTCAGCAGTGTCACCTGCCAGTGTGAAATCTTCCCAGAAGCCTTGTGCTCACACTCAGGGCCATGTGATGCTTAACTTTCATGCTGGAGGCAAAGAAGGCCAAACTCCTGTGCTTTGAGCACTCTTGCAGAACGAATAGAAAACAGGCAGAGTTAAGCGCTGCCATAGGCCGTGTGCCAGTTGCCCCTCCCTTCTTAACCTTCTATCAACCAAGGCACAAACAAGCATGGCAGCTGGCTTCAGCCTCTTTTCTGAGAGAAGTTAAGATGTTAAGTAGACACAAGGTCACACACTAGGTGCTCCCAGTGGTCTTGTATCTTGCCTCCCTAATGCCTCTTTGCTCTGGGAAGGACCTCAAGTTCTAGGATGAAATGCCATGCTTTCTCTGTCTCTATGGACATCTCAAGGACAGAGCTCTTCTGTGCCCCTATGAGCTGAACTCTGAGTTGAGACCCCAAGTGGATTAAAGTGACAAAATGAAGGTTTGTGATTCTACCAGGCCACCCCTAGGCTCTGAACGTTCATCTGAACCCTGGCTCCTGAACACTGAAACCTCTGACCTATGGGCCATTAGACCCCTCCCCCACCCCCCACTCCAATACAGTTAATGTCCCTGCTTGGAAGGTCAAGGCTGAGGGCTCCCGGGGGAGGATCTGCAGTTTGCTCCTTGCCCACAAAAAAACAGAGCCACATTATAACTTAGTGGCCAAAGAGACTATCACCTGAGCAGGGCACAGTAGAGTTCAGTATCCGAGTTCCCTAGGGCCACACCCACACAACCTCTGTCATCTCAGGGGGCTTCTAGGTTGAGCTCTTCCTCGTCTGTTCCCGAATTATGTTTTGGGTGTGAAAGATAACTTCAGTGAAGAAGATCTCTCTTTCTCTCAAAGTCGCAGTACCCACAGTGGAGGTTATCAGGAGACAGAAAGAAGAGGCGGTGTCTTCAGGGAGTAGGAGCTGTGCCTGGCTAGTGGGGCAGTGGGGACAAGGGGGCATCAGCCTGGCCAGTGGGGCAGTGGGGACAGGGGGTCCTCAGCCTGGCCAGTGGGGCAGTGGGGAACAGGGGGTCATCAGCCTGGCCAGTGAGGAAGTGGGGACAGAGGGTCATCAGCCTGGCCAGTGAGACAGCGGGGACAGGGGGTCATCAGCCTGGCCAGTGAGACAGCGGGGACAGGAGGGCATCAGCCTGGCCAGTGAGACAGTGGGGACAGGGGGGCATCAGCCTGGCCAGTGAGGAAGTGGGGCAGTGGGGTAGCTGCTATGGCTCGTTTGCAAATTCAGACCTAGTTTAGGGGGAATACGGAGGCTCTCTATGGTTGCTGACTGAGGACGGAGGGGAGGAAGTCAGGGGCTAGAGCCAGAGAGGGAATCCTGAGCATGGAGGAGGCCGAGGAACTGGTGAACCAAAGGTGTCACGGGTCACATGGAAGTTCCACTTGGGTTTCCTTGCTACCACCAGAAACACTGTGAACTTACAAAGGAGGTCAAGTGCCCTAGAAACTGTTTCCACTCTTGTGTCTTCCCTCTGAGTGTTCCCACCCTGATGAGCAGCCATTTCACTGGGCACTCATAGGCTCCCTAGAGCAGTAATTCTCAACCTGGGGTTTGCGATCCCTTTGGGGTAGAATGACCCTTCCCCAGGGGTTGCATATCAGATATCCTGCGTATCGGATATTTACAGTGTGATTCTTAACAATAGCAAAATTACAGTTATAAAGCAGCAATGAAAATAATTTTATGGTTGGGGTCACCGCCACTCGAGGAACTGTATTAAAGGGTAGCGGCACTACGAAGGCTGAGAACCGCAGCCTTAGAGACTAACATTGGTTGTGGAATCTGAGGCCCCACTTGCTCACCTGGAACCCCATCCATGGTCTCCTGCCTGGTTCTTTCAACACCTTGTCCCGCTGTCATTTTGCCTCCTGATTGCCTGTGTGGCATCCTGGGAAACCTGCCTTGGGGAAGGAGGAATGGCTGCTGCATAGGCTGAGTAAGATGGAAACGGCAGCCTTTCTTTTATATCACGAAACATTCCTCTACGGTAACACTGAGAGAATCAAGCTGCTACAGCCTACATCCAGCTTATCAGCGACGCCAGGAATAACAAACACCACGAAGGTTCAAGCATGTTGGACAGATTCTTCGCCCTTATCGTCTCTCTCTCACGTCTGTCTCTTTCCCAACAGAGTCTTGTGACAAGCTGGCCTCAAACTTTCTCTGCTTCTGAGCATGGCCTTAAACTTCTGATCCTCCTGACTCTTCCCATGTGCTGGGAGCACAGGTGTGAACCAGCATGGCCCCTTTTCTGCGGGACTGAGGTCTGAAGCCAGGGCTTCACGCATGCTCGGTAAGCACTCTGCCTCCTGAACTACAGCACCAGAGACTTGATTCCTTTTCCTCCACAGTCCGCACACCATGAAATCCTTTGAGCTCCACGTTCAAAATGTATCTAACTATTACTCCTAACCACATTTTTTTTTTTTTTGAGACATGGTTTCTCTGTGTAGTCCTGGCTATCTTGTAACTCACTTTGGGGACCAGGCCTCAAACTCAGAGATCTGCCTGCCTCTGCCTTCTGGAGTGCTAGGAGTAAAAGCATATACCACCACCACCCAGCTAGAGAGCATGCTTTTAATCTCAGGAGGCAGAGGCAAGTAGATCTCTGTGGGTTCAAGGCCAGCCTGATCTACACAGTAAATCCCAGGGCAAATAGGGCTATATGTAGAGAGACCCTGTCTCAAAAGAACGGAAACAAAATAAGATTTAGCTAAGTGTGATATGTGTTCGTATTTTCTTAGCACTCAGCTCGGAGACAAAAGAACAGGAGTTCAAGGCCATCTTTGAGTACTTTGCATGTGTGAGGCCAGCCTGGGCCACTGAAGACCCCATCTCAAAAAATAGAAATAGTAGGAGCTGGGGAGATGGCTCGTTTGTAGAGCAGTCGGCATGCAAGCGTGAGGACTTGAGTCCTGATCCCCAGCACCCACACAGGAAGCCAGACACAATGGCATGGGCCTGCAGCGCTAGCACTCGGGAGACAGGTCTCCTCAGAGCCTGTCAGCCAGCCAGCACACTGTCGAGTCCCAAGATCAGTGAGAGACTGTCTCAAAACATTCCCGTGACGAGAGACTGAGAAAGGCACCCAGGGCCGACCTTTACCCCCTACACACACGTGCACACAAAATGTGCACACACACACACACACACACACACACAGTACGTTACAATAAAACTACCACACACTCCTGTGGTCGTCACCCAGCACTCAGTCTAAAACATAAAAGCCTTGTAAAGATGGAGAATTCGCCTGTACAGTTTCACAGTAGAGTCCAGCGCGTGGACTAGTCCTAGCTGGCAGCTCAGCAAATGCTCAAGCTGCTGGGTGAACACGCCAAGGAGGCTGAAGTATCGTCCTAGGACAAGAGAGGAGTAAACAGACAGACTCGGCGCTTAATCGCTTCTCCTAAGGTCACAGGGTAAGTGAGGGATCGGGACTCCAAGCCCAGGCCTAATTTGACTGTGACATGCAATTGCGGAGCTGGTCCTCCCTCCATCCCGTCAGGACCACCTCTGAAATCACTTGCTCCCCACTGGTTAGCTCTCACGGAGCCTTGGGAACAGCACTGCGCTCATCAGCCTCTCGTAGCTTGAATCCATTCTACTGAAAAACACAATCAACTTCATGCTCTTTTTATGATGACAGCATGATTCATGCTCAGCCAAGAAAACAGGAAAAGATATTTTTAAAATAGAAGGGAATTGCCTATCATCTAGAGTCTATCAGCTACAATGACTATTATGTCATCATTTTATTCCAGTCATTTTGTCCTAAAAAAAAAAAAAAAAAAAAAAAAAGTGTGTGTGTGGGTTGTGTGTACCATAATATCTAGGGAAGTGAATGGAAAATTATGTGAGGGAGAGCTGTAAAAAGCTGTGAACAGGGCATAGTGGTGCACACCTTTAATCCCCCCACTGGGAGGCAGAGGAAGGCATATCTCTGTGAGCTCAAGGCCAGCCTGCTCTACAAATCGAGTCTAGGACAGAGTCTAGGGCTCTGTTACACAGGGAAACTGTCTTGAAAAGCAAACAAACAAGCAGAAAACAACAAAAACTATGAACAGCAGCTGAGAGTGAGGAATACAGACTCCACAGAGAAAGCCTGTATGGACTCCTGCTGTGAGGAAAGGTTCAGTTAGAGACACAGAAGGTCAAAAGCAATAGAATATGGATGTCATAAGGAAGAGAAGAGCCAGCGATTCCTCCCCATGGCAGCAGCTGAGTAACTGGGTAAAAAGTGGCTCTGTAAGACTCAGGGAGAAAAGCTGATTTGGGTGGCAGAGGCAGGAGGAGTTCAGGGCCATCTTCAGAGAACTGATGCAGTAAAGCCCAGTCCACTAAGGGCAGTACCATCCTCAGGCAGGTGGGCCTGGGCTAGATAAGAAAGGTGGCTGAGCCAGCCAGAGGAAGCAAACCAGTAGGCGATGTTTCTCTGTGGGCTCCACTCTAGTTTCTGCCTCCAAGTTCCTGCCTCAGTTTCCCTTGATGGTGGATTGGAACCTGTAGGCCTGTAAACCCTTTCTTTCCCAAGTTGGTTTTGGTCAGTGTTTATTATAGCAATAAAAAAAGCAAACTAGAACACTCTTCTTCCAGAGAACCCAGGTTTGGTTCCCAGCGCCCTTGTTAGGAGTCACAGTTGCCTGTGACTCCAGCTCCAGGGGATCCAATGGCCTTTTCTGGTTAATGTGGCCACTCATGATCTCATGCACCCAACTACACACAGACACACAAATAAAAGTAAAGTCATATGGTGGTGGCACACACCTTTAATCTTGGCAGTTGGAAGGCAGAGGCAGGCAGATCTCTGAGCTCAGAAAACGGAAAGAAGGAAAGAAAGAGTGAAAGAGAGAAGGAAGGAAGGAAGGAAGGAAGAAAGGAAGGAAGGAAGGAAGGAGGAAGGAGGGAGGGAAGGAAGGAAGGAGGAAGGAGGGAGGGAGGGAAGGAGGAAGGAGGAAGGAGGGAGGGAGGGAGGAAGAAGGAGAGCCTAAAAGAGACTTCCAGCACAATGAACACTTCTCCACCTGGTCCTGTTGGTCCCTTGGGCTCCACATCATAGACAATTTGTGTGTGCAAGGCTTATGTTATTGTGCTGGGCCACACGAGATCATTGTCGTGTAAGTAAGTGCATGCGCACACATGGTGAGCGTCTTGCCCTTCACACCCGTGGCCTCCCTCTCTTACCCCTCCACTAGTTCCCTGTTCTCCTAGACAGTTCTCTTGAACGTTACTCTCTTGTTCTCTGTGTGTGAGCGCTTTGCCTGCGTGTACCGAAGTGCACCGCTTGCATGGCTGGTGCCTGAGGGGCCAGAAGGGCCAGAAGGGCCAGAACTTCAGAGGTCTGAAGTTACAGGTGTGTTCTGTGTGTGAATAGTCATGTGGGTGCTAGCTAGGAATCAAACCGGGGTACTTTGGGGAAGCGATTAGTATTTTTCTTGATTGCCACTGGCATGAGAGGCAACATTTAGGTATTTTTATTTACACTTCTGTGATGGCTATTGAGGTTGAACATTTTTTCAAGTATTCACTCACCATTTGTGCTTCGACCTTTAAGAATTGCCTGGGACTGGAGAGATGGCTCAGAACTTAAGAACACCAGCAGTTCTTCCAAAGGTCCTGAGTTCAATTCCCAGCAACCACGTGTGGCTCACAACCGTCTATACTGAGATCTGGTGCCCTCTTCTGGCATCCAGAGACACATGCAGGCAGAGCACTGTATAAATAAGAATAAATAAATAAATCTTTTTAAAAACTGCCTGTTCATTTCATTTGTTGATTGAATTGATTTTTTGTGTGTGTGTTTAGTTTTTTAAGCTTTTTGTATATTCTAGATATTATTTCCCTAGCAAATGTATAATTAGTCATATTTAATAAACTTTTTTTGAGACAATGTTTCACAATGTAGCTGTGGCTGACCTGGAACTTACTATGTAGATCAGGCTAGCCTCATATTCACAGAGATGTGCCTTCCTCTGCTTCATGAATGCTGGGGTTAAAGACAAGAGCCACCATGATGCCTGGCTTTATAGAGAATTTTTTTCTTTTTTCTTTTTTCTTTTTTTTTCCAGGCTGGCCTCGAACTCGTGATCCTCCTGCCTCTGCCTCCTTCAGCAAATCCTACCGGTGTGCGCCACCACAACCGGCTTTTTTTCATTTTTAAAAAGATGCATTTATTTTATTATATATAAAGAAGATGTCAGATCCCCTGGGACTGGAGCTACAGATGGTTGTGAACCACCATTTGGGTGCTGGAAATTGAACCCAGCTCCTCTGCAAGAGGAACAAGTGTTTTAACCAATGAGCCATCTCCCCAGCCCCTCCTTCCACCTTTCTGTGGGTTCCCAGGATAGAACTCAGATTACAGGAAATTCCTATGAGCCATCTAAATGCTGCCACTGACCATTTTCCATGTCCGTATCAGACGCCTGTCCTGATGCCAGGCTGTCCTA
Organism: Psammomys obesus; assembly: GCF_907164565.1. Lineage (NCBI taxonomy): Eukaryota > Metazoa > Chordata > Mammalia > Rodentia > Muridae > Psammomys > Psammomys obesus. Next base: position 1,674,988 of record NW_026596240.1, on the reverse strand, counting down.
GGTGGGACTCTGTTCTGCCTGACCTATGTGTCAGGTTTGCATCTGAGGGCGTCTTGCAGCCACAATGACTATGAAAGCCATTAGCAGCAGCAGGTGACTTACTCATGGTGACTAACTGGATCCCTGTGCCAATGGAGAGGTAAGGCTTGAAAAAAGGCTCCGATTTTCATCCTCAGGGCCACAAGAGATGGATGAGGGCAATTTGTGTTATGGAGCATTGGAACCAACTGTTGTGGGGCAGCAGAGAATTGTCCCTTCTACTCCAGGACTGAAGACCACAGGAAGTCAGGCAAGGCTGGAGGGCGCAGGGACATTGCTACAGGCGGCATTGCCGAGCCTATGTAGAGGGAAAGAGCAGAACCAAGACTCTGGTCGTTCAGGTGCAACCTCTGTGCATCGTGCACCCAGGAGAAGTTCCCACGAGAGTCATGACTGAACTCTCAGGCAGACTGTTCTCTCTCAGCTCCCCAGCAGCGTCCACTCTAGTCCCGCAGGGCCACCAGGCAGGGTACAATCAACTCTGGGCCTTTTCATTTGTGTCTTGGATTCTTAACCGTTTTTAAAGACATAGTCTTCTGGCTGGAGAGCTGGGGCGTGGTTACGGCGCTTGCGCTGCTGCTCTTGCAGAGGAGCCTGATCAGTGTCAGCACCCATCACGTGCTCACAGCTTCCCGAGACCCCCTGTCCAGGGGGTCTGAAACCCTCTTCTGGCCTCCAAGGGCACCTCCATGCAAATGGCATGTACACGTAAAATACAATTTTTCTGAAAGGTTTATATTCTTAATGATATTTTAAGTATTTAAAAATATTTCTGGGTGCAGGGGTGTTTTGTTTCGCTTGCTTTCATGTTTGTACACCAGTTCAAGCCTGGTGCTGGCAGAAGCCAAATAGAGGGTGTTGCCTCCTCTGGAACTGGAGTTACCGGTAGTTGTGAGGCATCATCTGGGTTCTGGGAATGGAACCTGCAGACATAAGAAGAGCAGCAAGTTGTGTGTTCTTAACCCCTGCGCCATCTCTGTGGCCATCTCCTCCCTCCCTCCTTTCATTCCTTCCTCTTGAGATAAAATGTAGCCTAGGCTAGCCTCAAATGCTCAGATGCTGGAGGATTATCTTGAACTTCTGATCCTCCTACTTTTACCTCCCAAGTGCTGACACCGTAGACAGATGCCGCCATGCCTGGTTTACGTGTTTCTGGACGTTAAACCCAGGGCTTTGTGCTAGGCAAGCACTCCACCAACTGAGCTATGTCCCCAACCTCAAAAGTATTCTTCTATACAAAATTGAAACCATCACCAACAAAAACCACAGCAGAAATCAGTATTTCCCTTCTGAAGTTCGCTATAATGTGAGGCAGAGGAATTAATTTTTAAAAATGTGAATGAACAAGAACAGAGAAAACCTTGCAGGAGACATAAGCAATGAAGCGGTTGTTGGCTGTGCATGCATCTCAGCCGCAGATCACATGTTTAACACGTGTCAGGCCTGGTTTCAGTTCCCAACACTGAAAAAGTTGTCAGTCAGTGGCAACTGAAGACATGAGGAAACCAAATCCTGTCAGTTGTGGGAAAACTGAGAAGCAACTCATTCGAACCACAGAACCCCTGCGAGGCCTGGATTTGGAGGCGCCAGGTAACACCAGAAGCACGGCAAGAGCAGCGCCAAGCAGCAAGGCTGATTAAATGTTCAAGAAACAGAACACCACCTCACTGTCCCTTTTCCGCCCAGACAAAGGTACTAGGCTTCTTCTGGGAAAATTGAAGAACAAACATGGTTTCTGGTCTGGGAAACACTCGTTACAGATCAGTGTCTTGTGGAAGCTAGTTTACGAATGTCATCACCCTGACACTGAATAAAGATACCAAGGTCACATTTCTCTCTCCTCTCAGCAAGCAGAACTGCAGCATTCAGACTTTTCCTCATCTCAGCAGTAAATTAGAATAAACTTTTCCAGGAAATCTGGCCAAGCCAGCGGGGGAGAGAAATTCCTGCAGCTGTTAACACAGAGGTTTCTCAAGGAATTTGACCAGTCAAATTATTCTACAGTAAAGTCGCCAGATTATGTACCCACATATACAAATGGAGAGTCCAGAGAGCCCTTCCAGCCGGGGATGGTGGCCCACGCCTGTATTCCCAGTGCGTGGGGAGGCAGAGGCAGGCAGATCTCTGTGAGCTCGAGACCAGCCTGGTCTACAAAGAGAGTTCAGGACAGCCAAGGTTACACAGAGAAACCCTGTCTCAGGAAAACAAAAAACAACAACAACAACAAAAAAAACCCAGAGAGCCTTTTTGTGTCCCACTCTTAACTCTGTCAGTAGGCAGTCCCCAGAATGGTGGCCAGATAAGAGGCTGGGAGAGCAACTGCGCAAATGAGAGTAGGTCAAGGAGACAGAGGCTGAGAGAGAGTTCTTCAGACTGAGGCAGCTGATGGAATCTCTACTGCACTTGAACATACTGAGAGGTTTATACTACTCTGGGGAGCTGGAGGGGGTGGAGCTGAATTAACAGTGAGCACGTAGAAAACGAGGCAAATGACAAACAAGCCTTTTACATAATGCTAGAGAGAAGAGAGCGTTCTCAGGAAAGGGAAGGCAACCCACCGGGCCAGCTGGAAGGTTGGAGGACACGCAGTAAGGGCAGCCTATGAAAAAGCATCCTCACTTTTCAAGTTAAGAGCCAAGATCTGAGACTCAGTGGTAGGGTGCTTGCCGAGCATGTGCAAAGCCCGAGTTCGATTCCCAGCACTGCAAAAAAGGAAAAACACAAAACCACCAGAGCTGGTGTGCCCCACCCTACGCTTCTACAGAGGCCTGTAGGATGGCGTGGTAGATAATGGTGCTTGCAGCCACGGGTGACGACCTGAGTTCAGTCTCTGACACAAAGGGAGAGCCAACCTTTAGATGTCTGCTGTGGTACATGATCACTCCTTCCAAAAGATATATTGAGAGACCAAAGAATTGAAAATTGGGTTTTTGGGTATTGGTTTGGGGTTTGGAGCACAAGCCTGAACAAAGGCCAGCCAGGTGGAGACATGTTCAGCCACCTGCAGGGAGGAACTAGCCCTATCACATTCTTTTCCTGCCCACTAGAGATACAGTTGCTAGGAAACCAGCCCAGATGGCCAGGCCAGAACCGTTGTTTATGGTCTTGATGCCTAAAGTAAACCAATCTTTTCAAAAGTCGATTTCCATTACCCAATCATGTAACGCCAAGGCATGTAATCTGCTGCTTTCGGTTTTCCTTTAGAAACCTTGTTTCCCAGACAGCCCCGCCACACTCCTCCTCTTCACCAGGGAGGCTGCTGTGACCCAGGCTCGAGCTTGTAATAAAAAGCTCCTCATGTGTTTTGCAACGGATTCGACTTCTGTTGGTCTTTTGGGGTCTCGTGATCTGAGTACAACAATACAAATAAAACACAAGCAAAAACAAAATTAAGAAAAGTGTCCCCCATGGACACCAGGAACAATAGGGTCTCAGGCTAGACCTTGAGTAGCACCGTTCCCAGTTTATGGGGTCCTGGGGATTGAACCTACAGCTTTGGCTTCATGCCTTTGGAGCAAGCTCTCTATTACTTGAGCTACATCCTCAGACCCTGTCTTTCTGGCCTACTCTTCTTTTTAAATCGCTCCCCTCAGAGTTGTCTCCTGTTGTTTGAAACAGAAAGAATTTAGCTACACGCTCTTTGGCTCATCTTTTATTCCTCCTTTTGCTTGTTTGTTGTTGTTTTTTGTATTGTTTTGTTTTGGAGGGACAGGGTTTGGTTTCTTTGTGTGTAGCCTTGGCTGTCCTGGAACTCACTTTGTAGACTCGCCTGGCTGGGAACTCACAAAAATCCTCCTGCCTCTGCCTCTGCCTCTGCTGAAATTAAAGGCATGTGCCACCATTGCACAATGGCTCATCACTTATCATCTCTGGTGACAGCCTTCTCTCCCAGGTTATAGGTCTGTGTTCCTTTTGATTTCCCATAACCTCAGTGGTTAGTCAGCCTATTTTTTCTCTCTACACCTTACCTAACCTTCTTAACCAGCATCCATCACACCCACTTACCAAAGTCAGATTTCCTTTGAATGTGTGGGTGGGGGTTGTATTATGGTCTGAATCATGTTGAAAAACTTCTAAAGTGAGGTACCTGCCTAGGCACTCCTTGAAGGAAGGGCCCTGCATTTCTGTTCTTTAGATATAGTCCATGTCTTGACTTATAATTTTTTTCCTTTTTTTTTCTTCCTCCCTTTTGTTTTTAGACAGGTTTTCTTGTGGCCCATAGACCACTCCTGGCTCTATTTGGTGCTAGATATCAAACCTAGAACCTTGTGCATGCTAAGTAAGTTCCCTACTAACCAAGATACAGCCCCAGCTCCAAAGGATGTTAATGATGCCATTTTTCTGCTTGGTAGTTTTCCCCAGTGTGGACAATTGAGCCTAGGGCTTTGTGCATACTAAAGAAGCTCTCTGCCAATAAGCTACATTCCCTGCCCTGCTGGGATTTACAGTTTTAATGGTCTACACTTTCAGTTGCAAATTGCCTTAACTGGGGTTGTCAAAGGGTCTCCCTGCTACAGCAAGGCTGATCTTGAACTTGAAATCCTCCTGTCTTGCTCTCCCAAGTGCTGGAGTTAGAGGTGTGTGCCACCACAGCTGATTAGCAAATTGATTTATTTATTTTTAATTTACATCCTACCTTCCCCATAGACAAATTTGAATGAACTTTACACAACTAATAAAACATAAATAATACTAATTAGAAAATAAAACCAGACCAAAGTGAATGCAAAAGGGACAGAGAAATGAGTGCTCCAGAGACTCTGTGATGAACTGATGTCACAAAGTGCTGATTTTGTTCCAAAGGTCATTGGGGAGAAAGACTGTCAGCCGTGACAGGGCCTGGAGAGACAGCGCCACACTCCAGCATAGCCGGGGAGGTCTCTTCCCCTTTAGGGAAGGACCTCCACCCGGGCACGAGCGGGATTCATTGCTGTAGGAAAGAATTTCAGAATAAGCCAGTATTAGGCAGGATCGGAGTTTATTAATAGAGAGTACAATGTATAATTTAAAGATGAGATTAAGGGGAAAATGCTCAAGAAAGGGAAGACATATCCAAGTGTGGACACAGGTTCCTCAGAGGTGATTTCCACTATATGGGTCTTGCAGTGGTTTGGTGTATCATCCTGTGGTTTCTGAGGTACATTGCTCAGAGGTGTAATTAAAGGCTAAAGAGCCTCCCTCTGTAAACAAGGTGGTAAAGTGAGTTTATGAGGGTATTATCTGGGCTTAGTGATAGGGTAAGAGTCAAGGTCATAGACTGTTTTTAAACGTAGCTTATTTATCGCCTTTGACCACTTTTTCAGATATCTGATTTTTTTACATTGATTGATTTATTGTGTTTATGTGTATGTATGTTTCATGCACATGCTTTGGCATATGTGTGACAGTCAGAAGACAACTTGTGGAACCCAGTTCTCTCTTTCTACCATGTGGGGTCCGAGAACAAACTCAGATCACTAGATTTGGCAACAAGTACCTATACCCGCTGAGCCATCTCATCCGTCCTATTTCAAATGTTTTAGGAAAACCCTGCCTCTGTGGGCAGCTTTGGCTTCATCAGTGCTGTGTGCAATGCTCTGATTCTGTCATCAGGAAAAGCTAACCAGATCCCTGGGTGAAGCACCTTTCTCCTTCCTATCATTTCCTTCTCGTGTCTCCTTAACTTCCTGCCTTTCTGACCAGCTTCAAACTAAGCTAGAAATCTCAGGATTGAGGAGTTGCTCTACATAGACAAATACAACTGTGATGGTTTGAGAGAGAAATGTCTCCCAGAGTCTTAGGCGGCTGAACACTTAGTCCCCTGTTGAGGTGCTCTGTGGAAGGTGTGGGAGGCTTCAGAAGTGTGGCCTTGTTGGAGGATGCCATCACTGGAGGTGGGCTAAAGGACTGGAGTCAGGCTGAGTTCTTTCTGCCTGTGCTCGAAGATGTGCGCCCTCAGCTGCTGCTCCAGCACCATGACTGTTGCCTGTGCTCCACCATCATGGACTCTAACATAAGCCCAAATAAACACTTTCTCCTGATAAGTGACTTGGTCATGGTTTATCACAGCAACAGAAAAGCAACTAATATGCTTATTTTTAGAAATACGTTATTAATAGGAGCCTTTTCTAGTACCCATCTAGTTCCCAAAAATTGACACAGCGACCTATTAGATTTATTAATAAGCTTTAAAGCAACATAGCTGGGCAGGTACTCGTCTATTCTAATCCGCTTATGCTAGTCTGGCTGCCTCCCAGCCACATGCCCTTTTACCTGCCATCTCAGTCTTCCCTTGGCCTTCTGTTGTATCTCTCTGTCCTCATGGTGCCTTCTCTCCTTTATTCCTCCCTTCCTCTAGTCCCTACCTGGGATACCACGATTGGTAACGAAAGTCCCGCCTACCTATCTCCTCTGCCCAGTCATTGGCTGTTCAGCTTTTTATTAACCGATCAGAGATAACTGGGGAGCAATTTCTGTACACCACTGAGACAGGAGAGCCTTCACAAAAAATGGCAATACCCGTGTCCAGACTGCAACCACATCTCAGGCACAGGAATCAGCATTGTTGTGCTCAATTCTCGAGACCCCAAAAGACCACCAGGAGTTGAGTCCATGGCAAAACACATGAGGATCTTTTTATTACAAGCTATAGCTTGGGCTCACACCCTCACCGCTGCAGCAGTTGAGAGCAGAGAGCCTTATGCTCAGGGTAGGTGGTTGATTTAAAGAGTCCAGTCCCTCCTAGCATCCCCAAAGCAGGGGAACTCCTGCCTGGCAAGCGTCTATTGGTTGGAACACAAAAGGGATGTTGCGTTTTGAATTGATTGGCTATAGAAAGGCCCCAAGGGGTTGGAGATTTAGCTCAGTGGTAGAGCGCCTAGCAAGTGTAAGGCCCTAGGTTCCGTCCTTAGCTCTGGGAAAAAAAAATAACAAAAAGGAAGGCCCCAAAACCATTAGTGGTCTGGCTTTCCTTGTTTAGCTGTCCTAGGGAAGAGGGGCAGATCTGGGCCAGTTTCCTAGCAACTGTATCTCAAGTGGGCAGGAAAAGAATACAGTAAAGCTGGCTCCTCCCAGAAGATGGCTGGACATGTCTCCACCTGTCTGGTCTTTGTTCAGGCTTGTGCTTTAAACTTTAATTCAATAACCCAACAAACGAATTTTTAATTCTCAGCATCTGAATACACAGTGCACAGGACCGTCCCCCAATACTAATTGAGTACTGAAACCGGCAAGATTATGGGGGGTGGGCCATACATCTAAGAGAAGACCAAATGTTCTCTTCCAGGGCTGATGATGTTTAAATTTACTGCTGGGGTGTGCCACAGTGTGCATGCAGAGGTAAGGTAATCTCTGAAGCTCAAGGTTTCTTTACAAGCTACTGCTGTCATACTCGAATTCCAGGCAGATGGAAAATATCAAAAAATAAAGAGGGATTTTCCTTTCTATATTAAGGATGCATCCAGGAAGTTCCATTCTCCCTTTAATGTCCCAAAGGTAACCAGCAGGAATCTGGAGAATGCAGCCTTCCAGTCTGCACTTAGATGCTGAGGTTGGCACTGGCATGGTGGCAGCTACCCCCAGGCCACAGTGTATAAAGGTGAAGATAATACGCTCCTGTGCTTGTTATGTAAGACAGCTCTGCTGGGTGTGTTTGTGTGCAGAAGCCAGAGGTGGAGGCGTCTTCTTAATCACTCTCCACCTTATATTTTGAGACAGGGTCTCTCACTGAACCTCTACCTCACCGATTTGAGGAGATTGCCTGGCCAGCAAACCCAGGAACCCTCTCTCCATCCTCCCCACACCGGGATTACAGACGCTTGAGTGGCCTTTCACATGGATATTGGGAACCCAAACTCAGGTCCTCAAGGTTTTTTCTGGCTTTCTGAGACAGTGTTGAATGTGGTCTAGAATGGTCTCGAACCCCTGATCCTCCTGCTGCTACCTTCCAAATACTGAGAACATAGGCATGTCTGATCCCATGCTAAAACCTCAAGGTCATAGATCATTTTTAAATATCCAGCTTATTTTAGTTTAATTTCATTTTGTTTGTTTGTTTTAGTTTTGGTCTTTGAGATAGGGTTTCTCTGTGTAGCTCCGGCAATCCTGGAACACAATCTTTAGACCAAACTGCCTGCAAACTCATAGAGATCCTCCTGCCTCTGCCTCCTTAGTGCTGGGATTAAAGGCATTAGCCACCATGTCTGGCAATTATTTTTAATTTTTTAAGGACACTCCATACTGGTTTTCACAGTGGCTGCCCTAGTTTACATTCCTACCAGTGAATATGAGTTCTTCTTTTTCTATATTCTCCCCAGCATTTGTTGTCACTTATTTTCTTAACCATAGCCTTTCTTATATTTATGGCTGTGAGCCTAGCCTTTAACGGCTGAGCCATCTCTCCAGCCCAACCATGGCCTAACTGGGTAGTTTACAATCTCTTAGGCGAGCATTAAATCATTAACAAACTATGGTATCATTGAAAACATATCTCAATTGGGCTGATGAAATGACTCAGTAAGTAAAGGCACTTGCTACCAAGCCTGACGACCTAAGTTTAATATTTGGAACTTAGATAATAGAAGAAATGATAGAAATTACTCCCTCAAGCTGTCTTCTGACCACACTTGTGCCATGGTATACAAGCTCTCTCTCTCTCTCTCTCTCTCTCTCTCTCTCTCTCATCAATTAAATAAATAAATTTAAAAATGAACATATCTTGGAAAGATGTGAATTATAAAACAAAACAATAAGATAACTTTGGGTCTGTCTGGAGACATGAGGAAAAGTTAATGAGGACTGTGGCAGTTTTGGGGCTCTGTGGCCTGCACTTGTAATCCCAGCACTCAGGAGTCTGAGTCAGATAACCTGCTGTGAGTTCCAGAACAACCTGGTTTACATAGTATAGCCTTGGCTACAGTGTGAAACCCTGGCTCAAAATAAAACCAAGCCAAACAAACAAACAAAACAAAAACAAAAGCCCAACCCAAACCAACTACAAAAATATCCTCAACCCACTAGCTGAGTGATGATTTAGTGATGTGCTGAAGAGCCATGCTTCTGGTCCTCCTGAAGCTCAAAGCAAGATGGGCTGCCACAGACTTCAGATGGGGATCCTTTTACCCAAACAGAAGTCATGACCAGCTGCACATATATGCATGCAGGCAAATACCCATATACATAAAATACAAATAAATATTATAAAAAGAAAAGCCCACGAGCCTGCACCAACAGCTAGCCACTGCTGGCCACACACATCCTAAGCTATTGTGAGAACATTCCTTCAGGCATCTGAGACAAGAGCTGAGCGTACATGTGGCCCAGGACAACATCCAGTGACGGGAAGGGTAATGTGGAGAGAGAAGAACTTTTGAGAGCCATTGGTGAGAATGTGGTGGGCCTTTCTGGAAGAACTTGTAAATATGTAAAAACATTTGAGAAATGTGCACTTCCTTTGACACATCAGTTGTAGAAATCTCTTCCACGGAAGTGATAAAAGCCTGATGTGGCAGCACATGTTCAGAATAGAGTTTGAAGCCAGTCTGAGCAACACAGAATCAAAACAAAATGGCATTAAACAAAACAACAAAAAGCTGGAATCTGGGGAGCTCAGTGGTTAAGAACTCTGACTGCTCTTGAAGAGGACTTGGGTTCAATTCCTAGTGCCCATAACCATCTGTGATTCTAGTTCCAGGGGCTCTGATGCCCTTATCTGGTCTCCCAGAATACCAGGCAGCCACATAGTGCAGGCATATACGCAGAAAACACCCCTATACACCAAGAAGAAGAGAAGGCAGAAGCGGAAGAAGGAAGAGGAAGAATGAGGAAAAGAAAGGAGAAGGAGCAGTAACCTTTGAACTTCAGAAACTATTTCCTGAACAAGAAACACAACTGCCTGCCTGTCGTGGAACTGTGCCTACATCCCCAGGACTTGAGAGGGCGTGGCAGCAGGGTCCAGAGCTCAGGGTCATCGTTCACTATTCATAGAGCTGGATGCCAGTTGCTAAACAAAAACCAACCCAACCCAAATAAATCCAACATATCTTGATGCTGGACAGTAACTGTTGAGCTCCAGCCAAGAAACAGCAGTCACAACCTTAGCCCGTCTCTTCCTCTCCTGCCTCTCCTGATGGTGGGGACCGTGCCGTTTTCATACAGGAATGGTTAGCAGTATTCACCTTCAATTCTTGTACTACAGTCCCCACACCTGTCTGGCAGGCTCTGTGTCTAAACCTGGGTTCATTATTGGCCTTTTCCCATGACATCTATTTTAGTTTTTAGAGTCATCTTTTTACTGATAGTCCTTCATTGTCAAATGGCCTTTTTCATGTTGGTGTTATTAATTCTTACATGCTTCCAAGTGTCTTTATTTGTGTGCTTATTTTTGAGACAGGATCTCACTCTATGGTGCTGGCTGGCCTAGAGCTAGCTGCATAGATCACACGGGCCTTGAGTTTTCTGAGCTCTCCCTGCTTCTGCTTATCAGCACTGGTGTTAAAGGCAAGCACCACCACACCAGGCTGTCTTTATAGTTAAAGGGCAAACTGGGTTAGAAATTATTGGGTCATTCTTCCCCTTAGATTTCTGCAGACATTGCTTCCTTGCTGACATTGAATGCTACTTTTGGGTAAGTCAAGGCTAAGTGGGATTTATTCCACTCTATGTGACCTATGACCTGTTCCATTTTACATGGACCTAATACAATCCTCCATCTCTGACGTTCAGCAACCTCGCCAATGTGTACCTTAATCTGTGTGATAATAGGATGTAAATTCAAGCAGAAGCCTAAAATAGCAAGAGGTTTGTTTGTTTATTTATGCATTTAATTCATTATTTGTGAGTGTGACAAAGGGAGAGAACAATTTTTTAACAAAGGTGGACATGTTGGAGCATCACCTAAGCTAACAGTTATCACTCTATAAACGTCACCACAGGCTTTCCCCAGTTGATGGGCACGGCCTGGGGAGCAGCACCTTGGAGGTGAGCTAATGGAAAGGACACAAAGGCACTCTATTGGTGAACTTGCTGGACAGTGGCTGCCACACAAGCTTTCAGGGTGCTTAGTCTCTTCCTGCCTTGTCATGTATTGAAATGTTTTCTTGGTGATAAAATTCACATTTTTTCCTTTGTTCAAATAAGCTATGGTATTCCGCACAGATCCACCTTATGTACTGAGACTGCTGTTCAGCAGACAGAAAACTGGAGTGCTTTTACAAACATACAAAGGAAAACAAATGTGGAATCCAACTGCTATAGCCTCCCAAGTGCTAGGACTATAGGCCCGAGTGTCAACACACCTGGCTAGACCGCTATTTTACTAACATTTGGTTTTTTTTGTATGCGTGTGTGCTCTTGTGCACGCACATGTGTGGAGGTCAGGAGACAACTTGTCTCCCACCATGTGGGTCCCAGGAACTGGTATCATGTATCCTACCCTTTGAGCAATCTCACCAGCTCACAGCACACCTTTAAACCAACTATTTTATCTTAACGCTTTCTCACCAGATCTATTTTCTCCTACCTGGGGCTGTATCACACCCATCCCTCCATTTCATGATGCTGGGGATGGTGTGTGGCCGTGACCCCTGAGAGAACATTGGCGAGTATTATTGGTCTCTGATTCCCTCGTTCCTGCACCGGAAGCAAGCCCCTTGGTCCAGAGGCTGGAAGCTAGATGGTTAAGGGCCTCTGCACGTGGCTCCTGTGGTATTTCTGCTCCTCCCCTCTCTGTTCATTAGGGAGGAGCTGGCTTCCCTGAGGCATTCCAGTGGCTTGACTTGAAGCTCACAATGGCTGCATTAACAGCGCATTCCCAAACAGCCCTTCTCTTTTAAAAATTCTTTCTCCTTTCCCCTTCTCTTCCTGAGTCAGGGTCTCACGGTGTAGCCTAGGCTGGCCTAGAATTCACTATGTCCACTGGGCTAGCCTTGGACACTGTGAATTCCAAGTACAGTGAGACAAAACCAAAGCTGAGCAGTGATTGAGGAAGATATCCTGTATGCATATACATACACAATAAACAGCAACACACATACATAAGCGCTCACTCACACACATGCATGCGTAAAACCAAACAACAAAAAGAGAAAACGCAGAACTCAATTGAATATTGAATTACAAAAAATATAGGTCTAATAATTTTGTTTATATAATACGCAAGAATTCATCCCACTGTGATAGTACATGTCTTATAATCCCAGTACTTAGGGTGCAGAGGCAGGAAGATCAGGAATTCAAGGCTAGCCCAAGCTTTGTAGCAAATTCAAGGTCAGCCTGGACCACATAAAACCCTACCTCAAAAGGAAAAAAAAAGTAAAACTTTCTTTTCCCCCCTGGAAATGGAAATATGGTTTGAGAAAATACACACGAAATGGAAAAGAAAAGGGGGGGGGGTAGAATAAAGTTAAATTCCGATAATGGTTCGTTCTGGAAGTTCACAGAGGAGGGCCTTCTAAGACTCCCATTACATTTCACTACTGGACAGCAGGTGCATGCTTCACTTTGGTTTTAAACTGCACATTTACATGTAGCCATATACAGGTGCACATGTGTGGTGGTGTGGATGGAGGCCGGAGGTCAGTCTCAGAAACACCACACACACACACACACACACACACACACACACACACACACACATCCTTTTAAAATGGTGTCATTTATTTATTGTGACAGAGTCTCACAGTGTAGCTCTGGCTGGTCTGGAACTCTCTGTGTAGCCCAGGCTGGCTTCAGACACCAGTATCCACCTGACTCTGGGTCCTGTGTGCTGTGATTAGAGCCTGTGCTTCCATACCTAGCCTTGCCTCATCTTTTAAAAGCTAAGAGTTGGGCCGGTGAAGATACCTGCCAGCCAAGTCTCCCACAGGGTAGAAGGAAAGAACTGGCTCCCAGAAGTTGTCCTCTGACCTCCATGTGCCCTGTGGTCCATGTGTCCACTCCCAACAAACACACAAAAGGACAAACACTATGACTTTAAGAACTATAAAAGATGGAGTTGCCTCTCTTTTGGAGGACTTTAAAGGTTGGGGAGAAAGATACTTTGGCTTCTTCACCATGCCCCATCTTTCTATGACTCTCCTCACAAGTTTAAACCACTCAACTGTCCAGTGTTGCAGTAAATAAAAGAAATGAACGCCAGGGATGGGAAGAGAGGAAGAAGGAGGATGCCACTTAGTGTAGAAAAAAAACAAAACCACATGGGCGAGGAGAAAGGACTCCAATAACGGTGTGGAAAGGCCCAGATGAAGAATAAAAGCAAGTACCATGGGAATATATATAGGAGAAGGATTAAGGCAGATGGCATTAGATGGGGGCTGGGAGGTGGATGGTGGAGATATTGAGACAGTGTGAGTGAAATATCTGTCCAGCCCAAGGTAAATAAGGCAATTATAAATCTGACAGGTGTCTGTGTCTTATTTTTTGTGATAGTGGGTTAGATAATACCACCATGGTAATCACAGGGCTAATAATAAATAATATATAGCCCAACAGTCATCCTTTCTTTTATTTACTACAACAGTCCAGCAAGGAAAACACTGGCACAATGGTTCTGGGAAAACATCATCAAGAAACTCTGTGCTCCTGACACATCTGTGGAGCCCTTCAAAAGCAAATTCCCCTCATTCAAAAACTGGCCACTGCTCTCTATCCAGCTCTTTATCTGTCTTGCTGACTTCCTCTTACTCTCTATGGTTTCTCCTATATTCACTTCCTGTTACTGGTTGCTTGCTCTGCCTCTTGACCTATGGTTGACTTCTTTTAATCCTGTTTACAATACTCAAGTAGAAAGCTCTGGGCTAAAGGTGTGTGCTAGGGCTGAGCCACCCTACAACTAAGTACAGGTTCTTCCAGTAAACAACACAATATTGGGTTCACAGTGTAATCAAATATCCTGCAACATTTTTTCTCTTATCTTTTTCTTTTCTCCCATGCTAGGGTCTTGTGCTTGCCAGGCAAGTGTTCTACCTTTGATCCTGAACTAAACTGGGCTTCCCAACAGAGATAGGAATTAGCATTAAGTTTTTCTTCTCTTCTTAGGTTAGTAAGTCTATGCCCACCCCCCACCCCCCCAGTATTCAGGGGCAGGAAATTTCCCTTTTTCTAGTAAGAGACACACAAGATGTAATGGTAGTTGCTTCTAATATTTTAAAAATGTGTATTTATTTTTTGGGTGTTTGATGTTTTGCCTGCATTCATGTGTGTGTAACACATACATGCAGTGCCCACAGAGGTCAGAAGAGGGTGTCAGATCCCTGGAACTTGTGTTGTGAGCCACCTGTGGGTGCTGGGGATAAAATCTGAGTCTTCCGCGAGAGCAACAAGAGCTTCTAACTGCTGCGCCATCTCTACAGCCCCTGCTTCTAATCTCTTAAGTATATGCAAAACATAGTCCCGGCGTGTGTCCACCCTGCCATCCCACAGCATTTAGGAATATTAGCAAGTCTATCATGGCCCATTTTGCTCGGTTGATTTGTGTGTGTGTTCCATATGTGTACATGTTCATATGTGTACAGGTTTACATATGTGACCAGAATTCAACAAGGGGCAATTTCCTTTATCAATCTCTACCTACGGTCTCTCACTGAACCTGGAATTCACCAGTTGGCTAGACTGGCTAGCACACCTAGCTTTTAGATGAATGAAGCAAGTGCTTTATCCACTGAGCCTTTTCCACAGCATTCCTTACTTTTTTTTTTTTTTTTAAATCCAGGTGTGGTGGCACATGCCTTTAGTCCCAGATGATGGAACTCCAGGAGTTCGAGGCCAGCCTGGTCTACAGAGCAAGTTCCAGGACAGCCAAGGCTACACAGAAAAACAGACAAAAATTGTTTTTTTTTTTTTTTTTTTTTTTACTCTGTGTATATTGTACATGTTAGCATATGTGTAATGTGTGTGAAGGAAGCTGGTGTGTGTATCATAGCATGTATGGAGGTCAGAGGACAGCTTTAGGGAGTAGGTTCCCTCCTCCTACCTTGAGTTCCGGGACTTAGGTCACCAGGCATACAAGTCAGGAGCTTCACCTGCTCACTGGTTCCCTTTCTGATTTTTTAAACATTTATTATTATTATTAATTACACTTTATTCACTTTGTATTCTCCCATAAGCACCTCCCTCCTCCCCTCCCCATCCCACCCTCTTTTCCCCTTCTTCACGAATGCCCCTGCCCAAGTCCACTGATAGGGGAGGTCCTCCTCTCCTTCCTTCTGATCTTAGTCTATCAGATCACATCAGGAGTGGCTGCTTTGTCATGTTCTGTGGCCTGGTAAGGCTGATCACCTCAGGGGGAGGTGATCAAAGAGCAGGCCAAACAGTTTATGTCAGAGGCAGTCCCTCTTCCCATTACTATGTAACCCACTTGGACACTAAACTGCCATGGGCTACATCTGTGCAGGGGTTCTAGGTTATCTCCATGCATGGTACTTGGTTGGAGTATGAGTCTCTGTGAAGACCCCTGTGTTGCTCTCCTTGTAGGGTTCCTGTCCTCTCCAGATCTTACTATTTCCCACTTCTTACATAAGATTCCATGCACTCTGCCCAACAGTTGGCCATAAGTCTCAGCATCTGCTTTGATAGTCTGCAGGGCAGACCCTTTCAGAGGCCCTCTGTGGCAGGTTCGTAGGTTGTTTCCTGTTTTCTTCTTCTGATGTCCATCCTCTTTGCCTTTCTGGATGGGGACTGGCCACGGGTCACCCAGTCTTTACCTGATTTTTTTTTTTTTTTTGAGACAGAACCTTCCTATGTATCCAACACTGGCCTCAAACTCACTCTGTAGCACTGGCTGGCCTGGAACTCATGACCTCCAACCTCAGCCTCCTATGTACTGTGATTGTAGACATGTATCACCATGTCTGGCCCATTTAACTTTAATGTAGTATTACAATACCAGTTTTGAATTTGTCTGAGTGCACATTGACTCATTTAATCTTTACATTTGCTGAGGTAAGAGCTTTTATTGCAACTGTAACGAGCTACTTAATTACATACATAGAATATGACATAATACATAGATCTTGAATCATTTCATTTACATTTATTTATTTATTTATCTATCTATTTATTTATTTATTTACTTATTTATTGTGTGTGTGTGTGTGTGTGCCATGTGCATGAGAATGCCCAGGGAGGCCAGAAGAGGGCATAAGCTCCCAGGCTGCTGGTGTTATAGGCAGTTGTGAATTGAATTGCTTGACATGGGTGCTGGAAACTGAACTCAGGTTCTCTGCAAGAGCAGCTTTCACTTAACTGCTGAGCCTTCTTGCTCGTGAGTCATTTCCCGAGTAGGGGGCATACCTGTTTAATTTACCCCATGCTCCACATGCCTAGCACCCTGCCTAAAATTCACTTGTTGAGTGAACTCTGCACACACAGTGAGCACACAGAGGCTTGGATGTGTTAAATAGCAAGCTTACTGACTATTAGGTCAGCAGTTAATCCAAGCACTGGTTGGATTTCATCTTCCTGCTGGCACCAGCACAGTGTAGGATCACATGGCTTGATCAGTTCCTAGCTACTAAGCAGTGAGCCACTGAGAAGTAATGGACCCCTCTGAACAGGTTTGAAATGTTTAAGAACATCACAGAGGACGCAGAGGCAAGAGGCAGGCCGCAGCTAACTTGCCAGGTTTCAGGGAGAAAGTGCCTGGAGAAGCTCACTCCTGGCTTTGGAGGAAGTGTTGACAGGATTGTCTCAGCTAAGACTTCCTAGTATGTAAGGAAAGCTTTGCTCAAACTAGAGATCATTTAGTTTCACAGGTTTTTCTTCTCAAAGGAAATCTGGCTCTGGTTTGCATAGAGTGCCTGGCACACTTACTTTTTTTTTTTTTTTTTTTTTTTTTTTTTTAGACATAGTTTTCCGTGGCTGGAGAGATGGCTCAGCGGTTAAGAGCATTAACTGCTCTTCAAGAGGACCTGGGTTCAATTCCCAGCACCTACATGGCAGCTCACAGGTGTCTGTAATTTGAAGATCTGACACTCTCACACAAATACACATACAGGCAAAATATCAATGTACATAAAAATAAAAATAAATAAATTATTTAAAAATTAAGAAAAAAAAGACAGGGATTTTCTATGTAGCCCTGGCTATCCTGGATTCTCTTTGTAGACCAGGCTGGCCTTGAACTCTCAGAAATCTGCCTGCCTCTGCCTCCCGCCAGCTCTTTTTTTTTTTTTTTAAAGATTTCTTTATTTCACTTCATGTATATGTGTGTTTTTTGTCTGCATTTATACATGTGCACCACATGCGTGTCCAGTGCTCTCAGAGGTCAGAAGAGGGCATCGGATCCCTGAGAACTGGAGTTACAGATGGCTGTGAGCTACCAGGTGGGTGCTGAGAATGGAACCCAGGTCCTCTTTGAAAGCACAGGTGCTCTTAACCACTGTGCCATCTCTCCAGCCATCCTCCTCAGTCTGACCAAACTTGTTTGAAATACTTGGTCAAGCCAGATGCAGAACTGACCACAGACCAAGGTCGGGCCGAAAGCGAACATGTAGGGACGTCACCAAAGCCCGGCCCAGCGTGGCGAGTGCTCCCAAAAGCTGGGAACCTGGGGCACACTGCACAGCCTGCAGGGAGCTCAAAAGGTTGGGAGTGTCCTCTCCAGTTGGTCTGAGCCTTTCAGGAAGCCTGCCTGGGACGATCCCTTAGCAGTCCTTTCAGTTGTTACAGGCTTAGAGAGACCAGTGACTCTGGTCAATTTCAGTGACTTCCTGAAGCCATTAAGTTGTTTACTTCTTGTGTTTTAAGGAGCTTCTTTGTATGGTGGACTGTTCCACCTCCCCTTAGAATATCCCCTCATTTCATCTTCCCTTCTAACACACCGTGTTAAAGCTTTAGAGATGAAAGATTTTCATTTCAGAGGAAAGTATTGCATGATAGGTATGGTGGTGATTTCCTATGACCCTAGCACTTGGACATAGAGGCAGGAAAATCAAGAGTTCAAGGTCATCTCCCAGTACACAGGGAGCTCAAAGCCAGTCCAGACTACATGAGACCCTGTCTCAGTAAAGCAATTTTTGGGACTGGAGGAATGGTTCAGTGCTTAAGAGCACTTGTTCTTCCAGAGGACCTAAGTTGGGTTTCCAGCACCCATATTGGGCTATTTGCGAGCATCCATAACTCTAGCTCCATGGGATCTGGTACCCTTTTCTGATCTTCATAGGTACACACACACACACACACACACACACACACACATCATACACATCACACACACACACATTCATTCTCTCTCTTTCTCTGGATAGAGAGAAGACATGGGCCATAGGAAAATGGTGGTTTATAAAAGTAAAGGGGAAAATCCCTTATTAAGATGAAGTGTTTAATTTTAATTGGGCATGTTAATCAGGTGAGCCAAAGGGGGCTTTGATTGCTAGACTTCAATACTTTGATGGCTGTACCTTGGTAGTCGACCTCAGGAGGGGCAACTGGCCAAATGAGGAAATAGACCTTGGTGGCTAGCTTTAGGAATGTAGTCTAACAGTTTTTAGCAAGGTAGAGGGAATGGGGAAAAGGGCAAGGCCTGCCAGAGCCATGCTGGCTGGAGTCACAACTGAGGATGGTTAATACGCAGAAATATTAGGAAGCTGGGGAGATGGCCCAGACAGTTAAGAACGCTTGCTGTTTTTGCAGAGGACTAGAGTTCAGTTCCTAGCATCCATGCCAGGAAGTTCACAACTGCCTGTAACTCAGCACTAGAGGATTCAATCTCTTCTAGCCTCTCCAGATACCTTCACATAAGTGTATATATATGCACAAAGACATGCACATAAATGAAAATAAATCATTAGGAAAATTTCCAGGCCAGGAAGTGGTGGTGCATGCCTTTAATCCCAGCACTCAGGAGACAGAGGCAGCCCTGGCTCTCCTGGAACTCTATCTATCCACCAGGCTGGCCTTGAACTTACCAGAGATCCACCTGCCTCTGCCTCCTGAATGCTGGGATTCAAGGCCTGCACCATCACTGCCCCGACTCTTCTTTCTTGTCATTATTTCCCAACCAACACAGTTTAATAACTATTTACATGAGATTTACAAATTGTATTAGGTCTATAAGTCATCCAGAGAGGACTTGAACTATTCAGGAAGAAGTGCATAGGTTACATGCAAATTCTGTGCCATTATATAATTAGGGGCTAAAGAATGCAAAACCTTAGGTTTCCACAGGGGGTTCTGGAACCAGTCCCTCAGAAACATCAATGGGACATGAGAGCTTGAGTGAGCAAGTTCCCAAGAAAGGGACCCACTGCGAGATAAGGATGGACTCTAGCTCATTCCTGTCTCATCCCATTTCTAGCGAGGGGCCTGTCAAGTTTCCGGTCAAGTCCTAGCCAGACGAGGTCAGATCAAGTGACCCGAGACCAGACGTGCAGGCAGTACTCCAGCCAGAAACCTCGCTTCTTTCACTTCTGGATTCTCAGCCTGAGATAAGAGGAACTCAGAGAAAGGAGCTCACCTTCACATCTCCTTTCTCACTGCCGCACTGGCAGATGTCAGGGTGCAAGGATCTCAGAGCCTTCAATCCTCAAGTGGACATTGGCCTAGGATACCAGCATTTGGAGAGCAGAAGCAAGAGGACAGTGAGCTTGAGGCAAGCCTGGGTTACAGCGTGAGACCAAGAGAGAGGGAAAGAAAGAGAAGGAAGGGACAGAGGGAAAGAAGGCAGAGGGAAAGTAATGTGGGTTCTCTAGTTTTCCTAACTACATGGGCATAAATTCTGATTACATCGTGGCTCCGTCCTTGTCACTCCCCATAACACAGCCTCCTAGGCGACTTTGCTGAGTCATGGTGTTTGGCCTCTCTCCCTCCTCAAGTCTACTGCTTTTACAGAGACAGAAAGAAAAAAAAATTCAAAATTTAAGAAAAAGTTAGCAACAGAAGATTTTCTATGCCATAAAAGAAATTTGCATGGAATTTTCTTAGGTTGTGTTAGGCTAATTTTCTTAGATATAATATGATGTTTATTTGTGAAGGAGAATATTCTGAATCTTTTTTTTTTTTTTTTTTTTTTTTTTTTTTTTTTTTTTTTTTTTTTTTGAGAGACAGGGTTTCATTTATTCTATTCTGGCATCAAACTCACTGTGTAGCTGAACATGACTTTAGGCTTCTGATAGTCCTGCCTCTGCCTCTGAATGTTGGGATTACAGGCATGCACCACCACGGATTCGACACAGCAATGGGTACTACCTGAGCTACATCCAGGCCAAAAATACATAGTTTCCTTTCCTTTTCTTTCTTTCTTTTCTTGTGTGTAGTGTATTTGTATGTGTGTATTTTTTTTTTTACAGGTGTTTTATTGACAGCCATCTCCCAGTGCCATGCAGAGTAATTTTTAAACAAGATTCATGGTTCACATAACACATTACTTATTATCTACCTTTGGCCTTTGGTCTCCCTCTTGTCTCAGCCTCTTGAGCTGGGATCACAGACAGAGGCCACCATGTCCATTGTGTTCCCTCTCTGAGACAGGATCTTGCCTCATAGCCCAAACACCAAGGATGATTCCGACTCCTCCAACCTCTAACTTTCCACGCTCTGAATTAAAGATGTACTGTGTATCATGCTGTACATGGTACTGGGGCCTGAGCCCTGGACTTCATGCATGCTGGGCGCATACTGAAGACTGAGCTGTATCTCAGTCCTATGCTGATTTTTGAAAAAAGGCAATGCTTATGTATTTAAGGATGAAGTCCTCACTGTGCTCTCAGGTGATCTAGAAAAAACAAACAGAAACTTTTAAGACTGAACCAAAGTTTGCACATATGGAGAGAGCCCGGGTCTTTTTTTTTCCAGGCTGGTCTTGAACTCCATATATAGCTAAAGATGTCCCTGAACTCCTGATCCTTCTGTGTTTACCTCACAAGAGCTCAGGTTTCAAGGTGTACCATCATACCTGGTTTATTGGAATTATTTAAGGAATATAAATTAACTTAAAATAATTTGCTAAAAGACACTCAACCTAGAGCAAAATTATTGGACTCATTTAGCAGCACCATATTTACCATTAGAGGAAGATGAAGAAAGGCAGGGTTTGGTTCTCTTTAAGGGGAGAGGGCACAGTGGTGCACACTGCTTGAGAAGCACTTGGCTCCTCTGCATGCCGGCCTGAGTTTGAGCCTATAACTCGCGTGAGGGGACTCGCTGTCCTCCAACCTTCACACACCCACAGGGTGGCATAGGCACGGCCACACACCCACACATGCACACAAGATTAATTGATAAAATATACACATATGAAAAGAAGCCAGTGCTGTGTTTGGCTAGCTGGCTGCTCTGGCCTTGTCCCCTTAGCCACACAGCCCTCACGCTCATTGCCTGGAGGCTGATGCTGACTTCTCAGGTACTCACAGCTTCTGTTATTCTGTTATTCGTGCCCTCCTCCAGGTATTTGTGAATGGAGGAAGCTGGCCAAACAGGTAATTGTCTTTAAAAACTGTACAGAATAGCTGCCCTTATCCTTCTCCCTTTCTAAATACACTTGGTTCGAACTCGTCTCCTTTTTCAGCTTTGGTCTCAAGGGGAAACACCCAGGAGGGAGCAGGCAGAATCCCTCATCACCTTTGGGAAAGGCTCCTCCCTTTATGCCTTGAGGTGAGTGGGGGGCCAAAGATGCAGTTTCTCCCATTCAAGGAACAAGATGAGCATCTAAGAAATTGAACACCAGTTTCCTTCTTCATGTTCAGAGAACCCTGGAGATCCCCCCACCCCCAAAGCTGGCTAAGCCAGAATTCCTTGCGTCCTTTTCCATGCCAAGCATCTTCAACTGTTGTATGTGATTTATGTTGTATGTGTTTGTGGGCTTTATTGTTCATGGGTTTTGTGTTTTCACTGTAACTGGGAAAGAACTTTCTTAAACACAGGATTAACAACCACAAAGCCAGAGAACTGATCTGAGAGAGCAGTGGCAAGGGCCTGAGGTGTAACTAGCAATACAGTGTCTACTTAGAAGGCAAGAGGCTTCAGGCTCATAGAGCAATAACTTAAGGCAGAGACCACAACCCCATGCTAGTGGTTTGACCTATGAAAATGACTTAGTCTGCCTCAGATTCCTTCCAAAAATGGAAACAAATAATAATGATTATGGTATGGGGCTATGTTGATGATTAAATGTGTTAAATACCAGGAACTTCTACCTATCTATTCATTTTTTATTTGTCTGTTTGTTTTCTTGAGACAGGGTCTTTCTATATAGCTCTGGCTGTCCTGGAACTCACTATGTAGGTCAAGTTGGCTTGAGCTCACAGAGATCTGCTTGCTTCTGCCTCTTGAGTGTAGGGGTTAAAGGCGTGCCTGGAAAGGCCCTTTATCTATTTATTTGCGTTTCTGAGGCAGAGACTGGATATGCAGCCCCAGTTTGCCTTGGGCTCACTACATAGCCTACACTGGGCTTGAACTCAGATCAGTCCTCCTGCCTCAGGCTCCTCAGAGAGGGGATTACAAGAGTCCACCAACATGGTGAGGAGTTTTTGTTGTTGTTTTGCTTTGTTTCTTTTGCAACTCTGGGGATTGAACCTATGGCCTCAGACATGGTAAGCAAGCACTCTGGCACTGAGCCACTTGCCCTGTTGTTTGAAGCACGGTCTTACTTTATAGCTTATGTATTTACCTCCCAGTCTGGCCTAGGATGCAGAATGTAGCCCAAGCTGGCTTTGAATTCTCAGAAATCCTCCTTCTTCCATATCCCAACTGCCGTGACCACTAGAACAAGCTACCATGTCTGGTTCCGTTGGTTGATTTGTTGTTGCTATGGTTGCTGTTCAGTGTGAGGGAGCAAGCCCAGACCCTTGTATGTGCTAAGCAAGCACTCTGCCTTTGAGTCTTAATGAGCTTTTTTTTTTTTTTAAATGAATGATATTTCTTTTCTTTCTGTGAAGAGGAGACAATATCCATCTTACGAAGTTATGTTGACACTAAGTAAGATGGTGACTGTGAAATGTCGGTGTGCTGTTAACACAGTACAAGTTACCTTGCCGAGTTAGCTCTCTCTGGCCCCCAAGGTTCATCCTCAGCATGTGTAGGCTGTTGTCTGTAGCTGATGATTGTGGTGGCCATGAGCAGGAAAGAGAGAAGCAGCTTTCTCAGACAGAGCTGGGGCCTAGGGTTCTGGACAGTGCACAGCTCTACCTGAGAGTGGACCGTCCTGCATCTTGTTTGTTTGTAGATCCTGCAGCCACGACTTAAATGAGGCCATCAACCTACCTTGGGACTCTTCCACCTAATGCCACAGGCTGCCTCCCCCAGGCATGTGAGCAACTGTCATGAAGAACTGTGGGATCGAGCTGGCCTTGGCTCCCAAACTGGACTGGCTTGGAGAAGGAAGAAGAGCACAGAGGCCAGTCCGCCTTCCCTGAACTGGGATGAATCTGTGGTCCTGGCTCTCTGCCTTACTCAGAACTTTCTCAGAGCACCTCCAGAGTAGAGGATCCTGGTTAGCAGGAGAGGCTGCAGTATCCAGAGGAGGCAGCTTAGGCACCCAGTTCTGCCCTAAGGCATCTAACACTTTCTTCTGGAAGACTGGAACCCTGGCAGGTAGAAGCTTGCCCCAAAACTCTAGTGCTGATCAGCCCACGCCTCAGCTGCCCACTCAAAGCCTTGCTGGCATCCACACTCCTCCCTGGTGTTCCAGTGTGCGGTGAGGCCTTCACTCGAGTGGGCAGAAAGCACAGGACATTAGAAATTAGGAGCCTGGGCTAATTAAACTGCCATGCCAGCTCACCAAATGCTTCTACAAAAATATCTTCATCTGCTTTTTACTTAGCCAAGGCCTGGGCAGTCCTGGCCTCTGATGCAGCTCTTTCCACTGGCTTTAACTGCAAATGTTCTCCTTTTCGGTATTTTTTAATGTGTGTGTGTGTGTGTGTGTGTGTGTCTGTGTGTCGGTGTGTGTGTCTGTGTGTGTGTCTATGTGTGTGTCCACCAGAGGATATCTTTGGGTTATCAGTCTCAGGAATGCCCTTTACCTTCTTTATGACCAGACCAGTAGGCTAGACTTGCTGGCCAGGGAGTCCCAGGAATCCTCCTGTTTCCAACTCCTGCACTGAAATTCAAGCATGTGCAATTATGGCCAACATTTTTGTTCATTTTTCTGGGATCAGTCTCAGATTCTCACGGCTGCAAGGCAGAAAATTCACCTACTAAGCCATTTTTCCAGCGCTGGTGAAAGCAGTGCTCTGCGCCTGTTGGTACAGCAAGCGGATGGAGGACTTTCTGCTGTTGTGTTGTTTTCAGATCTGCAGACTATACACCCAGTTGGCTTGGCATGTGGGCTCTTTCTTTCTCCTCAAAAGGGAGGCCACTGTGCGTCCTGCTTTCCTGAAGGAATTCTGGAGCAGGTGCTTGCGGTCCAGGTAACGTAGGCTGTCCACACTAATGCTAAGTGTTTTCTGGAGCCCTGTTGGCCACCCCACCCCTCTTCTCACAGAGGTCCCTGTGCCCTTGAGAGCCAACAGAAGAAGGAAATGGACAAACACTGAAGGCCTGCCACGGAGTCTTAAGCCTCCACAGGAAGTTGCTCACCAGTTCAATCCCTTGTGCTGTTTATCACGGTTCTAGAACATACTGGGCTCAATCCTGCCTCATGGCCTTTGTACAGCTCTTCACCCAGACTGTCCCTTGCCTCCCTTCCTGGTTCCTGCTGCCCCTTGCATCTACAGTCTTCCTCCCCTGAGGTCTTTCTTAACTCTGCTCTCTCCAACTGCCCACCCCCACCATTCTCCACTCCCACCCCTTGCTTTGTCCTTGGCATTCGTCATCATTTACCATATTTCTCTCTTATGCAGCTGGTCTTCTCAAAGCTACTCTAAGCAGCTTTGCCTGTCCCTTCTCTGCTGTGTCACTGGCCCGGTTATGACACATGATACAGCATGCTCCCGGTGATAGCCATCAGCTCCGTGAATGAAGGAGGAAGATCTGTGAGCTGATAAGGCTTTCACTATGGCTGATGATAGGCAGCCATGTGGCTTGGGTTAATCCTGTCCCCTTCTGTGTCTGACTCATGCGTCTATCTAATAAAGCAGGCACATGGGCTGCTGGGTAAGCTGCTTTTGAGCAGTAGTAATTAATGAGTGTGGGCACTCACTTATCATAGCAGAGAGGCCCAAGGGGAAGGCAAGAAGGGAAGGGAAGGGAAGGGAAGGGAAGGGAAGGGAAGGGAAGGGAAGGAAGGCCGGAAGCAGCTGCTGGGATGACTAACTGGATGGC
The DNA here is from genome assembly GCF_907164565.1 of Psammomys obesus. Classification (NCBI taxonomy): domain Eukaryota; kingdom Metazoa; phylum Chordata; class Mammalia; order Rodentia; family Muridae; genus Psammomys; species Psammomys obesus. The sequence goes on along the minus strand of NW_026596240.1, from coordinate 1,649,776 downwards.
AAGTCATCACCCCCTTGTACCAGTCCTCACAGGCCTCAGCGAAGCTTGGGATTGCTAGCTCTTGAGATTCACACGGCCTCCTGGCCTGACTTGTCCCGAAATGACCACAGGTTGCCCTGGGGAAAGTAAATCCATGTGCCACAGTGGTGACCCTCCAGGCTGGAGCAGGACTAGAGGAGCGGTAGCTTTGTGCAGACATTTTACAAAACCAGACTTGGACTTGCCTGGAGCATCTCGGCAGCAGGCCTTGCTGGGTGGGAGCAGAGTGGAGAAATGCAAGGGCAAAGGTCAGCCTCACGCACCTGCTTCCCTTTAACTCCTGCTCCTCAGCGTCTTCAGTCTCCTGACCCCAGCGATATCTAAGCAGGTATACAGAATCTTTTTAGTTAAAACGTGCCTGGTACACCCCTCTGAGCCAGTGGACATCCTCACTGATTTCACCAGAGCCCGCCCCTCCCTGGGCACCCCAGAAGCACCAGTTCTCCTTCCGAATCTCCACCCCCAACCCGCACCTCACCGTGATCCTTGGTCCCGTGACTTGGTCATGCTAGGCAAGCCTTCTTCAGCTGAGCCCTGGGATTGACAGCCTTGTCAAGACTTCGTCGAAGATGCACAAAGAGCTGAACAACAAGGAAAGAGACCCAAAGCCCCTCTCCCTACAACTGTGAATTCCCTGGGGAAAGAGGCAGAAAAATAAAGTGTCAAATAAGTGAGGAAAACTGCAACAAGTTCCCCCTTCCTCAGCAGGAACAGGAAGTCTGTGCGGCTCTAGTGCTTCCCAGTGCTTTGTTCTATGAAACTAGAGTGGGCAGTAGTCTGGATGAGGGGAAACAAGGGTCTTCCAGGCAAAGACTGCTCTGTCATAAGTCCTTTCTCATTCCTTAACCTGTTCTGTGTGTGTGTATTATTGTGTGTGTGTGTGTGTGCGCACATGTTCTTATGAGTGCCTTTATGAGGCCGTCTGTGCAAAGAGCATATGTATGCACATGTGTGTGGTTAGAGGTCTACATCAGGTGTCTTCTAAGATCCATTAGGCTTGAAGGGTGTTTTGTCTGCACGTATGTCTGTGCACGGCATGTGTGCCTGGTACCTGTATAGCTCAGAAGAGTATGTTAGATCCCCTGGAACTAGAGGTACAGATGGCTGTGAGCTACCATGTGGGTGCTGGGAACTGAACCCGGGTCCTCTGCAATTTTAACTGCTGAGCCATCTCTCATCTCCCACCTCTTCTCCTCCTTTGGAAACAAGGTCTCACTACGTAGCTGTGGCTGGCTTGAAGCTCTCTCTGTAGACCAGGCTGTCTTCAGATTCGCAGAAACCTGCCTGCCTCTGCCTCCTGAGTGCTGGGGTCAAAGGTGTGCCACCCCACCTGGTTCTCCTCATTGTTTTGAGATTTAAAAAATATATGTGTGCTTATATGTGTGTGTGGGTACAGAGGCCAGAGGCCTTGGATACCCTGAAACTGGAGTTGCAGGCAGTTGTGAGCCACCAAATGGGTGTGGGAAACTGAACCTCACACCTCTGGAAGAGCAACAAAATGCTGTTAATAAATAAGCCATGTCTCTGGCCCACTCCTTAATTTTTGAGATAAGGTCCCAGAGACCCAGCTGTGTCTGCTCCCCGAGTGCTGGGATTAAAAGCATGCACCACCGTCTGGCTAATTATTTTTTTAAAGATTTATTTATTATGTATACAATGTTCTCTTTGCAAATAAACTTGCACGCCAGAAGTGGCCACCAGATCTCTTTATAGATGGCTGTGAGCCACCACCTTCTGCCTTCAGCCTCTCTTGTTCTCTGCTGCTCTGCACACTCAGGCCTAGTTGACCCTCGAAATTGTATGACCTTCCTGCCTCTACCTCCCACAGGAGTGATGGGATTAGATGTATGCCACAGCATCTGCTTAAAAAAAAAAAAAAAAAGTTGGGGCTGGAGAGATGGCTCAGAGGCTAAGAGCACTGGTTGCTCAGAGGTCCTGAGTTCAATTCCCAGCAACCACATGATCCAAAAAAGTAAAAGAAACAAGAAAGACCCTCATTCAACAAGGTGGAAGGAGAGAACAGACTCCCCAAAATCGTTCTTTGACCTCCACTCATCGTCTGCTATAACACACACACAATTTAAAAGCTTCCAGTGTTGAGAAAACTAGTATGCAGACAGAGATTCAAGCTCATACAAAACCAGATTGCAAAGCATAACGGGGAGGCATTTGCAAAAGCTTCTCATGAGAGGCGCCAAGGGAGGCTATGTGAGCATTAAGCCAGGCTTGAAGGGTTCAGGATGATCCAAAACTGAGGTCAGAAGGATTGATCCAGCTCATTCATTTAACAAATCCCTCCTGATCTGGTTAGATGTGCAAGCATCTAAGTGCTCAGAAGTAAACCCTCCCCCTCGTGGAGGGGACATCCAAGTGAGGGTAGGGAAATCACCAAGTAAAGTATATAAGCCAAAGCAGGTTAGGTAGGTCAGTGGGAATGCAAAAACAGTGCGGCCACAATATGGCAGTCTCCGAAAACTGAGCATTAGAATTACCATTGGAGAGGACTAGAGAGTTGGCTCAGCCGTTAGGAATACTTGCTGCTCTTAAAGCTGGGACTCAGGTTCAAGTCCCAGCACCCACATCAGTTCCTAGTAACTCCAGTTCCAGGAGATCTGATGCACTTTTCTAGCCTCCAACGGTACCTGCATGCAAATGGTGTACGTACAGACATGCAGGTATATATGTACACATATAAAAAGTAGAATGACTGCTTTTTAGGAATGGGAACATGGCTCGGTGGTCACGAAGACACACACTTTAGGATGCTTTCCTTTGTTAACATGAGTTTGGCAGTGAGCAAGGAGGCCTCCAGGAGGGTGCCCCAGTGAGCTAGCTCATTGCATAATGTGTCAGAGGCTTCAGAAACTGCATGTGAGGAAACAATTGCTGACAAAAACAGTTCGAAGAAATGATGATCTTTCTTCTCAAGATTTGCAGAACCGAGAGGCCCTGGTGACTAGACAGAGGATAGCACATGGAAAACCAGGTTCACCCACTATGAGAAGGCACCACAATCACCTTCCTAACCAGGAAAAGGTACCCACCAGTCTGCGAACACCCACCAACCATTGACTGTTATATTTTTAGTTCATGTGTGTGGGTGTTTGCTTGCGTGTATGTCTATGTACCATGGGTGTGCCTGGTACTCAAGGGGGCCCAAAGAAGGTGTCAGATCCCCTAAAACTGGAGCTACAAATGTTTGTGAACCACCATGTGGGTGCTGGGAATTGAACCCAGGTCTTCTGGAGGAGCAGCAAGTGCTCTTAACTGCTAAGCCATCTCTCCAGACCCAACCACTTTTTTATAATTCAGCTTTCTGGCAAGATGGGCTTTGGACAAGAGTCTTCTCCTTGAGCTGGCTCTTCTATAACCGTCTACCTTGCCCCAACAACTTGTTTCCCAGCTTGGACTGGCCTGTCATTCAACAAGTAGCTGGACCTGAGTCTGGCAGCTGTAGGGTATACCTAGCTTAACCTGAACACTGCCCTGGCTTCAGTGCCCAGCACTAAAATAAGTCATTTGGTCCACCTTGTTTGTCCTCACATATAAATTAAATATATATCATAATGGGCTTAATGGTGACATTTTCATACATATACATATTTTGATCACATTCACTGTCATTCTTCTCCCTTGTTTCCTTCCCACTGATCCCTTCCTTCTTCCTAACTAATTCCCCTTTTATTTTTATGTATTCTTGTGTGTGTGTGTCCCAGTGAGTTGCATTAGGGTTATTTGCAGAAGCAAGGACAACTTACCAGTGGTTACAACACTGAAGAAAATGTCTCTCCCTCCTTGAAGCAGCCATGAGCTACCTGCTGATTCCCCTGTTTGTTTGTTTGTTTGTTTGTTTTTGTTTTTGAGCCTGGGTCTCAGGGTATCCCTGGTAGATCTCAAACTCATTATGTGGTTAAGAATGACCTTGAACTCCAGATCCATCTGCCTCACCTCTCAAGTACCAGAACAGCAGGCATGCATCAGAATACCTGGCTTGTCCCATTCTGCCTGTAGGCTGGAACACAAAAGATTTGAAAGCAGGCACTTGAGAAGAGAACTGAACACTGGTATTCAGAGTGGCACCATTCACAATGGCCAAAAGGTAGAATCAACTCAGATGGTCACTGCCAGGTGGACAAACATATGTGCCATAAACATACTAACAAGCTTTCAGCTTTTAAAAGGAATGACATCCTCGCCAGTGCTATAATGTGCACAAACTCTTGATGACCTTTCGCTAAGTGAAATAAGCCAGATTCTACAATGCAAATGCTGTACAAGTCCATTCACTTGAGGTACCCCGTATAGTCTAGATTACAGAAACAGGCTGAGCCTGATAGCACAGATCTGCATATAATCTAGCTATGAGGGATAGACAGTTCAAGGCCTGTCTGAGTTATAGTGTTAAATTCAAGGTTATCCCTTGATCTAAGGAGACCATGGCTCAAAATAAAAATAAGTTTGTTTGTTTTTTAAAGAAACTGGGGTGGACGGAGCACAGCTCAGTGGTGGAGAACTGGCTTATCGTGGCTGAGACCCTAAGATTTATTTAATCCCCAGAACCAGAAAAAGAAATCACAGAAGCAGAAAGTAGTGTGGGGACTCCAGGGCTGGGAGGTGTGGCTTTTTTTTTTTTTTTAAGTGTTTAGTGTTTAAAAGGCACAGAGTTTCAGAGTTGAAGAAGAGAGGCTCTGGAGATGGTGTTGGTAACAGCTTCACCGGTGTGTACATGCACTTAGTCAATGGAGCCAAACACTTCAAATGGCTAAAATGGAGCTGGGAAGGCAGCTTAGTGGCGGCATGCCTGCCTAGCATGCAGGAGACCTTGTGTTTGGTCACCAGTACTGGAAAACAGTAGCAAACACCCTAAGAGGGAAGAAGAAAGGTGACAATGGTAAATTTTATGTTATACAAAACAAAAACATACAAAAGTCAGTAGGAGTAGCCTCCTCCTGAAATTGCAGCACTCTGGGGGCTAAGACCCCATCAGGAAGTCAAGCTCATCTTCAGCTACATAGAGAGTTAGAAGCTGGCCTGAGCTGCATTGGGAACTTGGCCTCCAAAAACCAACCAACCAAATAAACGAGTAAGTAAATGAGTAGATAAATAAGGACAGGGGCACAGCTTAGCAGTAGACCAATGGCCTGGCACGTGCAAGGCCCTGGGTCCTTCCAGAACTAAAAGGAAGCAACCACAAAGCCAAGTGCGTGCTGATGATCCCAGCACCTTGGAGGTGGAAGCAAGAGCGAGGATAAGGAACTGAAGGCTATGCAGATAAACATGAAACTCTGTATCCAGAACAAAAGCATGGGGCTGGAGAAATTGGAGAGTTGGGCTCCGCAGTTAAGAGCATCAACTGCTCTTGCAGAAGGCACGGTTGAATTCCTCGTACCCACATGGTGGCTCACAAACTCTAGTTTCAGGGGATCGGACACTCTTTTCTGGCTTAGTTGGGTACCAGACACACACTTGGTGCACAGATATCCATTCAGGCAAAACACTCATACACATAAAATAAAAAATAAATATATTCCTAGCACCCACTTGATGGCCTACAATGGTCTGCAACTCCAGTTTCAGGGGATCTGCTCATCTCTTCTGGCCTCCTCATATATATAAAAATTTAAAGAGCACAAACAAGGGAACTGAAGCAGTGATGGCTCAGTGGGTGAAGAGTGATTACTGCTCTTCAAAGGGCTGGTTCCCAACATTTACAGGGCGCTCACACTGTCTGTAATTCTAGTTCCAGGGGGTCACAAGCCTCTCCTGAGCTCTGTCGGTTCCTGCACACACATTGTGCACATACATACTCACAGGCATACACATGTACACAACAAACAGACAAACAAAGACAGGTGAGATGGTTCAGCACACAAAGGTTCCTACCATGACCCTCATGGTGGAGGGAGAGTCATGACTCTTAAGTTGCACACACACACACACACACACACACACACACACACACACACACACACA
>NW_026596240.1:1643123-1643754 GCF_907164565.1 Psammomys obesus | reverse complement strand
ACACACACACACACACACACACACACACACACACACACACACACACAGAGAGTAATAAAAGTATCTTTAAAGCAATCAACAAACAACCAGCAAATGTAAAAGTCCTGAGGCAGGAACAGCAATGAGGCCATCCTGTCAGAACCATTTCTATGAGAATTCATTGGTTTAGCTTTATAGTTCTGTAATCAATTCTAAGAGTGTCAGGGAGATATCTTATACATGATGTAGGTTAAAAAAAAAAAAAAACCTTCCTCAGCCTTTGGTGTGGAGTGAGAAGGATGCACCGTGCATAGGATATTACTTGGGTAAGGTGTGCATCAAAGATTTTGGTTTTATTAGCCTCAGAAGTGACTAAAAAAAAAAGTTGAGTCAGTAGTTTATAGCACTGGCTGCTGCTCTTGCAGGGGACCAGGATTTTATTTCCAATATCCAATATCCAATACCGTGGCTTACAACCATCTGTAGTTCCAGTTCCAGGGGACCCAATGCCCTCTTCTGACCTCTGCAGACATCACAAGTGGTATACGTACATACATACACACATACATACATACACACATATACATACATACACATATACATATATACATACATACATACATACATACATACATACATACATACATACATA
>NW_026596240.1:1617388-1643113 GCF_907164565.1 Psammomys obesus | reverse complement strand
ATACATACATACATACATACATACATACATACATACATACATACATACAGGCAAAACATTTATACACCTGAAATGAGTCAATCTCCTTAAGTGTAGCCACTGTTTGTAGATTCTCGTGGCATTTCTTCCAGGAACAGCAGCACAGCCCCTAAGAGCTTTGTGTGATCATCACTTCATTTCTCTGGAAACGATTCTGCCAGGACAGGAACTGAGAATTCTTTCTCCGTGACGTCTGGGCGTGTGCTCTCTGAGAACACTGGGTTTCTGCAGTTCTCATTGCATTGCCCTCTGAGCTCCTGGTTCTGGAAGAGGTCACTGCCATTAAACTCTTCTGAGTTTGCCCCCAGAGAACCAGGAGTAAAGGTAAATAAAAACCTCATCCAAGGTAGAAGGTTCTGCCCTCAAGATGTTTCCTTCCCATAAAACTCACAGTTTCATGCCAGGGGCATTACAGACAAAGACAGAGCAGCCAAGTGTCAGTTGCATTGTTTTATGAGCCAGTGCTACGGGCAGCCTCCTCTCCTGTCTTCTCTAACTTGTAGGTGCAATAGGTAGTTAAACGGATTTGTTTTCCTTCTCCAAGCTCTGACAGCCAGAGGCTAATGCCTGCTGTAGCTGCCTTAAAGGCTGCAGGGCATCTTTGACCAATGTGATGGCCACGGCTCATCTGCACAGAAAGCTTTCTTGATCCCCTGCCCCCTCCATCTTGGCCCAATCTGCAATCCAGCTGCCTGGACTGAAGTTCCCATGGGATTGCTTGTCTATTCATTTGTAGAAACTAATACCCACACCTTTTGGGGGGGCGGAACTAGCATAAAATATAATGCCAAGGGAATACTGTGGGTCTATGACTAATCTCTCAAGGAACTTTCTCTAGAAGTCTATGCTTGGGTTATGTCCAAGCCATAGTGTGATGGAAAGCCCATAGCAAGCAGAGACAGAAAATCTGAGGTTGTCGAGGGTGGTTTAGTTTTTAATAATGGATGTCATTATTGTGGAATGATCGACAAATAAAATTATTACATTTAATATATGCAACCATTGCCTCATGTAGTAATCTTTATTTCTATTGGTTATTATTTTGCTTTTAAGAACTTGGAGGTTAAGCCTGGATACACCTCTATACTCATTGCTTCTGTTTGCTGACCCCTTACTTCTGTCCCTTGCTTCGTGCCCCAGGAGGCTGACCGTCTATGGATCTCAACAGGCCACCTTAACATCTGACATCCAAAAGAGGCCAAAGAGGCTCCCTTTAGAGCCAGTGGAAAGAGGCTAGAGGAGCTGGACAGCAGTTGCTCTGCAATCTCAGACATGGATACTGTCTGAAGCTTGGTCACTCTGACCTGCAGTTCTTCAGGTTCCAGTATCTTCCACAGCCTCCCTGTCACATGTGCAGAGCCCATGACTGCACCCTGCCTGCACACTGGGATTCTTACACTACTGAATCCTGCTGACATTACCAAACTAGAGTGTCCCTCCAGTCTTTAGCCACGAGCCTGACCGATACTGACGTGTCAGGGGACCCTGGTCAAGTCGTATAGACACTATAGCCTTAATACTCAATGGTATTTGTTTTCATCTGCACTCTGAAGACGAGCTCACCATATAAGGACACTTGTCAGCAGACATGAAACCTGAGTTCAATCCCCGGAACCATGTGGTGGCGGGAGAGAACCATCTCCTACAAATTGCCCTCTAACCTCTGTCCCCACCATGACATGCATGCACCCACACACACATAAACACATATGCACACCCAGAAGACAAATAAATAAATGCGTGCTAAACATTTTTAAAGCCAATTTTCTTGCTGGGAGCCTGACTCAGTAATAAAGTACTTTCTTAGCATGCACAAGGACCTAGGTTCAAGTCTTAGCATTGAATTAAAAAAAAATGTTTTTGGTTGAGACAGGGACTCCTGTAGCCCAAGCTGGCCAGGAATGTGCTATGAAACCAAGGCTGGCTTTGAACTGCTGATCCTCTGCTTCCGCCCAAGTGCTGTGATTACAATCACGTGCCACCATGCTTGGCAAGATGTCAGTTCTCACATAGTTTCCCCTATGGGAAAGCACACTCACTTAAAAACAAAACATTATTATGTTTGCTCTGCGCTTGTGCCTTCTGAGTTTCACAATTCCAAGAAGACCTAACAGTAACATGCTGTCATTTTATGTCTAGCTGTTGCTGTTGGTTGCCAGGTGTTGTGGCGCACAGCTTTCATGCCAGCACTCAGGAGGCAGAGGCAGGCAGATCTATGTGAGTTTACCTAGCAAATCTTTTTTTTTTTTAATTTATTTATTACATAGACAGTGTTCTGCCTGCACCAGATCTCATTTTAGATGTTTATGAGCCACCATTTGGCTGCTGGGAATTAATCACCAATGTAGTAAATATTTTTCTTTTTAATTGACACCTAATAACTGATCATATTTATGGAATAAAGTGTAATCATATAATGCATATATATGTATACATATATATAATGTGTCAGAGTCAAATCAAGATAATTATTTCTCATTATTTCTCTGTTTAGAGCCTTTAAACTTCTATCTCCTGGGATGGCAAAATGCTTCAGCAAGGAAGGATGTGTGGTGTCAAGCCTCATGGCCTGAATTCCCTACCTGAATCCCACATGGCGGAAAGAGAGAACCGCCTCCTGCAAAGTGTCCCCTGATTGCCACACATGCATGAAAGCATATGCACACACTCATGCACCCTCAACTCAGGAATAACAGAAAAGCCCTCTCTTCTAGTTCCTTATAAAATACACAGCAAGTTGCTACAAACTATAGTCAGACAATCGGATGTTAGTAATTATTCCCCAAAGCTTGTAAAGAAATAATTCAGTCTCTCATTGTTCTTACCCAGTTAGGAGATGGGGAGGACATGGCACCCCATTTAGTTACTCCCATTTGAGACTCAGAAGGGGATGGCCTTCTGAGGGGGAAGTCCCTCACAGTGAGGGGATATGGCATAAGGGGAGTCAGATGTCCCCATTCACCTACCGCTTAAGAGAATCAGTCACAATGTTCAGGCTACCATCTAGATTTGCAGGGGAGTTGGGGGTCGCCACGGCCAGACTCTTAGCCTCAAAGACTTCCCCTTCCATTGAGGTATCTGGTTCAACAGAAAGAAAATGATTGAAGAGGAGCTACACTTGCCATATAGTATGGTTCAGCAGAGCTTTTCACGTAGAGTATCTGCATAGGCTGCAAAGAGCTGAGGCCCAAGCTGAGCTGGGGACAAGGAAGGACACGGCACAGTTGAGAGGGAACTGGCTATGTCGAGGCAACAAACAGTCCTGTGAAGGCAGGAGCTGGTCAGGTTGCCAAGGGCTTTGAAGCCAGGCTTAATAACATTACATTGAATGCATAAGGAAATAGAAGCCACTAAACAGCTTTGAGCAACAACCTCAAGGTGAAAGGGAAGTTTTATAAAGATTTTGCAGACATGGGTGGGATGCAATAAGGAAATGCAAGAGAAGAACTCTAGACTGCTCAGACCCTTCTATAGCCACCAACACATGTAAGTCTTGAGCTAAGATGAGTGTTTATCACAGAGAAGTCCTTCCTAGAATAATAACTGTTCTTTTACCTTTTGAGACGGGGTCTCACGTAGCCTAGGCTTCCTCAAACTTGCTGGAAGGATGACCTTGAACTTGTGATGTTCCCTCACCTCACAGTGCTAGGACTATAAACGCTTACCACCATTCCCATTTAAAAAGTGCTGGAGACCAACCCCAGGACCGTATGCATGTTGGGCAAGCATGCTACCAAATGCAACCCCTCCCTAGCCCTGTCTTCTCTCTCATGAAGTATATTTATTCCATGGTAGCACGTCCTACAATCCCTGACTTCAAGTGGCAGAGGCAAGAGGATCACTGCAAGCCCAAGACCAGAGTCCTGTACAGAGCAAGCTCCTGGTCAACGGGGGGGTCGGGGTGTAGAGAAACCCCATCTCAAAGAAGCCAGGACTTAGTCTGCTGTGGTGGCACAATGCAGTTTTCTTGGCACTTGGGAGACAGGCAGGCCAAGCTCTTCATCTAATCTAATAATACATTGAGAATTCCCAGCCGGCCTGGTCTGTATAGTGAGTTTCAGGCTAGCCAGAACAATATAGTGAGTCTCTGTCTCAAAAAGAAATCAAAACAACAACAAAACCCAAAACAAATGAAAAACCCAAGAGAAACAGGCTTTTTCCTGCCTTTCCTTTGGAGGGCGGCCTGAGCCTGAGTATGCTTTTTCCAGCACTTAAAGCTCCCCTTCCCACCACATAACTGAGCTCCAAGCGCAGCCCCAACAGCATGGCTTGTCTCTGTGCTCCTTAAGCTCCTTATGGATATATGATAAATTTCTCCCTAGAACTCAGAACAACAACAACAACCCAGTATTCCTGCCTTGAACCCCTCTCAACCTCAGAAGCTCTTCTTCACATCTGCTTAGTAAATATTTATGCCCAGTGGGAAGAAAGAAAACAAGCTTCCCAAACCAAGTTCAGAGCTAACTTAGGCTACATACTGAGGCCAGCCCAAGAATGAAACCCTGATTCAAAATAACTAGACGGGACGAGGACTGTAGCTCTTGCCTGCTATACTCGAGGCTCTGGATTTATAAAACACTGCCATGGATCATGCTTTTAATCCCGGCACTTAGAAAGCAGAGGTAAGCAGTTTTCTGTGCCACCATGTCCAGCTTTTTTTGTTTGTTTGTTTTGTTTTGTTTTGACACACTGTCTCATATAGTCGTGGTGATCTTCAACTTCTGATTCTCCTCCCTCCACCTTTTAAAGACTGGAATTACAGGCATGCACCATCTTGCTTAACTCTGGTTGAAATATATTGAGACATGACGTTACATTGTAGCCCAGGTTGGTCTCAAACTTGAGACAATCCCCTGCTTGACCTCCTGACTACTGGAATTATGGGTATGTGCCCTCGCATTTGGCTTTGAATATGCCTATATTTGTGCATACACAGTATTGATCTGCTGGTATTTCTGAGACAGAAGGGCTTAGGGATTTGACTAGATGCTCTGGTTGATCAACTTTCCTTTCACAATTCACTCCTTTCACAATTCGCTCTAGCCCAGGCTTTGGCCTGCTCAGCCTCAGAGGCACCTGGCCTGCTTCCCTCAAGAGCCAATGACCTTTTTTTTTTTTGTCTCAGGTCCAATTGCTTGTTTATCTTTCCTACCCTATTTGAGCCATTAAAAGAATGTATTAGTTTGTTTTGCAGCTTCCCTGTTTTCTAGACTTCTATTTCCTTGCTTGACAAGATAAAGAAATTGTGCTGATGTTTTTTTAGCAGACTTTTTTTTTTTTTTTTTTTTTTTTTTTTTTTTTATTCCTAGGGGAAGGGGCAGGAAGGAATGTCTAACTGAAACAGAAAATGAGAAAACTATTTCTTTGTTTCCCCACTGTATGATCCTTCTTGTCATTCCGCCCTAAGCCACAGAGTATGTGAAGGCCCTGTCTGTTACAAGTTGGTGCCATTGTCCCTGACCTATAGAAAGGGTCTATGGTGTACTCAGCAGTCTGTGTAGAATCAGTTGTAGGCTCTGGGTCAGAAGAGAAGTTGAGAAAAGGAAGAGACAGAGGCTAAGGTCGTCAGGAAGGTCTAGAGGAGGTAGGACTTGGGAATAGGAAGCAGAGTTGGGGATTCCAGGTAGAGAGAGATCCAAATCAAAGTTGCGGGGTCTGACATAGGCCAGACATGTCTGAGAACCTTAGTGTCGGGGTTTATTGGACAGTGGGTGCAGAAAATAGATGGTAATAAAAAACAAAACAGGGCCGCATGGTTTCTGGGTGGGGTTTTTTGCATTTATCTATTTTCTGCATCTGTATCTATATGTGCTTATGTGTGCACTCACATCTACAGAATACAAAGGTCAGAGGACAACTTGCAAGATTTGGTTCTCTTCTTTTACCGTGTGGATCCTGGGACTATAACACAGATTGTCAGGCCTGGTGGCCAAGCACCTCTACCCACTAAGCCATCTTGCTGGACTGAGGGAAAGCCTTGTCTCTGAGCAGGGATTCCAAGCCCTCTCCGAGGCTGACTCTGAGGGTGTTGCACTAGAAAAATGTTTCCTATGACAAGTGTTTGTACGTGCTTCTGCAGGTAGCTGTAAGGGTCAAATGGCTTAGGGAAGGCCTTGAATGCTTTGGCAGGTACGTTTCACATTTTATTCTGTGGAAATAGATGAGTTTGGTAGTGGAACAAAAGAGAGGTACAATAAAAAAAAAAGTTTCCCTCTATGGATTTTTGTTGTTGGGAGTGTAAACAGTGTCTGGGGGCAGTGCCACATTGTACTGTGGAGGTCAGAGGACAGCTTGCAGGAATCAGTGCCCCGCCCCCACACACACCATGTGTGTCCCAAGGGGTGAAACTCAGGCTGTCAGGCTTGGCTGCAAATGACTTCACCCTCTGAGCCATCCCACAGCCCTCTTTAACACACATTTAATATTTAATTAAAATTTGAAAAACTTGATAGGGACCTAGGTCCCCTGCAAAAGATGTTATTATAAAGCTTTATCCTCATGATCCCGGAACTCCAACCTCATCAATCTCCCTCTTTGTTTAACAGTCAGACCAACAAAATGAAAAGGCCAAGTTTATAGACTGAACAAACACATGAAGAAAAAAAATGACCTATAAGCCTAAGAGCCTGTTTTCTGGACCCTGTCTGCTGTTTAGCATTTCTTCTTTTAGATGTTTAATCTATTATTATAGTCGCAAACATTTTCTTGAGTGTTTGAGAGGCAGGAATGGTTTAACTGTAAAGCCTGGGCAGTTCCTGGTCTGATGGTGGAGGCCATAATTAAGCCATAAAGATGAAGAAAGAACGACTATAAGATAAACAAGGACAGGACTGGAGGCACACAGGGCAGCTGTGAGCAGCTAAGCCTGGAGAAGCTGTGGACATCAATAAAGATGAACACACACCCACTGAACACTTTACAGTATCCCATACAGCCCACACTAACCCATTTCATCACCAGCTCACAACACCTATAATGAGGTCACTATCCCAAATTGCAGAAGATAAAACTGAGAGGCACAGAGAGGCAAAGTCACTAGGCCAACGGTGAGTTTGAAGATAAGACTCAAATCCTGTCACACTGGGCTCTCTTTCTTCCTGTTTTTAAAATTACTTATTATTTAAATTTTATTGTGTATATTCATGGTACAAGGTTCTGTGTTACATACAGACATTTTTATACACGTATGTATTGTACAGAAAACACTAACTGCATTTCTTCCATATCCCCCTGCTTTTTCCTTACTGGGGATTGCGCGTGTTAGGAAGTGCTCTATCACCTGTCTTTCACCCTAGACCTCTATCTAGTTATCTGCCCATCCCTCTCTCTCCTATCTATCTACTTATTTATTGCACATGCTAGAGAAGTTCTCTATCCTCGCTCTTTGACTCTAGACTTCCATCTATTTATTTGTTTGTCTATTGAGACGAGGTTCCAACAGGTTGCTCAGGCTTACCTCTGAAGCCCAGACAAGACTTGAACTTGAGAGCTTTTTGTCTCAGCCTCCCATTAGCTGGAGTAACAGGCCTGCACCACCAGGATTAGCTATATATTGTGTTATACCTTTTTTTTTGGCAGGGGTGGTGGGGGAGGCTGGTGTTGTTAGTGTCTGTTCTGTCTTCTTGCCTTGCTTTGGTTTTAAACAGGGTCTGTTGCAGCTCAGGTTGTAATGGAGCTTGTCATGACAGGAAGCTCTTTAACCCCTGATCCTTCCACTAGGACCACAGGAGTGTACCACACACCGAGTCCTGAAGCTGCCTACTAACAGTAGGAATAGGAGGGGGGAAGGAGCCGTGAGTTCCAGGCAGGTGGTCCTGTATGTATTATTTGAAGTTTATACAAAGAGTGAAAATATTTAGCCACAAAAGTGTGTAATATTCCCACCAGAACTAGATGGTAAGACCTTTATGCTGAAGACACAGCATGCTCTGGCTGCAGGGCACAGAGAAATGAAGCTGGCACTGATCTAAAAGTTTCTCCCTTGCTAGCTAGCCATTATCATGGTAGAAGGTGCTCTGTAGGCTGCTGAGGGAGAAAAGGCACCAATAGTCTTACTCATCTGTGGACCCTGGGAACTAGACTACTGGCCCAGCAGGCAAGAGAAGCCCTCCGGTGCAGGTCTGCCCTGGGCTAAGCAGTCACTTTCGGATGGATTTGAGGCTGCTCCATAGGAAGGCGTTCGCGTCTGGTATTGTAGACCTGGCCACCCGTGGCTCAGAGGCATAGGCTATAGAGGTGGGCTACTGCTGTTCACTAAGTGCACATACTACGCCTGTCAAATTGTCTCCTAAGCAATTGTACTTATGCCCACAAATTAGTGCCGCTCTAGCTGAGCTTCTCCTTGCAGCAGGCAGAATTAATGACTGGTCAGTGTGCTGAGGATCAGCAACCAATGCAATGCTCAGCCATGAATTGGGCATTTCTGCCATTCGTCTTTGGCTCAGGAAACACTGCAGAGAACATGGCAGAAAGAAGTGAAGAGTCAGAGGAAGGAGTGGGTTGTTTTGAACAATATCCTTAGGGTGTGCTGCTGTTCTTTGGAACTCCAGGCAGGTGTGATTACCTGAACAGGACAAGCACAAGCTTGGGCCTACCAGCAATCCCTCATGGAGCATGGAGAAGCTCACAGACTTCCACCCGTCCTGAGGAGTTATTGGCAGTTAACAACTACTGGGTGAGAAAGAGACAATGTTTTTCTGCGGTGGAGCAATTGGTAAGTTGCCCATGTTCCTAAAAATAACTACCCAGCCATGCTCCTGTAAGCAACTCTAATGAAATTCACTGGGACATACATTCATGTACACACACACACACACACACAGCACAGCACAAAAACTTGGAAAGTTCCTACTAGTTGGGAAAGGGATCAGTGGAAATATGAAGAAAACACAGAAGGAAATAAGGAGTACATATGATCAAAATACATTTTATTCACATATGAAAATGTCATGATTAAACCCATTACTAAGTACATTGATATATGATAATAAAAAAAAAAAAAAACACTTTGGGAAAAAAGCCCCAAAAAGTATGAAGGCCCCATTCACTGAAAACAGTCCTCCATTCTATTTCTTTTCTTTCAAATTGGTCTGAGAAGAGGCATCCCATGGCTGAGGTGAACTTTGGGGGAGGTGGTTTGAATGATGTGGTTATTTTCTCTGGGTGAGACTCAGGCCTTGGTGCCAGGGATCTGAGGGTTTCATGGCAACAACTGCCAGGGATCCTGGGAAAGTCCCCAAGCATCTAGAGTCCTGCAGTCTTGGCAGCCCTTGTTCTCCAAATGGACCCAACATCAATCAAGGACAAGAACCCAAAGCATGACCTATCAAACAGCTGGCAAGCTATTTTTAAAATCCAATTTAAAGTCATATATGTATAAGCCCCAGGGATTTCCCAGGGGGGATCTTATCCCTCAAGTGGAAAATGCTTTAAGTCAAATAAGGTAATCTCTATTTGATTCCCAGCAAGGCCAAGTACAGGGCTCTGCTGCCTACAGCAATAAGTGCTAATCCACTTTAAGCACAAGTGAGGCAGAGCTGGGGAGTCAGGGCGACTGGAGGACCAAGAGAAAAAGGTCAGGACTGGATATTTATTGTGTTAGCACTGTTAGTGTGTGTCTGGGTAGGTCTGGCAGAAGAAAAGAAATCAAAGACAGGAATTACAGCTACCAGGGAGAGGAGTGAAGATTCTGAGATCTGCCCATGCTTCACCTCATTCTAGAAACCTTAGATTCCCTCAGGTCCCTGCTCAAAACATAAAAATACAATGAGAGGACTCAGAAGAAAGAAGAGGGAGGGAAACCGCGGTTCTGGAAGGAGTGAGAAGACAGGGTGGGAGGCAGCAACCCAGCTCTGTACAGCCAGCTTGTCTGCTTCTGGTCACTGCTTCTTTTTGTGATTTTGCCACCCAGCTTAGGTCTCAGGCGCCACTGGGCAGATAAAGTATCTTCCCCGGGAAGCACAGCATGCCCGGCAAAGACAAGGCTTGCTTTTCCTAACAAACACTTTTTTTTTTTTCATGCAGTAACCTAGATTTACTTGTCTGTGTTTTTCTTCTTTGCAAGGCCTAAAGTAACTAATCGGACAGATATATTTAGAAAAGAATGTCTTCTCTATTTTCCCCCACTGCTCCTGCCTGACACTCACCTAAAAGCAAGAGCAGGCATGGTGCTACAGGTCTGTGATCTCAGCACATAAGAGGTGGAGGCAGTAGAATCAGTCCAAAAATCATCCTCTGCTATACAGAGTTCAGGGTCAGTCTAGGCGCTGTAAGGCCCTGTTTCAAAAGCCTGAAACATCAACAGCATGTGCTCGAGAGATAGCACAGCCCGTACGAGCATGAGGATCCTGAGTGTGAGCAGAGATCCCACAGTTTTGATTAAAAGCCAGACACGTTTGCAACCCCAGTGCTGAAGAGGCAGGGATGGGCAGCTCCCTGGGGTAGCCAGCCAGCCCACTTGGCCAGTTCCAGGGCAGTGAAAGACCCTGTCTCAGAACGGTGGACAGTGTCCTGAGGAACAGCACCCAAGCTGCCCTCTAACCTCCATGTGAATGTGGGAGGCTGCTGTCTTATCATGGCTGATTTCGCCAGCAGGCTCATGTTCAAATATTCAAATGAGGCTGGGGTGTGAAGATTACCTAGAACGGAGGCTAGCCTGGCCTACATGGTGAGCTCAAGGCCAGTCTGGGATTCATAGTGAGATCCTGCCTCAAAAATAAAACAAAAGCACATGCTTTTGTGTGTGGTAAAACTCATATAAGGTGGCATCATGGTTGAGCAGAAAGCTGCCTCCCCGCGTACTTAACAATTGGCTCAAAGCTGTCATCAAAAGCAACCTGGGCCACATCTGATCCAGTTTTGCTCTCAGTCCTTCTCTATGACATTGCATAGCTTCCAGACATACCACTATAACTGTTCCCAGTAGACAACTCAAGCTAGCAGGGTCCATACAAAATATTATAAACATGGTATCCAGGAACAAATGCGAAATCTTGGCAATCATCTCACTATTCAGGAATAGAGTGGGAAATTATTCTATGCTCTCCATCTTCTCATACAAATACATTATGCTGGGTCTGTATGACAGGCCGGAGAGTAATGAAACATAGTGCCTTCAGAAGCAGCCTGCTTCACATCTGCTCCCTATATCCCTCTGTTCTTATCTCAATCACAGACATAGTTGGGGATTTCTACTGTATTACATTACAATGATTCTCAGAGGGAGCAATCCCAATTTTTACCATCATATATGAATGGACAAATAAGTTGTAGTATATTCATACAATGGGATAGAGAAATGGAAATTATCTATGATCGCTATAACGATACAGGCGAACTAGCAATAACCATCTCCTTAGTTTGAAAACCAGTGAGAACTAGGTAGAGTAGTACATCTGTACCAGCACTTGGGAGGCTGAACAGGATTGCTGAGTGTTTCAAGCCAGCCTGTCTGACATAGTGAGCTTCACAGAGACCCCCTGTTTCAAAATAAGGGCCAGCAAGGTGGCTTAGCTGGTCAAGGTGCTTGCTGCCAAGCCTGATGACCTGAGTTCAATCCATGGAACCACAAAGTGGAAGGAAAAAACCCACTCCTGCAAGTTGTCTTCTGACCTCCGAAGGTGTGTGGTGGCCTAACTGTGCATGTATACCTACTCACCCTCCTCAAAAAAGATTTTCAAATGAAATAAAGGAAAGAAAACGTGTAACATCAAGCTTACTGGAGACAGTGACATGACCTGGGCCACAGTACGACAAATAAACAGAATAAGAAAATGCAGGATGTGTGGAACAGCAAGACAAACAAGGACAAATCTCAGGATTCAAGATGCCCTGGATCTGGGAAGTCTCCTGGAGGGTTTCCAGAATGAACTGGGCTCCAGGTGTGTAGACAGTCAGGACTAAGATGGCTCAGGTGCTTGCCCCAGAACTCTTACGAAAAGAGAGAACAGAAGTGAGATGACAATTGCCGCTGTCCTGATTTCAGATTAACTAGGGAATAAAAGCTCTCAAAAAACAAGCTACCAATGGCAGAAATGCCAGCCTCATGTGTGTGTGTGTGTGTGTGTGTGTGTGTGTGTGTGTGTGTGTGTTACTCACTGAGACTGGGTGGCTTAAGAAAGTTTCATGCATTCCAGGCAGGCCTCAAACTCTCTATGTAGCTGGCAGTGGCCATGAACTTCTGAACCTCCTCCATGTGTGGCTTTATGGTCAGTGCACAGGGTGCCAAGGCTTTGCCTGTGATGGCAGGCACTCTATATCCTTAGCCCCTTTCTGGTTTTGTTTTTTGAAATGGGTTTCACTGCGTAGCCCTGGTTGGGCTGGAACTGACTCTATTGGCCAGACTGGCCTTGAACTTTCTGGGCTGCTGTGTCCAGATCTTAGTGTTCTTTTCCAAGACAAGAAACAAAATTCTGAGTTAGGATCTTACTGGGCTGGTGCGGCCAAGCAGAAGAGGCCCTGGTAAGGGCAAAACTTAAATAACCAGGCTTAGTGTTTGCCAAGAGTGGATGTTGGGGCCTACTCCTGTTGTATTGTCCACTCTGTCCACTAACACTTCTTACCTCCTACCCAGCTGCTAACAGCAGCAACTCTGAGTCCCCTGAACAGAGTGCCTTTTAATTTCCATGTTTTCCTAATACTTGCTTTCTGTTACCACCTTTTCTGATGTCTTCAGCAGCAACCTGGTCCACATCAGGTTCTATTTTTTTCCCTTCTCCAACCCAGATTTCTGTGAGTTCCTGCTGTGCATTTTCCTGAGGAGATCAACAGACACCTATTTGCCCAAACAAGGAACTAAAAGCAAAGAAACAATTCCACTCAATAGCTTGATGAACCAGTGGGTTTAACTGAGATAGGAAACTTACCAGCAGTTGCACCACTGAAGAAAATGTCTCTCTCTCCCATATTCTGTAATTGTCAATTTACTGTCAGGGAGGGTGGGGCCTTGGGCATCTCTCTTGTCTCACCTCCATGATTGGTTCAGTCTTCTGAATGTCCTGAAGTTAATCAAGGCTGTAGAATGTTCAAAAGGACAATGTCTTCTCATACTCAGAGAACCAGTGGTCCTCAACAGGTCCAAATCCTAAGGTGGGCTCAAACCTCAGTCCATCACCCAAAACAGAACTCACTCTTTTCTTCCTCATCCTCTCCCAGCCCTTAATTTTACTAACCCTTTGCTTCCTTCTGGGTGCTTGCACGGGAAGCACCACCATCCACTCAACTACCCAGCCTGTCACCTGGGAGGCATCCTTCATTCCTGTTTGGTTCTCATCTTCATTATCCAATTGTGTGTAACATCTGTGCCCTTTTTCTGTTTAAGTTTTTTGTTATTTATCTCATGTGCATGCATGTGCAGCATGCTGCGCACACAGCTCATAAGGCAACCTGTGGCAGCAGGCTACTTCATTTAGCCACGTGAAACTATGCTGACTTCATGTCATCAGGCTCCCTGATTCTAGTCTTTTATGCTCCCTCAATTCTCCCCCCTACTGACCTGGTCTTCAGAAAACCCAATCAGGTCCTAGTGTTTTTATTCACACATCTAAACAGTCATCTGCAGCCAGGACAAACCATTTCTCTAATGTAAGGTTCCTCTTCTCCCTCTCATTTATCTCTTTGTGTTCCTTGGCTTCTTTCAAAAGATTATGTTAATTACATATATTTATTTGTGAGTGTGTGTATTTGTGTGAAATGCATGTATGGCATGACCTCTCTGAGGACATCGGGGGACACCTTGCGACATCCTCTCAGCACATGGATCCCAGGGTGGACAAAGATGGCCAGGTGTGGCTTTTCCTTGTATGTTACTTCCGTAACTTTCTTCTTTCACTCATCAAATGTTGGTATATCTCCCGGATCTTCGGATGTCATGTGGGGTCAGTTTCTCCTGGTTTTGTATATCAGAGCTTTCGTTTTTTAAAAGTATCTGAGGCATTCAACACAGACTTTGGGTCATCACCATCTGCTTCACTCACCGAAACTTTTGGTTCAAATTTGGCTTCTGTTGCTTTTGTTGGCCATGTGACGATGACACGTTCTCTGTCTGCTGGCCAACAGGGCTCTCGGGTGGACCGACAAAGACGGGTACTTCCACTGGAGCCTCCCCAGCATGGCAGCCAGGCTGCTCCACTTCACCTGGCTGGCTACGAAGTGTCAAGCATCTTTACCTGTTAAGCCAGCTCACTGGCCCAAAAGGTTTACCTTAAAATTGTTTTTCAAACCTATGATATAAAGATTCAAATATTATGAACCGAAATAAGTACTTTTTCTTTAAAAAATTTTGTTTTTCAGGCTGAAGATATGGCTCAGTAAGTAATAACACTGTCTAGGCAAGCATGAGGAGCTGAGTTCAGGTGGCAACAACTGAGTGAAATATTGGATGTGGCTTTGCCCTCCTTAACCCCAGAGCTGTGGAGGGTGGAAACAGAAGGATCATTGGGGCTTGCCAACATAGTTCCAGATTCAGTGACAGGCCCTGTCTTGAAGAATTAAGGAAGAGGTAGGGGAGAAAGGTGTAGATCAGGATGTCCAACATCCTCCTCTGGCCTTCACAAGCATGCCCATAGCATGTGCACACATAAAAATCATGCTCATACATTTTTCCTCCAAATATACTGGGGATAAGGCTCACACTTGTAATCCCAGCACTGAGGAGGCAGCAGTAGGAAAAGTACACCGAGTTCAAGGCCAGCCTAGGCCACCTCACCAGTTCCAGTCCAACCTGAACTATGGTGTGAGACTCTGTCTCAAAAAAATAAATAATATATACATTCTAGAAAAGTGTCAAACAACAATAGCAAAAGCAAGAATCATCTTCTCAGGGCTAGAGGGATGGCTCAAGGATCAGTGCGTTCACTGCTCTTGCAGAGGACAAGTGTTCAATTCCCATTACCCACAGTAGGCAGTTCATAGCCTTCTGGAACTCCAGTTTCAGGGAATCTGACACCCTCTTTTGACCTCCTGCAGGCACACACACTTGTACATAATAAATCAATAACAAAATTTAAATACAAACTTATCTTCTGTAACTCAGTGTCATTTTCCTTCCAGAATGTTCCAAAAAAAAAAAATCTTTGTACTTGTACCTGCATTTTAAAACTTCACACAAATGAAATCCTATTGTCATTTGCTTTTTCTTCTAACACCTTTAGAAGCTCTTTCCAGCCCGCATATACAGTGCCACCCTTGCACATTTTTCAAGACAAGGATGCATGAGAGTTTTGCCTTCATATATATGTGTACATATGTGTACCATGTGCATGCCTGGTGCCTGCAGGGATCTGAAGAGGATCCTGGATACCCCAGAGCTGGAGTTCAAGATGGTTGTAAGCTACCGTGTGGGTGCTGAGAGCCAAACTTGGCCACACTGGAAGACCAGCAAGTGTTTCTAACCAATGAGCCACCTCTCTAGCCCTCAGGCTGACCCTTTTCTCTGATCCTCTGGTCTCTACCTCTCAAATGCTGAAAATACAGCACACTCCACACCCAGATTAAGAAGTTCTTTTTCTTTCCTTTGTCTATGTATTTGTAAATAAAATCAGTGTCGGGCTAAATAACATTATTTATTATTAGCCCTATAATTATCACGGCGGTATTATTTATCCTACTATCACAATTTATAAGACACAGACACCTGTTAAATTTTATAATTGCCTTATATACCTTGGGCTAGGCAGATATTTCATCTATTCTGTCTCAAAAACCTCACCATCCACCTCCCAGCCCCCATCCAATGCCATCCTCCTTAACTGTCCTCATTTGGACTACCGTCCATAATCTTATGACTAATTGCTTATATTTGGTGTTTTTTCAATCCACGCCATCCTTGGAGTCCTTTCTTCTAGCCTACGTGGTTTCTTCTCCACACTAACTCATCTTGGCATCCTCTTTCCTCATCTCTTCCCATCCATTTGTATCCTTCCCGTGATTCTCCTCTTCCCAAAGCCTGGGAACCTTAGCCATGCCTACCCCATTCTGCCTTGCCCAGGTTTTAGGCCTTTAATAACCAGTCAGGTATAATATCTTAGGCTGGTTTACACAAGGATAGGTGTATCCAGGCAGTAAGCAGATCTTGAGGGCCAGTAATTAGCATCCAAGTACAAGCATCAGACTAATCCCCAACAGTCTCTTACTGTTTTTTGATCTTTTTGAGACAGTCTCACTACGTAGCTCTGGCTGGCCTCAAACTCACAAGATCTGTCTGCCTCTACCTTCCTAGGGTTGGAATTACAGGCAGGTGCTGGCTACACTCGGCCAACTTTTTTTTTTTTAATTTAAATGTTGTATTTATTTTGTGAGGAGTGAGGGGCAAGTGCATGCGACAGCACATGTATGGAGGTTGGAGGACAACTGTAGGAATCCATTTTTTTTTCTACCATACCGGTCCTGGGGATTGAGCTCAAGTCATCAGACTTGGTGACAAGCACATGTACCTGCTGAGCCATTTTGCTGGCATAGTATTTTTTTTTAATGTAGTCTAGCTATAAGAGACAGTGCCTGTGGAATTTAAGTTTTGGAGTCTACGACCATTCACAGAACCCACATTCCCTTTTCATAGGAAGGAGCTGCATGACGAAGCAGGCAAACTTACAGCCCGTTCCTTAACCCAGAAAAGGAACCAAGAGGGCAAGAGAGCAATGGCCTCTAATCTGCAGACTTAGTCTACAGCAGATTGGAAAGGGGTCATTTGCACACTTCAGTGACCTCTTCCTTTGCAAACAGGGATGCCCCTGCTTGCCCAGGAGGTCCTGGCTAATGGCAGTTACATACTCTGTATCAAAGCTTTGACTTGAGGGTTAATATGTTGCAGGTCATTAAAAGAAACCACTAGCAGCTTTTGTTTTGCTAGGAATCATACTGTGTGCATAATTTCTCCAGTAACTACAACACTGATGGCGTTCTGGGCACTTGGACCTATGAAAGGACTGGGCATACGTGGGGGTCACACACGAAAGTACACAATGCGTCTGCTGGTCTTACTCAGCCCCACTGGTATGTGATCATCTGCCCTGTGGTCCACATCTCACAGCAATATCCAGCACATTTTAGCAGATCCCCTTCCTGGACAGCAGAGGGTAGGCACTAATCTCACAATACCCCAACGTCCTGGGAATCCCGGGGAGGTTTGATTGCCCATATCGCTACACAGCCCTAACTTCAGGCCTGGGACGTAATTAGCTAAGCAGCAGATCCTCTGGGTGTGCTGAGGGTCTGACCTTTCAGTCTCTTTGGGGAGGCAGCCAGCAATCATTAGTGCCAGGGTCTATATAGCCTGCATCCTTCCAGTCATTGTTCATGAGCAACAGTTTCTGCATGGCTGGTACTCACGTAGGAGCACAACTCTTCCTGGCAGCCAAGGTTGCATGAACCCAGTGCCCCAGCCTATGGTAGGGGCATTGCCAGGCTGTTGTCCAATGCTCTGGTCTCAGGGAACCAGAGGCAGGAGTTAAAGTGTCAATATGCAGGCCAGCTTTCTTGCTTCATTGCCACTGTGATCAGAGAACACCCAGACAAGGTTCAACCTGGAAAAGCTATTAGTTATCAGAGTCATTCATTTTCTTAACATCTGAACTATGCACATACAACTGTAAGCCTGCTGGGAACTGCACACAGCTGCCTACGGCCAGGGATAGATAGCTATGGGAGCTAAGGGTGGGAGGAGCAAGTCCACATGATAATAAAAATAATCTCATTCTGCCACAACACTCATCCCAGTGGTTCAAGTTAAAAGAGCCACAGCTCTAGACAACTGAAAGCGGCTGCACTAAACAGAATGCAAAATGGTGCCATGGTACTGCTGAGAGTCATTGGGTAGTGAGAGGTAGCTTTTGGTTACAGCAGATGCCACTCAAGCCAGAGCTTCTTTAAGAACCGCCTGTCTGTCATATATGTTTTTTTTCCCCTGAGACAGGGTTTCACTGTGTAGCCCTAGGTGTCCTGGAATTCACTCTGTAGACCACGGTGTCTTCGAACTCAGAGATCTGCCTGCCTCTGCCTCCCGAGTGCTGGGATGTAGGCACCACCATGCCCATCCATATACGTTTTATTATTGGCCAAAGAACAGGATAAGTTGGAAGACAAACTCATAAATCACCCTTGGAGACTGGGGAAGTCAGAAGATATAATACAGTGAAAGGAGTAGGCTAGTAAAAGGGAAGAATATTGGTGTTTTTTTCCTGGGAATGATAGATTTTCTTGGAACTGAGACACCACCTCTTTCTGCTGCTTTGATATTTGCTTTCTGCCATCATCAAGGTAATTGTCAACTGGTGGGGTCCTGGGCAATGGAGTGTCATTTAATATGCAGATGAAACTATAATGAAGCTAACTGGTGTTCTTTAGATGTAAAATGTCTCTGAGAGGCTCCTGTATTTGAACGCTTGGTGTGTAGGTGGTGATGCTGTTTGGAGAGGCTGCAGACCCTTTAGGAGGTGCAGCCTTGCTGGAGAAAGTACGTCACTGGGGTGGCTTTGTGGGTTGATAGCATCTCCCCACTTCTGGTTTGCTCAGCCTGATTCCTGTGTATGATTCAAATGGAATCTCTCAGCTTACTGCTCCTGCTGCCAAACCTTCCTTGACATTACTGACATCTAGCCCTCTGGAATCATAAGCTAAAATAAATTTATCCTTAAGTTGCTTCTGGTCATGGTATTTCATAACAACTGGGGTCCTGGAGCCCAGGGTCCACTTCTTTCCTTTGGGGCATTCTGGCACTAATGAGTAGAGGTGCTGGACTCACAGGAACAAAGCTTTGCCTGGTGGGTGGTTTGCAGGGTCCCGATTCAGCAGTGAGGGCCTAGGAGACCACATCTCCTATATAGCTCTTCTTACGGGGGGTGGAGGCTTCTTAAAGGGCTCTAGTGTTACAGTGCTTTTAGCTCTCCCAGTGAACCAGCAGCTCTTAGGCAATACAGCTTCAGTGAACAGCTTGTTTTATTTGGGGTGAACAAGGGCTAAATGAACCTTGGGGAATGGGAAGGGATTTTCAGGGTGGGCGCCTATCATTGGCTGGGGCTGAGATGCCGGGGATCCTTTACTTGCATGGGGAGAGATTCTGGGTGATGGACTACGTGACTACTCAAGAATTGCAGAGGTAGGGTGTGCTGGGGCATGCCAGCACAGAACAGGGAGGGGGCGATCCTTATGCCTGCCAGTCTCAAGATTGAGATTTTTGAAGTTTGGACACGTCTCAACCTTACTCTAGCTCCATGCCAGTTTCCCTGGTGGCACAGTTCCCACAAACAACTGAAAAGTAACAAAAATAATTTGGGGTCACTCTGGCTATCTTAGATGCAACTAGTTTTGGCAAGCCCACATGCTAAGGAACTTCTAATCTGCAGACATCCTGTCCTCAGAGTAACAGTAGGGTTGGATAGAAATTTGGCTAGGTCACACAGGCAGTACAGCTATGCTACAAGTGTACATTCTGACCATTTGTGTGGCTTACAACTGGAATCCTAGTTATACAAGAGGCAGGACGATTGTAAGACCTAGGCCAGCCTGTGTGACTTATCAAGACTCTGTCTCAAAATTTTTATCTACCTACCTATCTACCTACCTATCTGAAGGTTAGGATAACAGAATGTTTACCTAGCATGCTTTAAGCCTAGGATTCATTCCTAGTAGTAATAAATAAGTAAACAAACAAACATAAAATAGAGGAGGGATGAGGAAGAGTGGGAGAGAGACTGTTGATTCTAAGTTAGGTATGTTGACACAAACCTGTAATTCCAGTGCTTGGGAAGCAGAGAGAGGAGGATCATGAATTTAAGGCCAAGTTGGGCTACATGGTAAGGCTATGTCTCAATGGTAACAATAATAAAAGTATATTCTGAGGCATTGGGGGATTAGGTTAGGGTTTGAATATATGGATTTCAAGGGCACACAATTTAGCTCATAACAGCTATCAATAGGAGGGACAAAACTTTAAAAAAAAATCTGATTTAAAAACAAAACAAAACCACCAGGCATTGGTGACACACACCTGTAATCCCAGCACTTGGGAGGCAGAGGCAGGTGAATCTTATGACCATTTTTTGGCTTCAGTTTTCTTGTAAAGTATCTGATACCTACCTTGCCACATTGCTGTTCTCCAGAGAGAGGGAGAAACCTCAGAGACAAAGACCAGATTGAGACCATACCCGGTGTTTCCAGGTTCTTGTCAAAGAAAGAATTCAGAGATGAAACAAAGAGGTGAGAGGCACCTTACTTCAGAGCATATTCAAGAGGAAGTACAGACTACCCCCCACCAAAAAAAAAAAAAAAAAAAGTAGCTGGTATATTTTTCTAAACGAAAATGAAGGATCAGGTGGCACACACCTGTGATCCCAGAACCTCAGAGGTAGAAACAGGGAGATTAGGAATTTGAGGTCAGCAGGGGTTACATGAGAATCTGTCTAAGCACACAGACAAACACAGAGAGACTGGGGGCCAGGGTACACACACACACACAGAGGTGGGAGGAAAAGAGAGAGAGATGATGATATCTGGGTTGTGTCTAGAGAAAAAGTCACAGGAATTGTTAATAGAAATCAGCCAGGCCTCATAGGCCCCGTGGGAGGGTTAGGAGGACAGAAAGCTCAAGGCCTCCCAGGGCTATAGAGCAAGTTCAGTGCTAGACTAGATCCTTCATGATCAAGAGACAAAACAGAGAAAAATACAAAAGATAACTGTCACAAAAGAAGTGGGAAGACAGCTCAGTGTTAGACTAGGCTGGCATGTTCAAGGCCCCACATCCAATTTTCTAGTGTTGAAGAGGAGAAACCATGCCAAATTTCTCTGAACAATGTGTGTTCATGGAAAAGTTATGAGAGGATTAAATATTACTACTTCAGAGAATATGACATATTTATTGTTTGACTATGAAGAAAAACTCATAAATTTAGATACCGGATCTTTGACCCAGGCTCAAGTCTCCGATCTACCACTGAGTAATGTATGACTTGGATGAATCACATGCTAATCCCCTCATCTGTAAAACAGGAAGAGAAACAGCAACTGCCTATTAGAGCTGAGGTAAGGTGCAGATGTTCCAGGAGTGCTTGTCCAAGCAAACTGTGGGAGACTGTCCTCATTACCCCTTCAGTGTCTCCTCGCCGTACCCCACACATTTCTCTATCCTACATGATCAAGAGTCAAAACAGAAAAAAATACAAAATGACTTCAAAAATAAGGAGATTGGGCCAGTGAGATGGCTCAGCTTCTTGCCAGGTCTTATGCTCTGGAACCCTAGGGGAGATAGAATTCACAAAGGTTGTCCTCTGACCTCACCCGCACCCACAAATATACACACATACACACTAAAGGTTTTAAAAGTAGGAGGGACTTTATCTAGTCCCTGTTCCTGATCCTACTAGAGCTAGCTTGCTTCTGAGACTGACTAAAAGACTGGCCAGCTTTTGGAGACATGGGGCATAGATTCCTTGCTATGAGTAGGTGCCGTCTTTTCTGCAGTCAACAGCTGTAGCTGCTGGGTTTTGTTTTGTTTTTTGTTTGTTTGTTTGTTTGAGGCAGGATCTCTAGCAGTCCACACTCGATCCTAAGGCTGAAAGCCGTCCTTGAACTCTTGATCATCCTGCCTCTGCCTCCTGAGTCCTTGGATTATAGGTATGTGTGCCATGATTAGCTTCATTTATTCTTTTTTTTTTTTTTATTTTAATTTTAGTGAGACAGTATGACACTATTCTTGGTTGTGAGTTTGACTACATCTGGAATTAACTAAACCGGAAGCTGCTAGGTACACCTATGAGGGATATTTCTTGATTATTTGAGGTGGGAAGAAGCAGCATAAATCTGGGCCACAGCTTCTGGTGGCAACCTATATAAGGGACATGGAAGAGAAGAAGGAAGCTCTTGCTTTTGCCTGCTTGCCCTCTCTCCTACTGGCTACTTCATCCCTTCACTGGCATTACAGTCTACTTCTCTGGGATTCCAACACATACTGACAACCAGCCAAGACATTCGGCCTCATGGACCAAACAACTATTGGGCTTCTGTCAACAGACTAGTTGGGTCACAGCCTATAAGCCACTCTAATAAATTCTTTCAGTTTTTTTTTTTCTTCTAGAGAACACTAATATAGACAGAATCTTGTTTGTGGCACCGGTTAGTCTTTTTAAAAATTATTTATTAATTACAGTTTATTCACTTTGTATCCCAGTTGTAGACCCCTCCCTTGTCCCCTTCTAATCCACTCTCCCTCCCTCATCTCCTCTCATGCCCCTCCCCTATTCCACTGATAGGGGAGGTCCTCTTCCCCTTCCCTCTGATCCTAGCCTATCAGGTCTCATCTGGACTGTCTGCACTCTCTTCCTCTGTGACCTGGTAAGGCTGCCCCTACCTCAGGGGGAGGTGATCAAAGAGCCAGCCACTGAGTTCCTGTCAGAGACAGCCCCTGTTGGCACAAGGTAGTCTTAACCTGAAGCAATCTTCCTGCTTCAGCTCTAGAGTACTGGGATTACACGCTACAGGCCTGTGCCACAGTACCCAGCTCAATGGCATACATGTGTTATGCAAAATGTCTTCTTTCACTTGCCAGAACGTTCTCCCACAAACTCTGAGAAGACTCAAAAGACCTAGAGTTGGTTCTATTTGCTGACCATGTAACAAATATCAGCTTTTTCGGCCCCATCTTTGAAAGAGTTCATAGGTCTCACAGCTATATTAAGATTCTCTGGGTTGAGAAATCTGGAGCCTCCAAAGCAACTGATTCGATTTCTCTTCATGTGCTTTATAACAATTCAAATTCAGCACATCTCATTAATGCTAACTATGACTTAAACCAATAACTTCTGGTTTATTTTACCTTCAGGGCACTGATTATGAAATCAGAAGTCTCATCCTTCCTCCAGAACAGGATGGCCATGTGCCTCTATCAGTAAAGAGCTCTTGGTTTTATTAATTGCAGAGCTTGTCAGAAAACCAAGGCAGGACCTCTTCTCATTGGCCTTGTCAGATCTCCACGGTTCATTTCCCTACTTGTTTCTTGAATCCTTCATGATTCCTTTATTTTTCCTTTTATTCCTTTCTCCCTCTTAGACACTCTGCAGCATCCTGTTAAGTGCATTCAGAGCAAAGCTTCAGAAAAACAGACCACATTTTATCATGGAGCTTATGGACCAAACTGGGAATTGGAGACATCCATCAACTAATGATCAAATCTGTAATTTCAAATAGCACTTAGTAGCATGAGAGAAAATAGTTGAACCCTGAGGGAAAGCTCAGGAGGTAAAGGCTTCATCTGGAAAGTGGCAGCTGAGCTGCAGAGGATAGGCGAGAGTGAGCAGGTGCAATCATTTTTAAGAGTCTGGAGTAGGAAGAGAACCAGGACCGTCATCATCAGTACTTCCCAGCCTTATACTTGGGCTAATAAATATACACAGAAGAAAGGAATGGACAATGTGAATAGTATAAAAGCAATGAAAATATGGCCTGGTTTTGATGTAAAACAAATAACAACTTGAACTGCTAGTAAACAAGATCTAGCCTGGGCGGGGTGGAGGGGTGCTGTTGTACATTCCAGCCTTTAAAGACAGTATGCTCCACTTTAGCTAGGCATGGTGGAACACACCTGAAATCTTAGCTCTCTAGAGGCCGAGACAGGGAAGGCTTGCCATGAATTCAAGGTCAGTCTGGGCTACACAGTCCAACACAGGCCACAGAGTGAGACCTGATCTCAAAACAAACAAACAAAGCAGAGAATTTTAGCCTTTGTCCCACCAGCAAAACGGACACTATTCACTGCTTTATTAATTCCTGGTATATGTTAGGCACTGCCCTAAAAATTGCTTGACAAAACATTCCTATTCTTATCCCAGCTTCACAGGCTGAAAACAGAGGTAGAGGTTGCTTACTCTGGTAGTAAACAACAGGAGTGTGACCCAAAGCCACGACTGAAGGCTCCAATATTGCCCCACAGGCAAGAGAGGCTGATAACATACAACTGAGTCTGATCCTCTTGGCAGGATGAGCCTGCTCTGGAGCTGAGAGAGTAAAGGGGTGTCAGAATTTAATGAGCTAATCACTGAATTTAATCCCCTTCCCCTGCCTCCCTACTAATAAAATAACCTTTAATTATATTCTGGCTTCCATATAGATTTTTCTGCTGGAAGGTAAAGCACAGACCAGCCTACACAGGCATTTTGGTCTATTTGGAAATTTTATTACTCATTGTGAGTTACTCTTAATGGCTGAGCCATCTCTCTAGCTCCTAAAACAAGTACAAATTATTAAAGTCTTGCCTGCTTTCCCAGGAAAAGCTAACAAGTAAGAACAAAATAAAACCAACAAATAAGAACAAAATATTGTCTCTTTTGTGACTTAACGTTGGGCTGCCTGCAGAGATGTGGTCTTGGCCACAGAGATGAGCCCATTTCTCTTATCTTCTTTGTTAAAACTCCAGCACAGCCTAAGAGCTCCCTTTGTTTCCCATGGTGCCTTTCTCACACTCCCACCTTTCCACTGGCACACACCCTAGAAGGCAATGCTTCTTGCTCTTCACAATGTACCTCATTTTCTGAGCCATTGGCAGCTGGCAGCTGGAGACTGACATTCAGCTTCTGGGTGTCAAGTGCATCCTATGCTAGGTGGAGGCTGTTCCCTAGCACCATAAAATCCGATGTTCTTGACAAATGCTGGTTCTCAGGAGCCGTGGGCTCCAGGCCTGCCCTAAGGCTCGGCCCAGCAGTTGTGACACTGGCCTCCCAGTGGGTCTCTGAATGCACAATCAGCTCCCGAGTGGCTCTTTGTATGAACATGTATTTTTTCACTTTTTCCTCTTCTCTCAATTCCTTTCATGGGCAAAACTGAGACAACTGCAAAGGTTTGAAAGAGAAAGTGTCGTAAAATCGAGGCCATTTGACCTTGAGAAGAGAGCCGAAGCACATTCGAAGGCTTGAGTAGAGCCCTCCCCAGCACACGCGTTTTGTTTTGTTTTCTCGTATTTTCCCGAAAAGATTGACTTAGCATCCAATTCCTCCCTCAAAAGCATGGAAAAACTAAGCCGTGCAAGGCCAGACTTAGGACAGAAAAGGCTCCAGCGCGGTCTCGGACGCCCAGGGTCCACGAGGCCCGGCGAAGGGGGGAGGGGAGGCCGGCAAGGGGCAATTGTTTCAAAAGCACAATGCAGCATCCCCGCGAGCTGGCCGTGCAGCCGCTTTCACCAGAGCGGTTCCTCGAGCAAAGACTAACCGCCGGGCCGAAGCCCCTCGGAATCTAAGGGCGGTGCACTACCGCCTCGGCGGGCCAGCCAACATGGCCACCCTACATGGCTTGGGGGACACCGGGCGGCGGCGCACGAGGCGCAGAACGGCGGGGGCGGCGGGACGGACCCTCCGCTGGAAGCACAGTCCCAAACGGCCGCCATGCCCGCGGCCGCCGCTGGGGGGCGCGCGCGCCGGCAGACCCCCGCGGGCAACGGCCGGAAGGGATGTGCCACGTCCTCTCCTGGGGGGGACCGTCCCTCAAATCCACGCCGTCCTCGTCCGGCGCCATCGTGGAGAGGGGCGCGAAACCCCAGGCGGCCCACTCGCCTCTCCATCCACCCCACGCCATCGAGACGACCAGCCACTGGCAGGCGGCGCGGTTGGCTCCGCGCGCCGTCCCCCCCGCCGGCAGAGTGGTCCAGCCCGGGCTCGCCCGGCGCCCCGCCCACCCCCGCGCCCGCCGGCGGCGCATTGGCGCGCGACGCCG